>NC_143391.1:43343430-43944622 GCF_980474605.1 Leiobunum rupestre | reverse complement strand
GAGATAACCCGTAAAGATATCTCCGCAATTTAGAGTTATTTAAAAAAAAATGTTATCCCAATTCTATCCCGCCCGGTATAAAATTTTAATTATAATTAAAATAATTGAGACGAAACGACCAATTTATTCAGAATATCATAAGTTAAGTAGTTACAACCGTGAGTTAGACGTACTATAACAATGAACAATTGAATTAAACCCTTTTTACAGAACAAGTTTATCAGTTAAATATAATACGAAGCAAATTTTAATGAAAGAAATATTTACAGAGGGTATTATAACGACCGTTCGCTTTTTGGTTTATAATTTTAACGGAATCGGGCCAATTTTAATTAAACGATAGTTATCGAAATTTTGTTAAGAGAATATTCCCTAAGGCCGCGCGATAAATTTACGAGAATAATTTCCCGTCGCCGTTATATCGAAAATTTATTTGATTCGGGATTGCCAGAACTGTAATGTTGTGGGCGAGTGATTAGAAAATAAAATGGCAACCAGAATTATGCAAAATTATAAATGTTTATTTTTATTCAGAACAGTCTATAATACAAGCCATCGGACTTTACCCACACAAAAGCGCCTTTAAAGAGAATATAACCTGCGAAGCAATCTTTATGGAAGACCCCTTCAATTTTTCAAATTTCGCTGTACAGTGGCGCCAAACATTTTTAAAGCGAAAGGCAAGAGCGGTCAGAGCTGCAAGCGTTGGTGTTCCACATGAAATACCTGAGGTTATATTCCCTTTAAGTTCACACCAGTAAGCTTCTAGTTTAACGCGAATAGCGTCGTCCGTGACAAACTCCGGCACTTCGAGAAACTTCAAAATAACAGATCGCGCCGATGCACTTTCGACCGCCCGTAAAACACCGCCTACCACCAACCCCGACTTGATACATTCTTCCGCGTCCGCATCAGTACCAAAACAAACAAAAAACCTACACCAGGGACAACCGATGATATAGCATCAGTTCCGAAAACCATTTTAACCAATACTGCAATACTCTCCTTAGTAATACCCGGAATCAATGACTCGACAACCACAAAGACGCTACGCTTTAGCGCCTCCATATCGGTCCTATTTAACCTTGATCCTCATTGTTCTCCTTTATGAGAATTGCGGAAAAAAGTTGACCACGGTGCGATTCGAACCCACCCCTCCGAAGAGACTAGTGCCTTAAACCCGCCCCTTAGACCGCTCGGCCACGTTACCCCTATATATCAGTCCTATTTAACCTTGATCCTCATTGTTCTCCTTTATGAGAATTGCGGAAAAAAGTTGACCACGGTGCGATTCGAACCCACCCCTCCGAAGAGACTAGTGCCTTAAACCCGCCCCTTAGACCGCTCGGCCACGTTACCCCTATATATCAGTCCTATTTAACCTTGATCCTCATTGTTCTCCTTTATGAGAATTGCGGAAAAAAGTTGACCGCGGTGCGATTCGAACCCACCCCTGCGAAGAGACTAGTGCCTTAAACCCGCCCCTTAGACCGCTCGGCCACGTTACCCCTATATATCAGTCCTATTTAACCTTGGTCCTCATTGTTCTCCTTTATGAGAATTGCGGAAAAAAGTTGACCGCGGTGCGATTCGAACCCACCCCTGCGAAGAGACTAGTGCCTTAAACCCGCCCCTTAGACCGCTCGGCCACGTTACCCCTATATATGGGTCTTATTTAACCTTGATCCTCATTGTTCTCCTTTATGAGAATTGCGGAAAAAAGTTGACCACGGTGCGATTCGAACCCACGCCTCCGAAGAGACTGGTGCCTTTAAACAGCGCCTTAGACCGCTCGGCCACGTTACCCCTATATATCGGTCCTATTTAACCTTGATCCTCATTGTTCTCCTTTATGAGAATTGCGGAAAAAAGTTGACCACGGTGCGATTCGAACCCACGCCTCCGAAGAGACTGGTGCCTTTAAACAGCGCCTTAGACCGCTCGGCCACGTTACCCCTATATATCGGTCCTATTTAACCTTTATCCTCATTGTTCTCCTTTATGAGAATTGCGGAAAAAAGTTGACCACGGTGCGATTCGAACCCACCCCTCCGAAGCGACTAGTGCCTTAAAACAGCGCCTTAGACCGCTCGGCCACGTTACGCCTATATATAAGTCTTATTTAACCTAGATCCTCATTGAATTACGTTTTTTCTTAGCTTGGTAAAACCTACTAAATCATACGCAACGGTAATTCTACTCCCTTTAAAACTCATAATACACTAAAAACTTTTTTCAAACTAAATTTTGGTTCAAATTTTTAAACGTCGCGATTTTTGGTCAAATAATTTGGTAATTTTCGAAATTCGATCCCACAGAATGATGGTTCCCAAAAACCGACGTATTTGGTATTCGCACAAAACCTAAAAAGAACACTATTAGCACAATCCTAGCACATAACTTGTTAAATAGGCTGCGTCCGAAAAAATTCCGAGAGATAGAAAACAAAACACAAGTATGTCAACGTTGACTAAACATGCGACACGGTAATTTAAGAGTCCGTCCGCGGCAAATAAATATCCTGAGTGAACTACAACTCTGCCCAAAGTCTATCCTCGGGAAAAGAAGTGTTCCCATCCGTTTTGCGGACGTCTAATTTGCGTATTGACCTATTTCTGTCTGTTTTGCATACCAAAAAAAAGGTGGTTTAGTTTGACAGGATAACTCAGATTTGCAGACCAGAGATTTAAGTAAGTAAGAAAAACAAGTAAATAACAAATCAATATTTAAAAAAATTCTTTATGCAGGTATTGCATGAGCTTCTAACAAAAACTTTGTTTCTTGTTGTCATTCGTCCATTACACTTCTGTTTATTTCCGTCTTTACAAGCCCAAGTAGTGATTTGTTGAATCTTTTTGAGTTTACGGTAACAATAACCCTTATAAGTAGCTAAAGGTTTCAATGGTTGATTTCCGAAACTTTTTTGGCTACGGCGTCACGGCTATTAGGGTGGTTCAAATTTAATTATTTTTTCTTAGATTTAGAAGGGCACCCTCTACCCTTTTTACTACATTTTAACAAAACAATTGTGTGAAAATTTAAGCTTCCAGTGTGTAAGGTAAGAGGGTGCTCAATCAAACTTAAAGGGAAAAAAACCTGCAAAACAATCTTTACGGAAGACCCCTTCAATTTTTCAAATTACCCTGTACAGTGGCGCCCAACATTTCTAAAGCCAAAGGTAAGAGCGGCCAGAGCATAGTGTGCTGCGAGACCAAATTTGCGGCCAAAAATCCACAGCGTTTCTACCTATAACATGTATACATATTTATCTTTGTTTTGATGAGAGGAGTTCGAAAATGTTACTCTGGAGACGATGGCGCCACCTGGCGGCTACTTCGCCTACACGTGGTGCTACATACTAGTGCTTTGGAGATATCATAAAGCTATCATAAGTAGATGTTTTATACGAAGTTAGAGTTTATTTGAACGTAATTAACCCTTTCAAAAATTCTGATTTAGGTTGAAAACCACTGAAAATTGACCTTTTCGGCCAACTTTTACCCTAAATATTTCAAAATCGCGAGCGAATATTAATTGTAGGCTTACAGGTGATAGTTCTTCGCATTCCTAATATATAATTATATTTTTGGTATAGATCCCGCATTGTAACTATTGTGAATATTGTAAGCAACTACAATGCCCATGAGAAGTCGGAATTTATAGGTGCCCGTCGCTATCACTTGGGTGTAGAAAATCGGGATTTGGGTTTGATGATTTTCTATTTGGGTTTGCTGGTTCTCTGGGAGAGTAATTTTTTATTTGGCCGACTGCATAAAACGATATAAGAGGCAGTGCCTACCATTGACTGTACTTTTATCACCGTCTCCACCGACTCTTAACATTCACATACTTCGCCCCCCCCCACGACGAATTTCTGGCTACGCCATTGGTAGTAGGTTTGTTTAAGGTTTTTAGATAAAATGGGGGTTGCGTAACACTAGGGGACTTAAAAGCCTTTGTTTTAATACGCCGCGCAAGACAGCGAGTGCCAAAAAACTTAAAAACAGGGATAACGCGCTCCAAAAAAGCTCGTGTTGCGCAGAGTCTCCTTTCAACGAAAAACATTTCAAGAACCTTGTTAGTGAAGTATATAAACGCGCATATAGTTTTTTACTAATTTAAAATATATCTAAGCGGACATCAGGATTTGATTTTAAAAGATGTCTTTATTTTTTAAGAACGGTCAGTTTGACGGCTTCGATTCTAGTTAGTTTTTACCTCTCCGAGGGGACAAAGTCCCCTAGGAGGGGTTATACAACGACCGTGTCTGTCTGTGGGTCTGTGGGTGTGTCTGTCTGTCAGGACTGCGAACGCGTTCGCATTTTCGGTGCAAAGTGTAATCACTGCGTACGCAGTTTCTCAAAGGGTTGGCAAAACCACCGTGCGACGGTGAGCGTTAACGGATGCATTTGCGGTTTGGTTTGGATGGTGTTTTTTCGCTCACCGTCGTGACGGTTTGGTGTATTACGGTTTTTGTAATGTTTATGAATTTGTTGTGTTTGTGTTCTGATGGATGTGCATGTTGAGTCTGTTGTGTTTATATGGGCGTTTTCTCTCCAACTTCTTCTTAATGACTTTGGGACGGACCGAGTGCTGAGTGTAATGCTACCTCTCAACGTTCAATGGCAGGGTTTCCACCAGTTGTACACGGTATTCGTCTTAGTATCAATTTGCGATCGCATCGGGCGGGATTTGAACCCGAGACCTCCTGATTGACAGGCGGACGTTCTACCACAGAACCACCGACACTTGTTACGCCTTTTTGAAAATTAGACCTTCAGCTTTATCGGAAGCGTATTTAATAGAGTACGAAATTTTGGTTTAATTGAAATAGAATTGAAATTGAAATTATTGCATCGAAGAAATTCTAATTTAGCGTTTCTCTATTGATTAAAAACAAATGCGCCACCCAGGTTTCGAACCCAGACCATTCGGCTTGGCAGTCGAGCGCTCTACCACAGAACCACCGATAGCTGCTTAGATTCACTGAAATTAAGACAGGCATCGTAAGCATAATAGGTAATAAAGTCTTTTTTTATTAATGAATTTATGAAGGCCTAATCTGGTATTTTTTAAAGGTTAAATCTTGTTTTAGCGCAGTCAGCCGAGATTAGAGGGTTAAAGGGTAGACCCTGTGGGTGGTCCACTTTCTTAACGACCTATATATAGTTCTGTTAATTCAAAGGAGATAATTTAACGTTAATTGCTTTAAAAGCTGGCGGTTAGTCAAGTGGCTCTCTGTGCTTTGTTGATGGTAAGGTTTTTGCTTCTTGTAAATACATTTGGTGTGGATATTTGGATATCTACGATTTCTTGGGTGTGCGAGTCATTATATGATATTGGAAATTGGACGGCATTGGTCTTTTTCATGTGGTATGCGTCACAACGTCAACAGGAAGTGAACGAGTCGTCCACTACCAGATATCTACGGTATCTTCATCAAGGGCGAGTGTTGAAATAAAATGAGCGTTAAAGATGCGGCAAGTATTTCGTAAGCGAGTAATTCCAAAAAGCCTCTGTAGATATTTCTTTCATTAAAATGTGCGTCGTATTATATTTAACTGATAAACCTGTTCTGTAAAAGGGTTTAATTCAATTGTGCATTGTTATAGTACGTCTAACTTACTGTTGTAACTACTTAACTTATGATATTCTGAATAAATTAAAATTGGTCGTTTCGTCTCAATTATTTTAATTATAATTATAATTAAAATTTTATACCGGGCGGGATAGAAATGGGTTAATATTTTTAACAAATAACTCTAAATTGCGGAGATATATCTTTAAGGGTTATCTCGAGAAATTAATACCACTAGGGACAATTCTACCGAGGAGAGGTATATTTTGGCTTGCCAACTTGTTTTTTGTACAAATATACAATACAAATAAAATTAGGTGGTGACATCAATGAAACTCGATGCGAGTGTCTTGAACACTTGAGAAAGTTGGGGGTAGGGGAATCGGAAAATTAGACCAAGGTGTCGAAATACCGCTGACCATTTCCCCGTCTTCAAGAATCCTTGGCAAAAGACAGTCTCAGCATGGACCAAATAATGATAAATCCAGGACATGACTCTGATACCTTCACACGTTCTAAATCAGTCGTCCACCAGTAACAGGCGGCCATTTTAGTAGGTGGGGAAAAGGATCAATTAAAAAAAAAATTGGGAGCAAAATCAAGCAGAAATTTCCGGTTTCCCGAACGCCATCTAGTGTTAACTAAGTCGGAATTCGGAAATAAGTGGCGGTTGTTATTAAAAAATCCTGCCATATTGGCCTCTCAGTTTTAGATTAATTTTAACTATTCTAGGAAAGTATTATATAATTATATATATTATACTAATTATGAACTTAGTACGTATAAAAATAGGTACTTACATTTATAACCACACTATATAATAATATTCCGGGATATTTACTACGACGAACACGTGTATTATTTTTGAAAACTGCCCCTAAAAAATATGCCCCCAAAATGACGTAGGTCCGCGATCGCGCGTTTTCCCAATAGGGGGCAATAGTGGTCGGGTGTTAGCGCTATTGGACGGGTTTTTCGCATAGAGTCATGTCCTGGATTTATCATTATTTGGCCCATGGTCTCAGCAAACCCATTTCTAGGAGTTTAGGTGAACGTCTTCCAATCTCCTATACATTGCAGACGCTCGCGTCAACGTCTAGAAATCGGTTAGCTGAAACTGTTTAATGTCGACAACCAAGTGATGGGGCGAACGCGTTATATTAGAATGCATAGCGGTGTTCTTATGGTTTTACCTCTTGGCGTGAGATAATTAAGAGGGGGAAGAAAATAAAATGAACCCCTTTTTCGATAGAGGGGAAACGTTTTCCAGAAAGTAGACCTTTATGAAACCATTATAGACCTACACTAAAAGGTGGGCAAAAATTTTCAATTTACCATGTAGAGTTCGAATTTATATGAAGACCAATCAAAGGCCGCTGTTTTGTTACGCGTCATCTGCATTTCAGATTGAAATAAATAAATTCAAATTCTGCAGGATCGGTCGACATTTAGACAAATATTTAGTATAGGTCTATAAACGCGAATTTCAGATAGATTTAAGAGAATTGACAAGTTAGCTTGACGAAATGATGGCTTCGAAAACAACAAACTAGAAGTTCTATAACTTTGTGGGAAACCAAATTTGGTTAGGTAAAAATGTGGTACTTCGGCCGATAGGCCTTCTTGGCGAAAAATTAATAATTACGACTAGCACCTGTGAAATATTGTAAGCCTAAAGCGTCGGATAATAGAAATATGAAGTCATTCGCTCGCTGGTGACTAATTAGAGCTGAAACTTTAAAATAAGTAAATAACCAGGCAGCATTGTTTGAAAAATAAAGCCTGGTTTTCACTTATTTTAGGCGTAAAAATTCTGTTTCGACGGAAAATGTTTTTCTCGTTTCCGCTCTGGGTCGGCGATAAGGCAGCTATTTTTTACGGTAGATTTTTTGTGTCTGATCAGCACCTTTTGAACTATCGAAATTCTATAACCAATTAGATTTAATATTTTTTTAAATATCCGGTTCCGATTATGAAAATAAAACTTCCGCCTTGATGTATACAGTAGAAGTAAATAGGAGAAGTGGCCCTCTTCTAGATTTCGGAGAGGCGTAACTTTCTCAAATATTTAGCGCCTTTCATTTTCGGCGGGAACTCGCGCATGAATACATGGTTCACAATAAATATTTTACTGTATTAAAAAACGTCTCATTTTCAACTTTGTACAGTTAAGGATTACCAAGAGCAGATAGCTTTATATTGGATGTTCATAGCAGCTACTAATACCGAGGGGTCGGAAATTTACCAAAATCCCGTACACTTTGTCTAAAATCACAAAATCTTTTAACTCTCTCTATGGTAAATTAACATTGAAATCCCAAAATCACTTAAAAATAATGATAAAATCGCCAAAATCTCTACGAAATCCCGAAATCCCGTACAAAATAATGGCAAGTGTCCGATCCCTCGACTAATACTGCTTCATAACAAATAATTTTTTTTATACAGGGCCCTTTGATATCCTGCATGGGGCCCAAATGTAGTCGTTACGCTACTGTCATATCCCGATATAAAACATTCACCCTGTTCCAAGATTTGCGTTTGAAAGTACTCATAACAGAAAAAAGTCCGACGTAAAAACATTCACCCTGTATAACAAAATATCGATAAAAAGGATTTAAAAAATCATAGACCAATATAAAACATTTACTCTGTTTAATTTAAAAATTTGCGATTGAAAATTTTCAATGGGAGCACTTTAACAACCACCGTGTATACCAAAACCAAAATTGTTACATAAACGTGCTATTTATAACAGATAAGAGAATTAAAAGAAATTAACACCTATTAACACCTCTTTAAAAGCTCTTCTGGGTTGCGGGAAATTCGAAAATCAAAGAAATCTGGATTGCGTGCCATTAAAATGTAAATGTACAAATGACCAACTTCTTCTTCGATTTCAAAATTTTCCAAGCTAGAAGCTAGGATTTGATATTCCCGATTGATTGACTTTTCGTTTGATTTTGTAACGCAAACGGTCCGCGAGTAATAAAGCGAAATTTGTTCAAATTTCGATGGCAAAGAAATGGGGGTCCCACTAAAATGGGAACATGACCAACTTCTTGGCGTCCAATTTCAAAATAATTAACAATGGCGACCACGGTTTTATATACCTAATCGATTAACGTATCGCTTGATTTTATATCGCAAGTGGATCGAGAGTAATCGAACGAACGGCGGCGGGGACGGCTGACTACACTGTACGTGACTCGAACACATTCCAACCCTATATAGCGACTGTGTGTAAAAATGGATCGAGGGGCAGGTCACTTCTTTGGAATTTATGGATATTAGAGAGAAGGGTTACCCCTGGGGGATTGAGATAATGAATCTGATATCTTATCACAATCCCCCAGCGGTAACAACAAGATTTTCTCTCTCTGCTTTCCCCCAATCCCCCAATGGTAATCGCAAGATTTTCTCTCTGCTTCCCTTCGAGTTATCACAATCCCCCAGCGGTAACAACAAGATTTTATCTCTCTGCTCTCCCCCAACGGTAACAACAAGATTTTCTCTCTCTGCGTTCCCCCTTTCATCCCCCAATCGTAATCGCAAGATTTTCTCTCTGCTTCCCTCCCCATTCTCCATAATATAATCTCGTCCTCCAAAAAAGCAATCCCTAGAATCTCTCTCTGCTTTCCCCCTTTCCATCATCCCCCAATCCCCCAACGGTATCAGCAAGATTTTCTCTCTCTGCTTCCTCTCCCCATTCGCCGAAATATAATCGCCAAGATTTTTCCTCGTGCAGATTTCTGGAGGATGGAATTTACCCCTCTCTACTCTTAACCCCACCGCGTTAACCATAATTTACACTATCGCTTCCGAACCCCTTAATTTCTAATCTCTAGGCAATAAAAACAAGAAATATACATTTCCAATTTTATTTTACTTTTAATTACATGATAGCGTAAATCAGGTTCTAATATTAGACCAACAATATAAATAACGCGTTTAAATCGTATTTTATCAATATGGTGACTTTGGTCCATTTTTGGGTACATCAGAAATGCAGTTTGAAAAGGGAAGAGCCGTAATTTTTTCCACCCATCCCCAAATTTAAAGTTCTAACTTACGTATTTGTAGTGTCTAACAGCAGTATCGTCTGACATACGAGGGACAGTCACCAACGTCGTCTTCTTCAGGTACAGGTGAGAAGCTTTTATCGATGACAGTAGTTGCTTTTGGCGTAGGTGGAATGTCCCATTCTTGCGAGAGATACTTTTTTTCAGATGGTGAATTATCCCTAGCCGGACAGTTGGGAAAGAATCTAGCATGTTCCAATTCTGGTACGTCTCCTGATTTCCACCCTTCTAATACGCCATGGCATTTGTAGCATCTGACTACGTCGTCTTGTTGAATATAGTAGAATCCAGCGGCTGCGAGCTGTTCTTTGGTAACATTAGGGTTTCTCCAGTAACGAAAAGTTTCAAGTCGAAACGCTTCGATGTCCATAGTGGCTGTAGATAAAATATTTTCCATAGTTTAAAATGAAACTTGCTAAGTATAATTTTTGCACTAACGCTATATGGTAAGCCTAAATTTCTCACTAAGCCTACATGCTAAGCGTAATTTTCTGTTTAGACTCTTAGACTATTTGGCTAGAATCTAAGTCTATTTACTTCAAATACGCTACATTTTCAATTTAAACAAGGCCTAATTTTCCTCTACAGTAAAATAATAATAAAGTCACTTACTTTTACGGAAATCCTTAAGCCTATGCCTGTAAATAGAGTCGAGAGAGAGGGCGGCGTACGGAGCTCCAAAATCTACGTGTCTCTTGTCGAGGGGGGTCCAGGAACTAAAAGAACGCTGTGTCGTATATCTAGAGATTAAGAGATTAAATAACACTCGAAACAACAAGTAAATCCTGATTTCTCATTGGCTGAAACTAATTGACGTCACGGGAGATTGTAAAACATAACCAAAAATAGAGGTTACTGCTCATTGGCTGCCGATAAAAAATTCGTCACGTGTTAAATTGGGCAAATTAGAATAGCTGAAAATACATTGCGCTTACTTCGCCCAAATTTACTTCTGATACAACTTTGATATGGTAAGCACCATGGTACGAAATACAGTAACCCCAAACTAAAATATGGTAATAGTATGCAATAACAAGTTGGCAAGCCAAAATATACCTCTCCTCGGAAGAATTGTCCCTAGTGGTATTAATTTCTCGAGATAACCCTTAAAGATATATCTCCGCAATTTAGAGTTATTTGTTAAAAATATTAACCCATTTCTATCCCGCCCGGTATAAAATTTTAATTATAATTAAAATAATTGAGACGAAACGACCAATTTTAATTTATTCAGAATATCATAAGTTAAGTAGTTACAACAGTAAGTTAGACGTACTATAACAATGCACAATTGAATTAAACCCTTTTACAGAACAAGTTTATCAGTTAAATATAATACGAAGAAAATTTTAATGAAAGAAATATCTACAGAGGCTTTTTGGAATTACTCGCTTGCGAAATACTTGCCGCATCTTTAACGCTCATTTTATTTCAACACTCGCCCTTGATGGAGATACCGTAGATATCTGGTAGTGGACGACTCGTTCACTTCCTGTTGACGTTGTGACGCATACCACATGAAAAAGACCAATGCCGTCCAATTTCCAATATCATATAATGACTCGCACACCCAAGAAATCATTGACTGCGTTAGAAATCGTAGATATCCAAATATCCACACCAAATGTATTTACAAGAAGCAAAAACCTTACCATCAACAAAGCACAGAGAGCCACTTGACTAACCGCCAGCTCTTAAAGCAATTAACGTTAAATTATCTCCTTTGAATTAACAGAACTATATATAGGTCGTTAAAAAAGTGGACCACCCACAGGGTCTACCCTTTAACCCTCTTATCTCGGCTGACTGCGCTAAAACAAGATTTAACCTTTAAAAAATACCAGATTAGGCCTTCATAAATTCATTAATAAAAAAAGACTTTATTACCTATTATGCTTACGATGCCTGTCTTAATTTCAGTGAATCTAAGCAGCCATCGGTGGTTCTGTGGTAGAGCGCTCGACTGCCAAGCCGAATGGTCTGGGTTCGAAACCTGGGTGGCGCATTTGTTTTTAATCAATAGAGAAACGCTAAATTAGAATTTCTTCGATGCAATAATTTCAATTTCAATTCTATTTCAATTAAACCAAAATTTCGTACTCTATTAAATACGCTTCCGATAAAGCTGAAGGTCTAATTTTCAATAAGGCGTAACAAGTGTCGGTGGTTCTGTGGTAGAACGTCCGCCTGTCAATCAGGAGGTCTCGGGTTCAAATCCCGCCCGATGCGATCGCAAATTGATACTAAGACGAATACCGTGTACAACTGGTGGAAACCCTGCCATTGGACGTTGAGAGGTAGCATTACACTTAGCACTCGGTCCGTCCCAAAGTCATTAAGAAGAAGTTGGAGAGAAAACGCCCATATAAAAACAACAGACTCAACATGCACAACCATCAGAACACAAACACAACAAATTCAACACTCACAACCTACGCATAAACATTACAAAAACGTAATACACGAAACCGTCACGACGGTGAGCGAAAAAACACCATCCAAACCAAACCGCAATGGCATCCGTTAACGCTCACCGTCACACGGTGGTTTTGCCAACCCTTTGAGAAACTGCGTACGCAGTGATTACACTTTGCACCGAAAATGCGAACGCGTTCGCAGTCCTGACAGACAGACAGACCCACCCACAGACCCACCCACAGACCCACCCACAGACCCACAGACAGACACGGTCGTTGTATAACCCCTCCTAGGGGACTTTGTCCCCTCGGAGAGGTAAAAAACGCAAACGTATTTAAAGGCTTTATTATTATTTTCGATCGCGTTGGTTCTTTTTCCTCTGATCTCCTAGTTTCTGCCTCTGTCTTTAGTATTTATAAATATTTTCCTATCCATAAACCATTTCCTAACTGGTGGACTTTGATAACACTAAAATTTTACTTATAATAATACGCTGAAATACATTTTCCAATACGCAAAAAATTAAAGCTAGACCTAAAAACCCGTAAAGTGTAAATAGCTAAGACTAAATTTCTAAGCCTAACCCATGAAAGTATATTTTCCATAAATTATATCCAAGAAAAAACCTGAGGACGGCTATAATATGAACATATACCTAAAAAAAATCGGGAATTAAACAAAAACAACATTAAGTTTACTATTTTTATATTCACAGTTCCTTAATTATGAAGATTTTCTCTCTGCTTCCCTTCGAGTTATCACAATCCCCCAGCGGTAACAACAAGATTTTCTCTCTCTGCTTTCCCCCAATCCCCCAATGGTAATCGCAAGATTTTCTCTCTCCTTCCGTCCGAGTTATCACAATCCCCCAGCGGTAACAACAAGATTTTCTCTCTCTGCTTTCCCCCAATCCCCCAATGGTAATCGCAAGATTTTCTCTCTCCTTCCGTCCGAGTTATCACAATCCCCCAGCGGTAACAACAAGATTTTCTCTCTCTGCTTTCCCCCAATCCCCCAATGGTTATCGCAAGATTTTCTCTCTCCTTCCGTCCGAGTTATCACAATCCCCCAGCGGTAACAACAAGATTTTCTCTCTCTGCTTTCCCCCAATCCCCCAATGGTAATCGCAAGATTTTCTCTCTCCTTCCGTCCGAGTTATCACAATCCCCCAGCGGTAACAACAAGATTTTCTCTCTCTGCTTTCCCCCAATCCCCCAATGGTAATCGCAAGATTTTCTCTCTCCTTCCGTCCGAGTTATCACAATCCCCCAGCGGTAACAACAAGATTTTCTCTCTCTGCTTTCCCCCAATCCCCCAATGGTTATCGCAAGATTTTCTCTCTCCTTCCGTCCGAGTTATCACAATCCCCCAGCGGTAACAACAAGATTTTCTCTCTCTGCTTTCCCCCAATCCCCCAATGGTAATCGCAAGATTTTCTCTCTCCTTCCGTCCGAGTTATCACAATCCCCCAGCGGTAACAACAAGATTTTCTCTCTCTGCTTTCCCCCAATCCCCCAATGGTAATCGCAAGATTTTCTCTCTCCTTCCCTCCGAGTTATCACAATCCCCCAGCGGTAACAACAAGATTATATTAACATTTCTACTATACATATTTCATAAATTATATTTACACAAATAATTATTTTTTATATAAAATCGTACAATTCTATCAGAACTTAAACCGGAAGATTCAGGCATATAATTTCCAAATACACAAACTACATTTGGAGTACTAATATTTATACTCACACAATTATATTTCGTACTAACAATTTCACCATCTTTTAAACTTTCAAATACTGCCAAGTGTTCGTCGCATATTTTTGTACTTCTCAAGGTGTTAAAGAAAAAGTGGTTCGCACCAGAGCAAACTTTTTTCAATTGAAAAAGCATTTCACACCCCGAAACTGTCACTTGCTGACAATGTGTAAAATTGGGCTTACGGGATTTCAAGTAATTTAACATCCACGATTTTCCTTCCTTTCCATATTTTCCTATTACAAATATTCTTTTTCGGTCTGAGAGAATCAAATGTTCCAATAAACTTTTCTGCCATGGTCTAAGTTCTATATATTTGTTTATTCGTTTAGTGGTTTTCATTTGTTCCACCCAAGCACTTGTCAAATTTCCAAAGAGATGCGATGCGATGGTAGTCCAGATCGAGCAACGGCTTCTGCGCGGACTCGTTGTTTATCAATTTCCGCTTCTACTTTGCCTAAGTTTACTTTGTGAGGGTTTAGACTGCAACGTCTAATATGTCGACTCAGTTGTGATTTAAACGATTTATTGCACGTTGTACACGATGTACGTTTACATTTATGGGTTCTTAATCTATAGCTACGTATTCGTTTCTCGCAACTTGGACACTGAATATATTTGTTTCGACCCTTTTGGAATATATTCAAAGGAGACAAACACGTACTTTTTACTCGAACCGAGTCTATTCATAAACTGTTCTCGATTTTTGGGGTCTCCTTATATAAAGTTTAAAATGTGTGTTCTGAGGGTAAAAATAATATCAGCCTTATTTTGATTTTCTTCCAAGTTAAGTGTTCCAGATAACGTTTACTTATTCCGCACCTTCCATCCATTTTTTCACATTAATTTGATATAACCTTGTATCTTCCTACAATTCAGTTTTATGCTATGTATAATTCCCTTATTCATTACATCATTCCAAATTTAGTCTAATTCATTCACGGGCGTTGATCTTCTGAAATGGATATTCCAGTAAAACCTTTTTCTTATATCATCGCTTCTGATTAATCTGAATGTTGTCAATATAAACAAGTTGGCAAGCCAAAATATACCTCTCCTCGGAAGAATTGTCCCTAGTGGTATTAATTTCTCGAGATAACCCTTAAAGATATATCTCCGCAATTTAGAGTTATTTGTTAAAAATATTAACCCATTTCTATCCCGCCCGGTATAAAATTTTTATTATAATTAAAATAATTGAGACGAAACGACCAATTTTAATTTATTCAGAATATCATAAGTTAAGTAGTTACAACAGTAAGTTAGACGTACTATAACAATGCACAATTGAATTAAACCCTTTTACAGAACAAGTTTATCAGTTAAATATTATACGAAGCAAATTTTAATGAAATATCTACAGAGGCTTTTTGGAATTACTCGCTTACGAAATACTTGCCGCATCTTTAACGCTCATTTTATTTCAACACTCACCCTTGATGAAGATACCGTAGATATCTGATAGTGGACGACTCGTTCACTTCCTGTTGACGTTGTGACGCATACCACATGAAAAAGACCAATGCCGTCCAATTTCCAATATCATATAATGACTCGCACACCCAAGAAATCATTGACTGCGTTAGAAATCGTAGATATCCAAATATCCACACCAAATGTATTTACAAGAAGCAAAAACCTTACCATCAACAAAGCACAGAGAGCCACTTGACTAACCGCCAGCTTTTAAAGCAATTAACGTTAAATTATCTCCTTTGAATTAACAGAACTATATATAGGTCGTTAAGAAAGTGGACCACCCACAGGGTCTACCCTTTAACCCTCTAATCTCGGCTGACTGCGCTAAAACAAGATTTAACCTTTAAAAAATACCAGATTAGGCCTTCATAAATTCATTAATAAAAAAAGACTTTATTACCTATTATGCTTACGATGCCTGTCTTAATTTCAGTGAATCTAAGCAGCTATCGGTGGTTCTGTGGTAGAGCGCTCGACTGCCAAGCCGAATGGTCTGGGTTCGAAACCTGGGTGGCGCATTTGTTTTTAATCAATAGAGAAACGCTAAATTAGAATTTCTTCGATGCAATAATTTCAATTTCAATTCTATTTCAATTAAACCAAAATTTCGTACTCTATTAAATACGCTTCCGATAAAGCTGAAGGTCTAATTTTCAATAAGGCGTAACAAGTGTCGGTGGTTCTGTGGTAGAACGTCCGCCTGTCAATCAGGAGGTCTCGGGTTCAAATCCTGCCCGATACGATCGCAAATTGATACTAAGACGAATACCGTGTACAACTGGTGGAAACCCTGCCATTGGACGTTGAGAGGTAGCATTACACTCAGCACTCGGTCCGTCCCAAAGTCATTAAGAAGACGTTGGAGAGAAAACGCCCATATAAACACAACAGACTCAACATGCACATCCATCAGAACACAAACACAACAAATTCAACACTCACAACCTACGCATAAACATTACAAAAACCGTAATGCACCAAACCGTCACGACGGTGAGCGAAAAAACACCATCCAAACCAAACCGCAAATGCATCCGTTAACGCTCACCGTCACACTGTGGTTTTGCCAACCCTTTGAGAAACTGCGTACGCAGTGATTACACTTTGCACCGAAAATGCGAACGCGTTCGCAGTCCTGACAGACAGACACACCCACAGACCCACCCACAGACCCACAGACAGACACGGTCGTTGTATAACCCCTCCTAGGGGACTTTGTCCCCTCGGAGAGGTAAAAACATCATATGCTATATTTAAATATAAAGGATAAACACTGCTTAGGTTAAGGATAGATTGAAATGGAATATTTAAGTAAATAAGCATAAATTTCTGAGGGCCTTTTCCTCCAAAATATCTAAAAGGGCAAGTACATTCTCGATAAAAATACAAGTTCTTTGGAATAAGAGACGTTTTTATCAAAGATAAGCCAAGTTTATACCTTATTGTCATTAGTTCCATAACAAGAACCACGTTGTAACGTGATAATGGCTACCCCTATCGAGAATTTTCGGCACTAAGAAATTCTACGTTTCTAAGTATTATACGGGTTTTGACAGATTGATATTTTAAATCAGAATAAGAAATGGCATACAATGAGATTAGATAACTAGATAACGATCATTGATAATAAAATTCTAATCGTGTAAATGTAACATATATTTTTTTACTAATAATAAAAATATTTAAGAAACATGTATAAGACAATTTTTTTTATTCACTATATAATCCTTTTTTTTTTCAAACTTAGAAGTTAGTTTGTATGAAATACTTACTAATACCTGAAAAATAGACTTTAGAGTGGATAATTAAGTATTTTTCAATCCTTTCACCTATATTTACATATTGGAATTGTTACAAAAGGTTCTTTTAAACATAACTTAGTACATAAATTTATTTTGGAAGTTCAAAACGTATTAAGAGCCCTTCAGAGTACTATAAAAGGATTTCATTTACAAACTAAATTAATATTTTCTTCAAACTTTCAATTCGTTATAATTTGAATTTAAATGAAAACATCATGGATTATAGGTGCGTAATCTACTATTAGACCGAACGGATTAAAAATACTTAAAGTAAGTGGTTTTACTGATAAACTCTAAAGGAATTTTGGAATTTTCTAGAATAGCAAAGTAAAACTAAAACGTAAACCAAGTTAAAACGAAACTAATAACTGGGAGAAAGGTTGAAGTAAGTAATTTTTTTGATTTTTCGTTTTTTAATTTTTGAGTTCCCTATATTATTTTAAACTAAATGAAATATAATTTTTGAAAATTAGTGATAAAAGATCTGCTCCTTCGTGTTTTACATATATTTAAAAACTCGAGATTTTAATCAATTGTTTGCAAAGCATGAATAATATAGCAGATCCTTTGATTTTAATTGTAGTTAGTAGTTACTTAAAAAAAGAAAAGTCGCTAGCTGACTTGGAGCTGGTGTAGTTAAATTTTAAAAATGTGTATTTTAAATTTTGTTTGTAAAAGTTTTTTTTGAAAAAGTTTAGTATTATAGTTTAAATTTATTAAATAAAATAAAATATAAATTATACATTTGGTTTAGTATTTTACTATTGCAAGTAAAATTAACCGTAATTTCAATTACTTTTTTAGTTTTTTTTTGACAAATATGCAAACGATTTAGTTATTTCAAAAACAAATACGTCGAATTATTTGGTATTCGAAATACTATTGGTTAGTTTTTATATCTTTAATTTTATTTTTCAGAACAATTTCTCTTTGTCTAGCTTCTTCTAACTTTAATTTAGATGGTCTTAAAGCCAAGTATTTAACAAATTTTGTAACCAAGTAGATGGAGCTTTAAACAATTTTTCAGTCATGTAGTCAAGGAAATGTGAGGACGACCACTAATCCCCCAACGGGTGGTCGGAATACTTCCGCCACGGGTGTCCCTACCCCTGTGGCCGTTACACATATCTCGCCCTGATTAATCAGATGGTGTCTTCGCCGGGCTCGCGGTCTTCTCAGACTTACATCAGCCCTTTCTTCTTTGAATAAAAGAAAGCGTTGAGTTCCGCGTCCAGGGGGTATTCGATGAAGCTTGCACGCAGATTTCGGAGAGTCTATAGCGTTCCTTGAGTATAAGCGCGATGCGCCTCGCTACCACCTCCCGGTGCCATAATTTTTCGGTAATTCACATAAAGGAGACGAATGAGGATCTAGGTTAAATAGGGCCCGCATAAAGGGGTAACGAGGCTGAGCGGTCTGAGGCGCTGGTTTAAGGCACCAGTCTCTTCGGAGGCGTGGGTTCGAATCCCACCATTGCCAACTTTTTTCCGTAATTCTCATAAAGGAGACCAATGAGGATCTAGGTTAAATTGGGCCCACATAGAGGGGTAACGGGGCCGAGCGGTCTAAGGCGCTGGTTTAACGCACCAGTCTCTTCGGACGCGTGGGTTCGAATCCCACCATTGCCAACTGTTTTCCGTAATTCTCATACACTAGAACAATGAGGATCTAGTTTAAATAGGGCCCATCTAAAGGGGTCGAGCGGTCTAAGGCGCTGGTTTATGACACCAGTCTCTTTGGAGGCGTGGGTTCGAATACCACCGTTCCCACCATTTTTCCGTAATTCTTATAAAGGAGACCAATGAGGATCTAGGTTAATTAGGGCCCGTTAACAGGGTTAATGGGCCGAGCGGTCTAAGGCGCTGGTTTAATACACCAGTCTCTTCGGAGGCGTGGGTTCGAATCCCACCGTTGCCAACTTTTTTCCGTAATTCTCAAAAAGGAGACCAAAAGGGGTTAAATAGTGCCCAATAACTGGGGTAACGTGGCCGAGCGGTCCAAGGCGCTGGTTTCCAAGGATCCGAAGACTAATTCTTCGGACACTCCCCCGTCGAAGTCACTTCCAATTGTTTTTACCCCCGTTCCCAACTCGTATCATGCCGCTAAGAATCGTAACAGTTAACGTCAACGGTCTTCGGAACCTTGACAAGATGAGGGAACTTCTTGTTTTTATAGGCGCGTACGACGTGGTTTTATTACAGGAGACCCATTGGAGCATAACGAGTTATCTACTGAGTCCAGCGGCGAGGAGCGTTGGCGTCGCTTTTTCGGCGGCCCTATCGGCCGTGTTCGTTGGAAATTCATCCGTTCCAACTTTTTGGGCCCTTCTCTTTCTGCCATGAATCTTCGACTGATCCATCAGGGTTTTCCAGTAAAATCACGTTTAGTGCACGCTCTCGTGGTCCCGGACTCTCGGTGTCCATTTTGTCAAACCGGCTCCGAAACTGTAGAACATCTTTTTGTGGAGTGTCACGTGGTGTCATAATGGTGGACTTGGTTTTTCTGTGCCGCCTTGGACCTTTCCCAGGACTTATTCGGTCGTCCTACAAAAACTCGAAACTCTTTTATCAATTTTGGCGAGATAACTACCGATTTTAAACAAGTTAGCAAGCCAAAATATACCTCTCCTCGGAAGAATTGTCCCTAGGGGTATTAATTTCTCGAGACGTCCCTTAAAGATATCTCCGTAATTCAGAGTTATTTACTAAAAACGTAATCCCGGTTCAATCCCACCCGGTATAAAATTTTAATTTTAATTAAAATAATTGAGACGAAACAACCGAGTTTAATTTATTCTGAATAATATAAATTAAGTAGTTACAACAGCGAGTTAGACGTATTAAAACAATGCACAATTGAATTTAACCCTATTTACAGAACAAGTTTATCATTTAAATATAATACGAAGCCAATTTTAATGAAAGAAATATCTACAGAGGGTATTTGTATTTTTCTCGCTTACGACATACTTGCCGCATCTTTAAGGCTCATTTTATTTCAACACTCGCCCTTGATGAAGATACCGTAGAATAGCTATATTCGACATCTGGTAGACTGGTAGTGGACGACTCGTAGACTTCCTGTTGACGTTGTGACACATACCGCATGAAAAAGACCAATACCGTCCAATTTCCAATAATGTAATGACTCGCACACCCAGGAAATCAATGACTGCATTAGGAATCGTAGATGTCCAAATATCCACACCAATAAAAATGAATTAACAAGAAGCGAAAAACTTACCATTCACAAAGCACCGAAAGCCCCTTGACTAAACGACAGCACGTATATCAATAAATGACCGTAGACGGAATAGTTAGGGCTCTTTATAAATAAAACAAACTAACCCAATTGATGAACTGCATTAAACATCTTAATCCGTCGAGAAAACGTTTAAAATAAATTACGAAGTAATGGCGACCCAGTTAAAAACCCCGACCACTATGTAAACAACTCGATATTTTCTTCATAAATGAACTATTACCCTTGTAAACTAATACTCTAAACACAAAATAGATAAAAAAGACTGAAAAAACCAAATAAATTACAAAAAACTAACAAGTTCTACCCTTTAACCATTTTATCTGCTGACTGCGCTAAAACAAGATTTGACCTTTAAAGTTTCATACGTAAAATATTTAGACTTTAACAAGTTCACAAAAATTAAAAAACAAAGTTCAATAAACAATATATACAGATATTGTATTCATCCGTTTAGTAAAAAAACCCGCCTAATCATAATGGTTACTTTACTTTAAAATTTACCCTAAGGACGTCAATGGCTCGGCGGTGAACTATCCGCATTGTAGAAATGCGACCCGAGTTCAATTCCTGTTCACGATCAAATTTTACATTAAAATACTAAAATATTTAATTAAATATAAGATTAATATAATTTATAAATATTTAATTAAATATAAGATTAATATAATTTATAAATATTTAATTAAATATAAGATTAATATAATATACAAATATTTAATTAAATATAAGATTAATATAATTTATAAATATTTAATTAAATATAAGATTAATATAATTTATAAATATTTAATTAAATATAAGATTAATATAATTTATAAATATTTAATTAAATATAAGATTAATATAATTTATAAATATTTAATTAAATATAAGATTAATATAATTTATAAATATTTAATTAAATATAAGATTAATATAATTTATAAATATTTAATTAAATATAAGATTAATATAATTTATAAATATTTAATTAAATATAAGATTAATATAATTTATAAATATTTAATTTTTTTTAAATAAAGCTAATACCCAAGGCACCACCTTCGACCACATAATTAAATATAAGATTAATATAATTTATAAATATTTAAAATGATGTAGAATAAATTATAGTAACTAACGTTATAACTTCGTAAAGGACATTCGCCGAAGCGATATTCGAAAAACACAGCAGCTTAACAAGCGTCGGTGGCTCAGTGGTTAGAGTAAATCTGTTACACGCAGCAAACCCGGGTTCGATTCCCGGCCGGCACCAATAAATCGCAAATTGATACTTAGACGAATACCGTGAAAAATTGGTGGAAACCCTGCCATTGGACGTTGAGAGGTTGCATAACAATCAGCACTCGGGCCGTCCCAAAAGTCGATAAGAAGTTGAAGAGAAAACGCCCGTTCAAATACAACAGACTCAACGAACACAAACACAACAGACTCACAACCGTCATAACACAAAATCAATATTCACACCCTACACTTAAACAATACAACATCGAAATATCTAATCAAACTGAATTAAAACTGTCACGACGGTGAACGTTAACGAAAAAACCCCATCCAAACCAAACCCAACCGCAAATTAATTCGTTAACGCTCACCGTTGCACGGTGGTTTTGCCAACCCTTCGACAGTCCTAGCAAACATGTGAATAAAGATTTTATAAAAAAAAAGGGCGCTGTTTTAAGGCACCAGACTCTTCGGCGGCGTGGGTTCGAATCCCACCGTTGCCAACTTTTTTCCGTTATTCGAAAACAATTTGTTCATTTCTATTGTTAATATCTTCTATTCGTTAGTAGTATGAAGATAATAACATAAATACGTTCTTGGTATTATAACATCCAATAATTATATAAATTATACTAATTTACTCAAAAAAAATTCCAGATTGCAACAAGCTATTTCCAAGGTAAAATCTTATACTGCTTTGAACTTGAAAAAGTGTTAATTTCCCCGCTTCCAAAAGCTACCGTTGTCAAAAATGACCCAAAGATTCGGATTCAAATTCCTTAAAAAAAAACCACACACGTATAATAATGTTTCTTTCTTCCACCATTTGTAAAACTTCATTGTAAAATAAAAGACGTCTTAAAAAAAAATTATATAAATAATATTAACAAATAAATGTTTTAATATTGTTTTTCTTACGTTTTAATTTAAGCATATTTTTTTAATGTTTTAAAAGTAAAAGTTCCATAATATCTTATTAATACTAGAAAAAAAGACAAAAACTGATTAAACACTATGAGACATCGCTTATATCTAGCTCTTATTATTGGGTCATTGGCTATTTTTATCCGAAATAGACTTAGGTTAATACTGAAAGTGCAGCACTGCCGTTAAGTAATCAGAATCCTTCATTCGTAACTCCGTTGCCTACGTCATTATAATATTTTTAGTCAAAGACTTCCGATCTTGCCAAAGGTTTACTGGTAAACATTTGCATTGGACAGCAATTATCAACAAAAGTTTTGAAAATAGAACAAATTATGCTATTACACAGCTTAGGGATATTCTATTAAATGTTTTTTTTTGGGACAAAATCGTTACGCTTAGACTGAAGCTTAAAATGGTATTTTATTTTGGACAAAACCGTAACGCTTAGAGTCTAAGCCTTGGTCTTAAAATAATGCTCATGCTCAAGGGATTTTTCATTGTATTTCCCACTACCTACGTTATTTAATCAAGGCCCGTGCATGGTCATTTTTGAGTGACTACATTTTGCGCTCCTCTCCCCCCCCTTTAGTTTCAAAAGTTATCGATAGATGGCGCGCATACGTCTAATGCAACTGGGGGTCAATCCGTAAGGTTTTGTAATTGGGGGTTGGTTTTTTTTCATAAAGATATCATCATTTAAGATTTTAAAAGTACAATGTACTTAAATATTAAATCTTTATTTTAAACTTTAAAAACTAAAATTTTTTTTAAACATTCAAAATAATACTACATTATAGTATTGTTTCTACGTTATTTAATCACGTAGGTAGTGAGTTTTAAAATGTTAATGGGATAAAAAGGAACGTTTCGTATATTAAGCGGAGAGGCATTGATTCTTGCCTTTTTGGGGAAAGGACTGTTTTGTATAATATGACTAGATAATAATTGACTACGAAAGCAGGGCCGTGCTGAGGGGGGGGGGGGGGGCGAGCCGGGCGGTCACCCAGAGCCGCTAAAATTTTACCATGGGTATGTATATACCGGAGGGCTGCTACACTCAGTTTCGCCCATGCATTTCACCCGGGGCCGCGCGACCTCTAAGCACGGCCCTGTACGAAAGTCAGGAACTGTTTTATTAGTGCTAGCGACTAAAGATTCCTAAAGACGAATACTTTCAAACGTCGTTAATTGATTATTCTCATCAAATATATTCACTGGTGCCATCGGGAGTGGTGTACATTCTACACTCACCGCTGGGGAGGGCGGCAACACCGGTCAACCGCCAAACTAGGAACGTCACCATGAGCATCAAGGTGGTGCAGATTAATCTTCCTCACTGCAAGGCAACCTCCGCTGTACTTTGTCGAAGGTTTGCTAAGGAGCAAATTGATTTTGCCCTTATTCGGGAACCTTGGATTGCCTAGGGGAAAATCCTTGGTCTTACTAGTGCAGGTAATGTCTATGACTATAATTCCGTTTCACCTAGAGCTTGTGTATTGGTACGCTAGGACATTCATGCTATTTATCTCTCAATCTATCACTCTAGGCAGGGTTGGCAAGTTTTAAACAAAATGTTTAAAACAAGTGTTTAAAACACGTTTAAAACAAATATTTTAAACAAACACCAATTTGTTTTAAACGTTTTAAACTATCTGTTTTAAACATTTTTTTTATATGGTAAATTTTCATTGTTTTTTTTTGTAAGATTTTGGTTATTCAATATGAGGGAAAAGGTAGAAAAAACCATTCCAAGGCTCTAAGGCAGGTAAATTGTATTGATAACGGGTAGTTTGATTTTAAGATTATCTGAAAAGAGCGACTGAAAGGGCTCGATATGATTTCATAAATTTCCTACCAGTGCAAAAATCATACGAACGCATTGAATTTTGTCTTTTTGTTCAAATAGAATGTATATAGCTGCCAATATACATCTATTTGGGACACTACCTATGCACGAGATAAAAGTCGGGTTGCTGTTTAGTCGGGTTGTGCCGGGTTTTAAGTAACAAGAAACACGGCCGGTCTGGACAGATCGGGCTAAAACCGACTAGGCGGCACTCCTAGATAAAAATCAACGGATTTCGGTCCCCTTTCTCGATTTTTTAAAAATTTTATGATGTGAGGGAAAATTTAAGATTATAGAGGTATCTAAGTTCTTATTTTTTATAACATTGTTTATTTGTGATTATTTATGACTGCTGACGTGCACATTTCAATAAACCAAAACTAAAAACAATGTGTGGATAACTAGCTATTTTCCCTTTTCTTAGTACTATGCGACCGAAAATTCCAGGATGATAGCTATATTAAAAACCCTACTACAGGTTAGGTAGTATTTGCATGGGGCATCGAAAACCCTAAAGCCGTCAATGGTTGGTCAACAACGCTTAGCGAAATTCTTGGCTCGTTTAAATAAGCGTGTACTCTTTGGTTCTTCTCCCTGTGAGATAATTTATAATACCATAAGTGGCATAATTACCCTAAGTGGTCCAATAGGAGCCTTTCTCACAGAAAATCTTCAATTAGAGCTTGTTCTAAACAGACCAAAGAAACGTAGGACTCGTGAATTCCGTTCAAGTACCCTATATGGTATTTTTAATGCTCGCGCCGCAGACGCGGCTTCGCAAACACATTACGTAAATTTCGTCACTGGAAAAATGACGTCATTTACGTCACTTTCGTTAAACAAAAAAAAGTGTATCATTGAAAAATTCATCTTATTGAAACACTTAGGGTAATTATGCCACTTATGATAATACGTTTAATGATACGTAATATTTCTTTAAATGAGTTTACTCGAGAGTCTGATTCCATTCATAAGTATAATGAATAGTTTAAAACGTGTTTTAAACATAGTTTTTTATGGTTTATGATGTGTTTTTTATTGTTTGATTTAAAAACAGTTAAAAACAATGAATCTTGTTTAAAACAATAAAAAACATTGTTTTTGTTCTTTTTGAAAAAAAAACAAGGATTTGGCCAACCCTGCTCTAGGGACACCGCCGTGGTTAAAATCATTTCCTCTACTTCTGCTGGGAATGATGAACTCACGCTGGCATCGGCTTACTTCCCTTACGATGATGCTCTGCCCCCACCATCACAGGAGGTGACCAAATTAGTTAACCACTGTGAGCGGTCGGGAAAGAAACTCATAATAGGATGTGATGCGAATGCTCATCATGTTATCTGGGGCAGCAGCAACGGCCACGATCTTTGTGATAGACTAATGGAATACGTGGTGTAACAATTTTTATGATAAGGGAAAATTAATTTAATTCTTGGTTCGATGTCTAGGGGATTAATTTATATTTAGGTTTAAATTGTCACATTACTAATAAATTAAATTAAAGCACTTTGATTATATATATATAAATGAATTTAATGGCAATGAAAAGCATACTGGTCAAACAATTTAAGACTTAACTCTCTCTCTTAAAGTTAACTAAAAAGGGGGGTGTTTTGGCTCTCTGGTAAACGTTTATAAGTTAATGCATTTCTTACGAAATTGGTGAATGGCGATGCCGTCGAGGATGTCGGTGATGTCCGATGAACTGGAGGGTCCGCAAGGCACGACGCGAAACATTTTACCGTAGTCACGGTCTTCTTGAAGACTCCGTAGCGAGCGAACGCGAACGGGAAAGCAAAAAACTTGTTGTTGGCTGGATTAGCCCAAAGGAACCGGCCCACTGTCCGAAGACGTCTCTCGTTTTAAAAAGGTCTGTCCTGAGAAACACGTGTCACCCCTTTTTATCAACTGACGCAGGTCAAAGGGTCTACGGGGTTTCATCGGTTCTCGCACGATGGAATCGAAAGTTTATTTTCAAACATTGGGCAATACCAGAGAGCCAGGGAGTTCCGCGGTTGTACCAGAGCGCGTACTAGGGTAAAACCCAGGGGAAGAGAGAGCCAACACAACAGGGTACATTTATAAAGTTAAGACTAGAGAGAGTTATATTTGTGGGGTCTATTCAAAACGTTACAGTGGTTAGTACTGTTGTATTTACTTAGACTTCATTAAAACTCGAATATAACTTTAGCATTATTCTTTAATACTTTTTTAAACTTCTATCTGATCTTGAGACTGCTTTGTCTCTTTTTATGTACATCTCGTTCTGCCCTCTAGCGAGGGGAATTCTCATTACAATCATATACAACAACTCTTTTTTTTTTGAGAAGAACAATAGAAAGTTTTTAAGGTTCATAGCGATGGTTTGGTCGAATTGGGCGACCATAGCGAGAAGTTGAATGTGGAGGAGCAGCGTTGGTATCAGCGCGAAGCGCGACCGGATTGGATGTCATCAACGGGTGAGGGCAATTGCCAGGAACTATGGGGTCCTCTTGTGGATAAGGTGCGGGTGGTCTTTGTAGTGACGGTGAGAGGGATGTTGTAGCTTGGGGGCGGTTGTGGACCTGTAGAGATTATTGATTTCTGGTAGTAGCAAGATTGGTATGTGATTTCTGTAATTTCGAGTGGATACCTTTGTGCTGCAGCGTACTGTTCGTAGGTGCGGGAAGTGGTGGTTGGCGAAAAGAGGCTGGCTTGGATGAACCACTGGATGACGAAGGAATAGTCTGGAGAGGTGAGGATGTAGGTGGCGTTGATGAGGTGCGCATGATAGTAAGATATTGGGGGTCATCGTTTGGGTATTGTGTAGATGTTATGGGTTGTGATGTAGCCATGAGTGGTTTAGAAGGATAAAAAGTTCGGGAACGGATGGGTGGAGTAAGATTAGGGCGAAGAGCAGTGCGATTGCGACGGTAACGTTTACCTTGGGCATCTTCTATGATGTAGGAGTGTGGTTCAGGACCGATGGCAGTGACAACCGCGGGAAGCCATGAGCGGTTAGCAATTTGATACAGAATAGATTGTCCTAGTTTCAGTGGAGACAATGGCTTGACATGGGAAAAAGAGTCATAGTTTTGTTTCATTAGGTTTAGCTTGTGTTGTAGTTGAAGTTTAATGTCCGTAGTAGGAAAGTGAGGGTTCAAGGTATCTTGAGTGGTAGTAAGTGGAGTGCGCAGGCGACGACCCATTAGCAACTCGGCGGGACTAGAAAGGCCTGAATGCGGGGTGCTCCGATACTCCAGAAGGACATAACTCAGTCCTTTACCTGATTCTTTGGCTTTAATTAGAGCGTTTTTTATGGTTTGAACGGTGCGTTCCGTGAGGCCATTGGACTTCGGATAATACGGGCTTGAAGTAATATGGCGTACGCCCCATTCTTCAAGGAAGCTATGGAACTTATTTGAATTAAAGGGGGGTCCATTGTCTGAAATTAGAGTGGACGGTGCACCATGACGTGCAAAGTGGGGAGCCATGAAGGCAATTACTGAATCCGCTGTTGTGTTGGTAAGTTCCTGTGCTTCAACAAACTTAGAGTAGTAGTCCACTACCAATATCAGGTTTCGGCTATCCACATGAAAGAGATCCGTCCCAATCACTTGCCAAGGTAGATTAGGAATAGGATGAGGTTGAAGAGGTTGGGAAGAATTGGAAGTTGCACGAGCTTGGCAGATTGAGCATGTACGGATATGATTGGTAATGTCGTGTACCATGTTTGGCCAGAATACATGTAGTTTTGCCTTGGCGATACAAGCTGTGATACCTTGATGCGTAGAATGAAGTTGGGTAAGGACTTCTTTGCGCAGGGTAGGAGGTAAAAGTAGGGTGGTGCCACGATAGATCAAATCTTCAGAGAGATGCAATTCATCTCTGTATTGCCAGTATTGATGTAAACTTTGAGGGATGGACTTTTTAGATGATGGCCAATCCTCTTGTATGTACGTTTTGAGTTGAACCATGTCAGAGTCGTCAGAAAAAACTTTCGTGAATGCGGTATATTTAGCGTCAGATAAGGTAGTGAGTGTATGCACTGCTGTGCAGGGGCCATCCAAGTCAGAGGTGTCAAATGAAGTTTGTGGTCGTGGCGAGCGGGAGAGTGCGTCCGCTATAAATAGACTTTTTCCTGGAACATATACTAAACGTATATCGTATCTTGAGAGACGAAGAACTAATCGCTGAAGGCGAGGAGAGAGTAGCTGAAGAGGCTTGTGCACTATGGCTAGAAGCGGCTTGTGGTCCGTGTGAATCGTGACTTTAGTGGCAACGAGATAATAGTTGAAGTGTTCACAGGCATACACTATTGCTAAGAGTTCCTTTTCGATGTGTGCATAGCGGCACTGCGTCGTGTTGAATGAGATGGAGGAATACTCCACTGGATGATCATCTTGCAGAAGAACAGCTCCGGCACCTGTGGGACTGGCATCAACTGACAGCACGATAGGTCGATCTGGGCGAAAGAAAGCAAGAACAGGTGCGGTGGTAAGACAGTTTTTAAGGTGGTTAAAGTGTTCATTGTAGTTGTCATCCCAGGTGAATTCAGTTCCTTTTTTAAGTAGATTACGCAAGGGTGAGGTATGAGTGGCAGCATCGGGAATAAAACGTACTAGATAGTTAATCATGCCTAAAAAACGTTGTAGACTTTTGACGTCGTTTGGGGGGGACATTGAGGTGATAGCGTCAATTTTGGCGGAGTCAATTTGCACTCCAGCGGGTGTCAGTTCATTGCCGAGATATTTGATTTTGTCAACCGCAAGTTGAATTTTTTGTTTGGAGAAGGTTAGTGAGTGATCCTTAGCTGTGTTAAGAAATTTCACGAGGTCATGCTTGTGAGATGTAATGTCAGGTGATGGTAGCAGCATGTCATCCGCGGAAATGTGTAAGTTGGGGAATGAGTGTGGTGGAAAAATCATTTTCATAGTGCGCTGAAATATTTCAGTAGCAGTACAAATGCCATAGGGAAGTCGAAGAAATTTATAGAGGCCAAATGGAGTGGCAAATGTGCACAAGTTTGAGCTTTGTTCAGTAAGTTTAATCTGCCATCAGGCTTGGTGACCACAACCATGGGGTGAACCCACTCTGTTGGACCAGATACCGGAGCAATTACGTTGGCGTCTAACATACGCTGAAGTTCTTTCTGCACCTTGGGACGAAGAGCATGAGGCATTTTTCGCGCGGACGATATACACGGTATAGCACTTTTGTGGAGTTTTATGTCATGTTCACCATTTAAAGAACCAATAGCGTCGAAAAGTGAATTGAATTGCTCGATTATGTCAGAGGGTGAAACAAGGGAGAGATTTAGCTGGTCCGAGAGATGTTTTGGGAACGTCGCGGGGGTCAGTAAGGAATGGGTTGAGAGATTTTGGTTTGTAAATAGTGGGTTTTCAATGCGTTGAATATAACCAAATTTTATAGAATCTTTGGCACCAAGAATGGGCTGACTAGAAGCTGTAGTAATATAAAAATCGCAGTAAGCTCGGCAAGAATTAGAGGCACATGGAAGGGTGGCTACGCCCACAATCGGTACGGTATGACCTGCATAGGCCATTACTCTGTGAGAAGGTTGGTGGAGGGGCGGTTGTAACGGAAAAGATTGCCCGTACAAAAATATGTCTATAGAAAACCCACGTTTAATCTCCATAGCTTTTCCTTGGTTTTTCAATGGGTTTTCTTTAGAAATTTGGGTCAATTTTCTGTAAAAAAAACCCTTTTAAAGTTTTCTCTATAGAATTATCTGATTGGTTTTTGAGGAAACAAACACTTTTGAACTGGTAAATATAGTTAAATTTCTATAGAATTTACCGAATGTTTTTTGTTTGAAAATATAAATTTTTCAATTTTAAATAGTGGCATTTTTATAGAATGGGCTGATTTGAGTTTAGAAAACACCAATTTTTTACTGTTAATTATAGTAGAAAACCTATAGAATTTACCGAATGTTATTTCAGAAAACATTACAACCCATCGAAAGATGTTCTTAACAATATCTTAGAACACTAAAGGTTTTTATTGGTTATTTTTATAGAAAAACTGTATAGAATATCTATAGTATAACTTTCGAATTTTATTAGAGTTCTTATAGCTTTATTTATAGAATTATATTGGAGTGTGTTAGAGAATTCTTTGAATATTATAATATCCTTTTACGAAAACTTTTAACAGCTGGCAGAGTAGCTCAGATTGACTTGGGGTAGATGCCGCAACAAATAACATCCGAGTGAACCTAATTGAAAGTATTTAGAACACAGATACTACACTTTGGTCTTAACCAAAAGGCCGAGAAGCTAACATTAAGTACGAGATATAAATATTCATAACAAATGATTCAATTTATGCAAACGTTAAAATGCAAAAGAAATAAAACATTACGACGGATGTGGCGAACCGTGGCATCCACATTTCATACGAAATACTAGGCCTGAACAATCTCCTTCGCCGGCTTGATTTTTAAGAAGATCCAAAGTCTATTAGTAATCGAAACGGTTTCAAATATTAAATTAAATTTCACTAAGAAAAACAATTGTTGAAAAACCGGAAACCAAGACTTTCAATTAAGACGAAAGACCGGAGACTTGTTATTAGAACAAAGTGGAAATTAGATATCAGAAACCGTCAGAAGATGATCTTCCTGGCGACCAGACTTTCCGGCAGAGACCTGCAGAACAGACTTTCCATCGGAGACCTGGAGACGAGACCTACCGACGTAGACCTAGTGGCCAGACCTTTTGACGGAGATCTGAATACCCGGAGATCATATCTTTCGGCAAAGACCTGGAGAGTAGTTTTTCCGGCGGCGATTTGGAGACCCAAGTGACCCAATCTTCCAACGGAGACCTTGAGACCATATATTCCGAATGAGACCTTGAGACTTGGATATCATATCTTTCGGTAGAAACCGAAAACTTGTATTCAAAGACTATTATACGCTATGACCGGTAACACTGTGCATAGTCAATTAAATGCACCTTATTTCTGATACACGACAAGCTGCTTAATTACGTAAAGTTGAGGGTATTTTCTTGAAAAGCATCACACTGTCTGCAACATAATAAGTCCCGGGTCTATGCTATTAACTATCGTTTCTTCCGTTAGTTGTGATACATGTAAATAGGCGAATAATGTGTTTAAAGGATGATGCTCATACAGTTTATGCGATGTATATTTCAACAAGCCAAATCTGGAAGCCGCTACCCGGTTAATTATGCTGTTTTCTAAAAATAACAATTGGTAAATCGTGTAGAAATTCCACTAAATTTACAAATGAATAATTGCTGTTTAAAAAAACGGCCAATTCTACAGACATTCCACTATATACCAGTGAAAAACTGGTGTTTTAACAACAAAAAACACAATAAATTCTATAGAAATTGAACTATAATTACCAGTGAAGTTTTTTAAAAACATTTGGTAAATCTATATAAATAACTTTAATAAAAGGTTCAGAAATTAACTCAAATATCGAAAAAAAATCTACTAAAAAGGCAAAGATAAACCATTAAAATGACCTAGGAAAAGTATTAAAAACCAAGGAAAACTATACAGTTAAAACTCTAAATGATCTTTTGTTATAGAAAATTGACCGAAATAGCTAAAGAAAATCTATTAAAAAGCCAAAGATAAACCATTAAAATAACCCAGGAAAAGTATTAAAAACCAAGGAAAACTATGGAGATAAATCTCGGGTTTTCAATAGACATATTTTTGTAAGGGCTTGATGGGGGTAGCTCGAAAACGTATAGAGTACTTTGGGAATAACTATAGATATTTGAAGTTTTTAAAACCATAAACATTTCCCAAAAAAAAATAGTGGTATTTTCTTCGTGTCCCATAGCCTTTCTATAAACCTCTATATATTTCTATAGATTTTCTATACACGATTTTTGTACGGGTGATATAGCTCTATCGGTAGCATGTTCACTTGCGAGCCAGTATCCAGTTTCAGAGTTACAACTTGGTTGTAGATGTACAAATCATCAAGCATGTTTGTGGTAGGCTTGGCCGTATATTGTTGAGAATTGTAGGTTGTGACATTGTGGATGTCAAGTGTGAGGCCGTATAGTGAGAAATCATCGAAGTCATCCGATAATGAGTCGGGGTGTGATGGAGTAGGTATAAAGTAGGAAGGTGCATCGCAAGAAGAATAGGCATCTGGCCTTTCATCAGGTAGCAGGGTGTCTGTGTCAAGAGCAAATGCCTCACATTTGCTGGCCCAGTGACCTAGAGATCCGCAACGAAGACAGGAAAATCTCTTCGCTGGAAATTCATTACGTTGATGTGATTTACCACAGTTATTGCACATAAGTGATCGAAAGTGTGTAGAGGTAGCTTGGGCGTGGATGGGCAAGTGACGTGAAGAAGATTGAGGAGGACGTGCAGTGTTGTAATTTGTATGCTGTTGTTGCCGAGGGAAAGTTGGTTGTTGATAGTCATTACGTGGTTGTGTGCGTTGCGGGGTAGAGAAACGGTGGGAGGATTGGTGACTCGACTCACGATTAAATCGTTGGGGTGGTTGTATGTGAGAACTATGTCGGTTATTGTATTTATGTTGAAGGGCATCGATATGGCTTGTGACTGCTGGTTGACTGATACCCGGAGATTCCATTAACGATGCGTGTGTTTTGGCTAGCTCGTCAGACTGGCTGAGAAGAATGGCTGTATCCAACGTCAGGTTTGGTGTGGCGAGTAAAGTTTTTCGTAGTTTTTCATTGCGTATGCCATAAACTATCATTAGACATAGCAAGGAGTCAGATAGGGTATCAAGAGCACACTCTTGAGCTTTCGTACGGAGATCGAGGAGAAAGTCATTGAATGGTTGAGTTTCAGATTGGCGTGTGTTGAAGAAAACGCAAGTAGAGGAGGTTTTTCTGAGGTGCGTAATATTTGTCAAAAGCATCAAATATTACTTTGAGTGTAAGATTATCACCAGTCTCAGTAATACCCAAAGTTTTGTAGATTTTTCGTCCATTAGAACCAAGAGCATGGAGAAAATGAGCTACTTGAATAGGGACGGGATCCTTAGTAAGTTTCACAGCTGTGGCATAAATGGTAAAACTTTCTTTGTAGTCTTCCCATGCTGTGGCAGGGTCTGGTCCGGGATTAAAATTGTCAAGACACTTGATACTGGCCGTAGTCGAGTGAGTTGATTGTGTCATCTTTCAAGACGCCGAATTTGGCGGGAAACAAGGCTTAGCAGAGAAGGGGAACTTTTGTAACCGAGTGGCAAGTAATTTGGTAAATCTTAGAGAGGAATGGATTCGAATAGAGTTGTCACCATGTTGTATTTACTTAGACTTCATTAAAACTCGAATATAACTTTAGCATTATTCTTTAATACTTTTTTAAACTTCTATCTGATCTTGAGACTGCTTTGTCTCTTTTTATGTACATCTCGTTCTGCCCTCTAGCGAGGGGAATTCTCATTACAATCATATACAACAAGTACTAAAGTTCATATTACTCGTAACAGAAGTGAGGTCATTGATCTCACGCTATGTACAGAAAATTTCGCAGCTCTAATTTATGACTGGCAGGAATCTAGTGAACCGTCATTGTCGGATCACAGACATATTTGCTATGAAGTCCGGATGAAAGTGGTTCAGGTTTATACCGAACTTCACAATCCCAGGCGAACCAATTGGCCTGGTTATAGAGATGATTTAAATTTTCATCTGAAGGATGATAAGCCTAGGCTGTTATCGGTGCTGGATTTCGATTTGGCTGTTGATCGCGTTCAACATGCCATTATCGACTTCTACCACCGCAACTGTCCAGTGAAGTCTACCAACCAGCCAAGGTTAGTTCCTCGGTGGAATCATGAGATTGGCAGACTTCGCAAAGAAACTAGGAGGCTTTTTAACAAAGCTAATAGGTCGGGTGATTGAGTTGCTTATAAGCACACCCTCACTGCCTACCATAAGGCCATCCTTGAGGCAAAGAGGGACTCGTGGATGAATTTCTGTGAGGATATCTCTGAGATTCCCAGTACGGCCAAGTTAATGAAAATTATGGCCAACGATAAGACACTTGAGACTAATCTTGACACTATTAAGTTGAAAGATGGCAGTCATTCTTCGTCGGGTAAGGAGACTCAAATGTTAGATGTTCACTTTCATGACTCCAGAACTACGAATAGCACTGATTCTGATCCCCTTCCCATTAGGATTGCAGGTACCAAAAGGGAAGATTGGGCGGTGGCGAATAGAATTGTCACGCATTCCAGACTTATTTGGGCAATAAAACCTTTTAAGCAATATAAGTCTCCAGGGCTGGATGAGATTATTCCCATTCTTTTGCAGGAGGGCATTGATATTATCTGCCCCATGCTGAGTAGAATCTATAGGGCTTGTATTGCCCTTGGATATATTCCAAGCACCTGGAAACTTTCTAGGGTGATCTTTATTCCGAAGCCAGGGAAATTGAACTATCTCGAGGCTAAAGCCATTAGGCCAATCAGTTTGGCTTCCTTTTTTCTAAAGGTTTTGGAAAAATTGGTAGACAATTATATTAGAGGGGTGATAATTTCTCAAACGCCTCTCTCAACGGCTCAGTATGCCTACTAAAAAGGTAAATCTACTGAGACTGCCCTTCATGGCATAACTAATTGCATTGTTAAAAGCATTACTGTTACACTTTCTAATAAAATATAGTCAAGATTGAACGTATGAATTCAATACTAAGTAATAATTTCAGTAATACTAAAACAAATTGCACATAATTTGGAGTTCTCATAATTATTTTCCCTGATTTCCCTGATTTTTCAGGAAAATTTTCATTTCCCTGACTTTTTTGCTTAAAATAAATTTCACTGATAATTCCAGGTTTTCACTGATTTCCATGTATATATGAACCCTGTATGAGAACAGCCCCAAGTGTTTCTCTAGAAATTATCCTGAACATTCTTATTCATCATCTTTTCATAGAGGAAGCTGCTATGGGAGCCTATAGGTTCAACCTGAATGGTTGGTGGAGGGCAAATATTTGGGAAAATAGCCACACCAAGATTTACCGGGAAATTTCTTGTCAGTTACCTGTCTTCCTAATGGGTTCTGGTATTATGGCTACGAAATTACATTTTAGTAAGCCTTTCAATACCTATTTTACAAGCCGTACGGAGTGGTTTAATCACAAAACCCTCGGGGCCAGAGGAGAAATCGTCTGGTTTACCGATGGGTCTGTGTTGACTTTTGTCTTAAAAAGAAGCTTCATGGCAAAGTTATCCAAAATTATTCGGCTCTCAACCAGTTTCAGGTCTCTTCAAAACTGGTTTATAGCTGTTTGAATCTCCTCTCGGAGCTAGGCACCAAAAATAAAAGTTCAGCTCTATTGGGTTCCTGGCCATCGGGGTTCTATGGTAATGAGAAGGCCGATGCTTTAGCCAAGAAGGGAACAGAGACTGGGTTCTTTGGTCCTGAACCTGCCGTTCCTATCCGCTCTAGCATAGTGCGTGGTCTTATCTCTAATTTTATGACTGACCGTCAACTCAAGCTTTGGCTTGAAATGGATGGCCAAAGGCAGGCTAAAGAGTTTATCTCGGGCCCCTCTAGGCAGAGAGCTATGGAATTTATCTTGGTCTCCAAATCTAATATAAGGTGGGTCTTGGGCTACTAACAGGTCACTGCCTTCTTAACAGACATCTTTACTTGATTGGAATCAATGATGATCCAATCTGTAGGGCAAGTCAGGTTGAGGAGGAAACCGCCTCTCATGTGCTTTGTAGGTGCGATTACTACGTGGCCCAAAGATTCGAGCATCTTGATATGCATCTTGGGTGGTGGAGTGGTTAGCACTTTTGCCTCGCAGCAAAAGGAGCCGGGTTCGATACTAGCTTGTGGCACTGGGTGAAAACTCGGAACAACTTCTTCTGCGTTGTGTTTGAAAGTTATCTCCCCACTGGTTGGCGCGATCTATTGGCATGCAGGGCTTGCCACCACCCTCCTACGCATTGTAACCCGGCCACCTGAATTAATGGCTTCAAAAGTCGCTTGATGGCTTAGGCCTAAGGTGGTGCTTTGGGTATTAGCCTAGCTGATTATAAGATTTTTTTTAAAAAGACCAGAAAAAAAATATTTTTGGCGACCATGCACGAGCCTTGATTAAATAAAGTATTTCCAGATGCTCTTTTCTTATTCTGTTTAGTGTAATAGGCTATTTAGAAATTTAAAGGTAATGGAATATTTTAAATTAAGGACCCTACTGGATTTAAACTGTGAAATTTTAATTTTTCATATATCGCCTGGGCTCGATTTCTTTTAACGAAAAATAAAACTGGCCCAACCCGACCCGGGGTTTTTTTTTTTAGATACACACACATCGTTGTCGACCCGAGGCCTTAGACACCAGCACACACACAATAACTGATTAATCAGGGCGAGATATGTGTAACGGCCACGCCAACGGGGGGATACGTGGGGACAGGGGTGAGGACACCCTTGGCGGAAGTATTCCGACCACCCGTTAGGGGATTAGTGGTCGTCCTCACACGGCCATCCACAAACTCTGCCTCCCGGACGCCTGGGATTACAGGAGTGAGCCACTACTCCCGGCACCCGACCCGGGCTCGATTTCTTTTAAAGAAAAATGAGCCCGACCCGACCCGCTCGTGATTTCTTTCAACAAAAAAAGGCCGGGCCGACCCGACCCAAAAAATAACTTAAACGGGCTAATATTAGACAAAGATATAGTTTTCTCACTAGATATGACTTTTTGAAGTGTAATGCACATTCAGAATTTATCAGTGTGTCAGATAATATGATATTAAATCCATGCGCGCATTGGTAGCGGTAGAGACAGAATGCAACGTGCGAAAATAATCATGTGTTGGCCCGGATAGAACGACGCCAGCGGATTTGTACATTGACGGTTGTTGGTCGTTCACACCACGCGAAACGCGTGTCCGTGTCATATGGATGATTTCTCCGGAAGTGTATTTTAGACTATCGTTCAACAAAATAGAAACAAACGTTATATGTTTTACCAAAATTATTTTTTATTATTTGAAGGTTTTTATTACACTCATTTAATAAAAAATACGAATCTTCATCGATGTGAATGCGGTAAGCTTAAATACTTTGGTTGAAACTATGGTGCTTAAACGGTATTTGGTAGACTCCTAGAATTACGCCTGGGTTATTCTGAGTTATGGCAACTGTCTTTAGGGAATTACCACTGATTAAATTTTGAGATTGGGTGGTTTCTTTTCGCTTGTTCCAGGATTTCGGTGTAGGGTAAAAAGAGTAAGGCTATGACGTAATTTTACTCCGATTTTGTGGTGGCGAATAGTTTGAGTCAGAGTAAAAACGTTTTTCCATAATGGCGGCCTGTGGCCTTTTTAGCAGTTTAATTCTGGTTAGCAGACGACCATATCCGATATACTCCTTGGAATACTCCGGAACAAGGCAATAGTTTATGGGGCGGAGTAATTATCATTCCAGGAACAGGCGAATAAAACGTTTTAGGGTAAAAAGAGTACACTTTTAGTCCGACAACAGGCGAAAAGAAACCACCTACTAATATACCTGATTCTCTTTACCCAGGAACTACAAACTGTCCCAATACGCTCCCCGGAAATCCTGTATAAATTAAAATATCCTTATCGGAAAATATATCAATATCCAAGAATATAACGATCTACGATAGACAGTATATATCCCTAAGGGGACGAGAATACGCTCTGATTTTTAGACCCCATCACAGTCGCTCGGCGATCAACTCCAAGAGTTCGTACCGATGCATCACCGTTTTCACCTTTCCGTAGGCCTTAGGCAAAAATCTCTCATTTACCGACTTTTCGGACCTTCGTAGGCCCTATTATATGGAATCGTAGACCCTAATGTCTCCTAAAATTTTCGTAGGCCCTAGGCACTTTGCCTAGTCTGACTTATGGATAAGGCGGCCCTGTATCGATGCTAGGTCCGCAACTGAATAAAGACGGCAGAACTTAAAAATCGGGAGATTTAAGGTCATTTGAAGCGCTTAGAAGCTTACGTTTGTTCCCACTCTTTCAATAAAAAAAACATTTTGAACAACCGTAATAATCCATACGCCATTTAGCTCTAGGGGTATTCTATAATTGGGAATCTCAAAAAAAGAAAAACGCAACGAGATAATAGTTTCAGATTGAAATGGGTGACCTATTTCGGATTCTCTGAAACTGACATTTGGGGGGTATTCAATGTCAACTTGGCTTATCCGATTTCAACAATCGTTGAACTAGGTCAACGTCATTCGCGGGGTTTTCCCTTGTGTACACTTTTCAATGACTGGCATACAGGTAATAATCAATCGTTGATGACTTTACGGGATAAAGAGGCACATAAAATATAATTTATATTGTAAAATGTCTCTATTTAAAAAGGAAATGGACACCTGGTGGCTAGTGCGTGAAGGAGGCAGTAATAAATAAAATGAAGATTCAAAAGGTAGGTACCCATAAATTTATTTTGAGGGTCAAGGTAGACAATTATTTACAAAATAGGCCAATCTATAAAACAATATCAAAGCGCAGATGAAGCTCCAACTTTCCGTAAAAGTCTGCCACGAATCAGCGAAAGTCGAAAGTCACCAAGGTTATTTTTATGTGACTACGGAATAGTTTATTTAAACCCAATAGAAGAATTCGAGAACTCTTTAGTAGCAGAGCAATTGGCAGCGCAGTTGAAGTTAGCCTTGGACGGTTAGACTACAAGTGAGGCACGACACTTTGCAATAATGGATGCAAAACGATAAAATCATTCCAATTCTCTAGCGTAGTGCAGTACACTATCATGGCCGCCATAATGGATTCAAGATGGCGGATAACAACATATTACACGAATGATACCTATGTAACGTTTTCAAAAACGTAATTAGAACTCCCACGAAAACCTTTTTTGTACACGTAAAATATCCGCCATCTTGGATCAAAATGGAGAGCATTTGGGCATGGAGGCCGAAGATTATCTTCTATGTTTAGTAAATATGTGCAAATGTTTGTGCTTTTATAAAAAAAATAACTATTGTATACGACCCACAAAATTATACCATAAACGAGAGAAGTATTTTTTTTGTGTTATTTTAAAGGTGAATGAAAAGTCGTCGCTGGTATTACATTCAGCCAAGAATGGCCCGAAAGCGAGTACTAAGGACGGTGAGACATCTACGGCCAACGGTACAAAGGCGTCCGAAAGACCTTCGATTTACAATTATAAGGGAATAATTTTCGGGATTCTGTCTGGTTTAAACTTCTCAGTTTGCACTTTAATAGTGAAGACACTGTGTAATGTGTCGAACAATCATCTGGCCGTCGTGAGGTACGCCTTCACCGCCAGTTTCATGTTGCCGTTTGTGGTGTTTGGCGGAAGTAGCGTCGTTCTGGATGGACGCCACACAATCCTTCTTTTGGGAAGAGTTGTCTTTGATACTTTCGGGGTGTTTTTCATGTTTTCAACTATTCAAAGACTTTCGCTGGAAGAATCAACTGTGATCATTTTTAGCAGCCCAGCCCTGATTGCGATTCTTGGAAGAATATTCTTGAAAGGTAATGTTAACGAGTAGTACCGCGAACATATCCAGTAAAAGGTAATGTTGTACGACGAGCCCACACATTAAAAAATAATGTTGAACAGTAGTACAAACAAACCCATAAACAATTGGAATGTTTATCACGGCCGATTTCAGTCTAAAATAATTAGTTAAAGCGTTACTTGCACGATATGTCATCGATTGAATTTAGTATAAAGTTTGTACTTTCTAAGTAAATGAAGGTCTACAGATTCCAAAAATGTTGGTTTATGCCAAAAATATTACATGGTAATTTTTAAATTAAATTTGAAACACAATGTTGGGTTATGCATAGATCTTCTATTTTTGAACTTATCTCTTCTTGGTCTTGGCAGAGCAGCAACATTCTACAGCAAGAGGCATAGAGGTGCAATTCCCACAACCACACCTATGATTGGAATGACAACAGTATTAAACTTATGTCAACTAATAATATTTATAGGAAGATATCTACGTACCAATCATTATTTTGTAAACGTTCATTTAAGGGATCCTCTACCTCTTGATTTTCATTTTCTAATTCCTCATCAGTAAGGGCCAAGGGCTCAAATTGGTAGGGCAAAATACCATGAATTTGACCAACATTTTCTGGACCTAAGCCTATTTCACCTTCAAAATCTATTGAATTTTCTGAACCAGTTTCATCAGTGACTGATGACGCGCTTTCAGAATCAAAATCCGAGTAATAAATTGATTCCTCGCTCGAATCACTCATACTTATCAAGTAAATCTACCGAAAATTGTATCCTAGGCTAAACTGGATGTTAGACAGTTAGAGTAAATCACGTGATTACAATCCAGGATTTTTATTGGGCTCAGAAGTAGTCTTAGTAATCGAATCACAGCAACGGATAATCGTTACGTCATTTTTAACCACTCCTTACGAACTATTTCCAAAAGCCAGCTTTTTCATTAATTATTTTTAATTAATTATATCGCATTTTGTTTAACCAAACTAGGTCCAAATTTACTTTCTTATACCTTAATGATAATTTAGAAAGTGTCAACTTGAAGTTTCTAAATATCGTGCAAGTAACGCTTTAAATAATTCCTCTTGTAGGACAGTCACAATCTGTCCTCGGGTGGCGATAGTCCGTGAGCCAAGTGAAAATTCTAGTTCTATTCGACTATCACTAATATTTTCGGTAAAATGGTCACTGTGTGTAATAAAAACCGAATCTAGCTATTCAAAATGATTATATAATTAGCGAATAAGTAGATAAGTCCATTATGAAAAGGGATAATAAAGCTATAACCTACAAATTTGAAGAAATTAAATAACTTACTAATAACTCGTACCAATAGGTCTTCAAGCAAACAAAAACGCGAATCTCGGATCAAATAGATCTTCGAGTAATAAACTACATAAAAACTAAATAAAATAGCCAGAAATTCCAACGGTAGACCGGTTTCGTTCTATTTGGAACTCATCAGTACCGTGCGGGAAATCTGGCTGGCGACTGTTATATCTAAAAGAGAAACTAAGCCTAAACATTAAAAATTTCAAAATGCATTGCATAGCAACGGAAAGCCGAAAAAGGGGGAGTGTGGTGGAAAATAGTATATACGATAAGGTAAGTTAGAAGAAACCAGCTATGGAATGTGCGAAGGATGATAAAATACGCGAAAAAGTAGATTAGTCCATAATTAAAAGGGATAATATAACTAAATCCTAAACGGTATTGATGAGTTCCAAATAGAACGAAACCGGTCTACCGTTGGAATTTCTGGCTATTTTATTTAGTTTTTATGTAGTTTATTACTCGAAGATCTATTTGATCCGAGATTCGCGTTTTTTGTTTGTTCGAAGACCTATTGGTACGAGTTATTAGTAAGTTTTTTAATTTCTTCAAATTTGTTTAGGATTTAGCTATATTATCCCTTTTAATTATGCACTAATCTACTTTTTCGCGTATTTTACGAGGGGCTAACCACTCTTAGAAAGTCTGTACACCGGATTACGCTTAGATTAGCACTGCCAAAGGCAGGGACTTCAAAGGTTACGCGTAATCCCATTAGTACAGTCAAAGGTACGGCTCTGTACACCGATTACGCGGAGTGATCAGCCCCTCGGTATTTTATCAAATCATCTTCTAATTGACTGAATTTCTTCACCAGTATATGTTTTGTTATGAAATCTACAAATAATGGCGGGTTTTCACTAAGGAAAAGCCGCCAGAACGGATGTAAATTAAATAAAAGACCCCATAGAAAAAAATAGATAACTTATTCGTGAACAATGCACTCGAAAAGTGCCAAATCATTCATGACCATTATCATCCGCTCTGTAAATACTATTAGCTAGTACTTTGCTAAGATGTGGAATGTTTGAGAACACATCCAGTGTGAATATGACCACACATTTTTATTTCAGAAAAATGCAGCGTTACTCTGACCATAAGTATCGTGGTGATGATTGTGGGAGTGTGCTTAGTGGTCAAACTGCCGTATCACCTGACAAGAGAAGCACCCTGGAGTACCACAGAGTTGGAAGGAGTGGCGTACGGAGTTACTTCCATAGTTTGCGTCAGCTGCTTCTACGTCTACACCAGCCTGCTCAACAAAGCGAACGGCAATGTCGTCATGTTCCACACGGCTTGGATGTCGGCCCTTCTCACCTTAGTCATTATCGTCGTCCAAAACGACTTCGAAATCCCATCCTTGGAACACTGGGACTTTCTGTTGATGGTAGGAATAGGATTGGTTAGTTTTTTCGGACAACTGTTCTTGACCAACGCTCTGAGAATGGAAAACGCCGGACCCGTTTCAATCGCTAGATCCGCCGCGGACATTCTGAGTTCCTTCGTTTTTGACTTTGCGCTATTCGACGCCGAAGTAGACTTTTTGAATCTTTCCGGAGCGCTCTTGGTGCTTTTAGGCGGGATTTTAATTAATTTGAGAAAGCTATTGAAGACGCTGCCCGACGACTCGAAGTTGAAGAAGAGATTCAAAATACTCTTGTTATGATGATTATTTCTCTGAAATAAACTACCTTCATTTTGGTGGGCGCTAATACAAATATATGACACTGGTGTTTCTTGATCAAAATGCCCTAACTGGGGCAAGCACGCCGCGACGGCGAGTGTTGTCTTTAAAAGTTTCCGTTAAGGCTGATTTTCACTAGAAAGAAGATGACACGGACATTTGAGTACACACAATTACCCCGAAGTATTACGTTTGAGCAAATTTTTTATTTCATGGAAAATGATAACTTTATCATTCTGTTTATTAAGAATAATATATCAATCACTGGGTCTTTTAACGTAATTAGCGCACCAAGCTAAGAGTAATTTCGCAAAAAAGAAAATGTTATTACATACTTTATCACTCCATTAGGACAATATTTCAATTAAAAGCAGCATTTTCTCAACCACCTAGCGCCTTAAGAACAATCCCAATCACCATGTGAATAATAAATTTCCACTCTTTTTCCAAGATTTTTCAACTATAGTTGAATAATCTTGCTTTTTCTATAAACCTATCCATTGACAAAAGCACCAAAATTAGTACCCCATTAAAGCTAGTTAAGGGTTATTTTTATCACAGAAAAATCAATAGGCCTTTCTATAAATTAACGTGGCCTTCTTGTTTACTTTTTTTTTCTTCTAACTTCTACAATTCTTCCCAATCTCTCCCACTAAAGAGAGCTAATGAATTCGTCCATAGGCTTGACTGCACAATTTCAAGAACAAGTTCGGCAGTCGTAGCGAATTTATGAAAAGGCCTATTACAATCCTTTCATAATAACCATTGATAAAAGTAGAAGTATCACATGAATAGACATTTTTAATGTGCACATAAACAGTGTAGACCACCAAGGATATACACAGCAATTGGAAAATATTTAAAAAATCATATACCTATATAAGGTATAATATCACAATATTTTAACATTCATAAATTACAAAAAAAGGCATTAGCGCTAGTGGTAGGTGGTATCACGGTGGACTACTTGTACCTTCATACGTTCTAGCGTTTTGAGCCTCTTAAGGTCTTCTGACAGGCAATCCTGTTTTCTACTATGCTACTGGTACGCCCTCTAATCTATATAAACAGTAATAATTAATTTATTATAAATAATTTTTTTATAAATTTTAATTATAATACACTAATAAGCTACCGTATTTATAATTTGATAAAATGTATTTTAAAATTTATTAATTATCTACGATACATTTAAATTTAAAATATAGGTGGCGCTCCATTTTTAAATATAAATATTATTTTAACAATAGTTGATTATAGTTCAGAAACTTTACACAGGCCGGCGCTGTACGCGCGAAGTAGAATTTTTCAAATTCTCTAAACGCGGGAGTATAGCTCATAAGCGTCCATCTCTGAGCCAAGTAGTCAACCTGTGTATATATAAACCGTGGTGGTATTCACGAGACGTTTAAACAAGATGGCGGTCATGGTCCGACGTTAGAAGTTAAGGGGATGACACAAGGCTTCGGCGATGCTGATGATGACGCCACGAGAATACTTTCTATAAGATCGACAAATCATGAAACTTCAATTTAAAATTCCCGACCCCGAAAAAGTTGGCTACTGATTGAACTATCGATTGACGTATAATTCGTCATTTTAGGCCTAACGATAGAAGAGTTATGTCAAATAACGCGGCGACAGCGGATTCGTACCATGTGATAATTCACACGTACGTAATGTACTTTGCAAACCACCAATTGCCGGAAATTAAAGCTAAAAATAAGAAACAAATCATTGACTTTAAATTGTTTTTGTTTATTTTTTTACGCGAGGGGAATATCACTCTGTTAATAACAGTGACTTATTACACCTTACGCCAACTTCTTCAGTTCCAAGTTTGACGTCGGTTGTTGCCTACTTTATTATAAGGGCTCGTGCACGCCTCCCGACAAAGAGGGAACTTTTTAACAAAGCAACGAATGGTTTTTTGGTGAACTAAAATGCCATAAATAAATTAAAATCATTCCGCGTGCACGTATCTTATACAGAGTGTTAACTAAAAAACGATACAGGGCCAATAACTCAAAATGTGTTTTATCTTGGAATTTGACATTTTCAGGACACATAGAACGAGCAAGAGGTCACTTGACAACAGACATTTCCATTACCAAATTTTGCTTTTGGCAATCGGTGGTGTGCAACACTTGTGTTTTGACCTCTGGTCCAAAAGAGAGCACCTTTGGTCTATTAACGATGACGCTGATTGTCGCTTTTACGTCAGTATGTCGAATGTGTCGAGCACGATGGTACACTAGAGATATGAAGTCTCCACAGCGAGATGGAAATGGTGATGTAAGAAACATTCATCACCGCTAGTGGCGTAACCGAGCTAGAATAAATAAAAACATCGTCTATTAAATGGACACAGAAACGTTTGAAAGTTGATGGTGGAGCTACAAAATCACGTGTTTTGAGAAGCGGGACAGAGGCGGAGGAGCTACCGGAAATTGGTCCCGATATTTTCCTACAATTCTGTGGAAATTTAAAGATCGTTTGCTCGGTCACTCCTCTGTTATAAAAGACCTCTACCGGTCATAAATTCATAATTTGTTCCGGAATTGTAACTGATTGTTATTGGTGGTTGGAACGCATACCAAAAGTATACAATGTCCACGCGTAATATGAGAAACTAGTTATAAAAAAGCTAGAGTTGTAAGTCGGAAAATGTCCCGTGGAAAATTACCGGGAACTTTTTTCCGAAACATTTTCCATATTTTACCCAAAAAATTAAAATAAACGGTTTGCATTCCATGATTAGCATAATATTGTTCGTAAATTTAAATGTCGCGGCATTTTCGCTTCATTTTGTCGAATATAAAAGTAAAACCAAAAGTCTATAATATTGTTCCATAATTTTGTCACTTTGGGGAATATTTTACTGAGAGCTAGTAACGAAGTGACGTCATCCCAAGAAGGAAATCTCCCCTACTTGATTTTATAATGAATGTGAATTCACACATTTGTCTTTTACAAAGATCATACATTTTAGTTGTAGTTCGGTATACATACGAACAGAGTATATATAAAATGAGCATACATGAAGCTAACTTAGAACCCGTAGTACAAATAGGCATTTCCATAAATGAACGTGGCGTTCTTGTTAACTGTTTTTTTCTCTCACTTCTACAATGCTTCCCCAACTCTCCCACTAAAAATTGCTAATGAATTCGTCCATAGGTTTAACTGCACTATTTCAAGAACAAGTTTTTTTTTTGCTCGTTATGAGCCATTGTAACGGGTGGGACAATACAGTCCGCTCGTCCATTTAATTAATCAGGTGCGAGATATGTGTTACGGCCACTGGCCAACGGGGGGATACTTGGGGATAGGGTTGGGACACCAGTGGCGGAAGAACAAGTGGCCCTATTGTACTAAAGAAACGAAATACCTATCCAACATGTTTTCTACTAGAGATAATGGAAATTTTTTCGGTCTATTTTCGTGGAGGATATCTATGTGGAGTAGCGACGCTCTCAGATTTAGGTGTCAGATAAAATGCAAGAACCACCAGATTTTGATCCGTCCCGTTGCGCCTTGTCTTGAGTTCAATAAAAAACAAAATATTAATTGTCTAATAGTATTTTAGGCCTATTGAGTTTCGGCAATGTTATGACTTGAGCTTCGTCTATTGAAAAATATATTAACCGGAAACCACCTACGTGCCGAAGTTTTAGTTTCTATTCCTTCGCTTTATTTTCTCTTTAAGTACTAACACGTTATTGCCAGGCATAGAGTTAGTTTTGATCATTACCTTAGTCGGGTCTTCTTGGAATTTTGGGCTCCTAAAAATTGAAAGCCTATTGAAATTGTTGGGTTCAAAAAGCAGTAACGAGTCAGCATCGTCATCGTAAGTTATGCATTGTGTAATATTTGGGTCAACGTAACTTTAAAGCTATAATTAAGCGAAATTTCACGCCCGGAAGAATTCAGATTTATTTTTATCAACTTTATTTGAGGATAATTCATTATACGTTAAATTTTTGTAGGCTTGTACAGAAAAGACAAACTAGCGGTAGGTCTTTTTATAAAGTAACTTGGTCTTCTTGTTTTAATGTAGCTCTTACGATAGGCATTTCTATTAAGCCACCTGCTCTTAGATTTCCTTTGTCTTTATTTCGAAAATACACTTAATGTTTTGATTGTGTAAAATATATTTTCTGAATATTCAAAATATTGTGGGTTTTATATTGGAAAAATAACAACATATTTTAATAATTGTGTAGTGATTAGTCAAGCCAACCCAAAATTAATTACAGTTTAAGCGCCAACTAGTTAGTAAACCATAGATCGACGAAAAATGTAATTCGTGATTCTGAAATATAATGTCGACAAATACATATTCAAAAGAGTTAATTTTTTGGGCGCGCTCTTGATATATCAGTAGATTACGGCTTACGCCATTTTTCACGCGCGCTCAAATACTTTAACCATACAACAGGAAATAACCAAATCATGTGACCCCCGATCAGCTTCCACCGACTCGTCAACGGTCTCCATGGCGATACGGTACGCGCGTGAAGCTGCACGTGGCTAGAGCGCACGCCGTGCAAAATTTCAGAGGGGGTTGATAAGGGTGTAAACATTTAAGCGTGGTTAAACATAAGTTTCGACGTTTAAGGGGTTATTTGGTGATTACAAAATTATTTTCCACGTGCGATGAACGGTTTTTGAGATAGGCCTGAGACATAATAGTCGCAAGCCAGATGTCCCGCACGGTACTGACGAGTCCCAAATAGGACAAAACCGGTCTACCGTTGGAATTTATGGCTATTTAATTTAATTTAGTTTTTCACTCGAAGATCTATTTGGTCCGAATTTCGCGTCATTTTGTTTGCTCGAAGACCTATCGGTACGAGCTATTAGTAAGTTTTTAAATTTCTTCAAATTTGTTTAGGGTTTAGCTTTATTATCCCTTTTCATAATGTACTTATCTACTTATTCGTTAATTATATAATTCTAAGACATTGAAAACATTTTGGTACAAATGCACTTGATCTCTACACTAAGCACAATGAATTTTTAGGCAAAAGTTCGATTTTAGTATTAGAAGGTGGTTTTAAAGCATTTCACATGTTGTTTTAAGAACCATTACCACAAAAACTTATTTTTTAAACGCAAAAATAAGTGTTGTGGTAAATAAAAAAAAATTTCGAGAACTAATATTACGATTTTAATATTATCTAGTAAAATATATCCAGGGAATTTAAAAAAAATTAAATGTGATTTAAGTCAAATTAGAGGTGAAGGCCAAAGGTCAAATTTATTGAAGTTAATTTTTAGTGTCAATGGTTAAATAAATGAGATCTTTTAAATCATTTCTAAGAAGCCCAAGACCCACACTACACTGACAACCGTCTCACCAAAATATAGTCGTGATTTTAAAAAATCCACGGTACTACTTGTTTCAGGGGTCGTTGTGATTTGGAAATTATTTTCTTGAGAACCAAGGATATTTCTTTATGATATTAATCTTTTCTTGTAAAACAGATGTGGAGGAATCGAATGATAATATTAAATTTAAATTAAAAGCGCTATATATATTTTCTACAATCTAGGAAGTTTCTCATAAAAATCATAGATGGAAATCGCCTATTATACTTCAATGTATTTATAAAAATGTACAAAGTCCTCCAGCAATTTCAATTTAGAATAAACTAAATTAAAATTAGTGTATAGATACCAACTGACATTAATGAACGAAAATTAAATTTTATGCATAAAACATCTAAAAAAATCTAATAAACAATTAAAATCAGTGAAACTAAATAAAACGATTTTTTCTAGTTTTAAAAAACAAAACCAAAATAAATTGCCTTGGTTCAAAATTAATACTCAATTAAATCAACCGTTAAATTCTACGTTATATAAATTAGTGTTAAATAGTTTGTTATATTTCAGGATCTATAGAAGTGGAATTACTTGGATTGAATGTTCAGTATGAGCCAAATAAAAGCAACTTCGCCTATTTCGTCCATTAACGGCGAAGAAGTTCCGATACAAACGGAGCTCAGTGGAACCGTTAAAGAAAACGAGTTTGAACATCTCTGCAATTTTTCCCTATTGGCGAGTGCAAGGACAAATGGCCCAGAGACTGAACCGGAAGCGAGTCTTGGAGAAATTGAAGACCATTTTTCTGAACACGCAACTACTCGGAGTGCGGGGAAGGCTTCGCAAAAAGAACCGAATCAAGCGAGCGAGGAACTTGATTGGGGACATCCTTCGAAGCCGAAACTTGTTCGGAGTATCACGATGGATAGCGTTGAAAATGAACCGCTGATTGGGAATGAAGTGGTGGATGCCGAAGATTTTTCACCCCCAAAAGGACATGTTGCTATGGCGAAAAATATTCTTAAACCCCGTTTCGAATCAGCGCGTTTGGTGACTGTGCCAGTATATCAAGAAGAAACGGCACCCATCGAAGATGTTCGCTTAGATGATACGGAAGGAGACAGCGAAGAATACAATGAAGAAAAGACGCGCCTTATTTCTGAAGACGCGAATGGCAGTCCTCTTATCTCTCCTACAAACGCTACTTCCAATGTCTCGAACATCGACGTATATTGCGTCAAAGATTTAATCAATTTTCATAGTCCTCTCAACCAAGATTTCGATATATTCACAGAACCGGAAGCCGTGGACGTTGATAACTGTAAGTGGGATGAAATGACTAACACTGATCGTGTAGGAAATAACCTAATTTCGAGAATAATCGAAAACATTTCGGTGTTTCAACGGAACTCGAATCTGTTCTCCGCAGTTAGCAATGAAACCAGTGAATGCTCAGACTCCGATTATTACGCTTGTAATCCGGATAGGATTAACCGATACGAGTTTCCAATGGTCCATGGCGCCACCAAAGACGTTAAAATAAAAGAAAATCTCGATTCCAATGTCGAAGAACTAAGTGGAACTAATGGCGCGGTAAATTTATGGAAAACTGTCGTCGAGAATTCTAAACAGCGCGTGAACGCCATGAAGAATGTGGCTTCCGAAGAAATGTCCAAGTTCCTACAAGATGCGCGAGAGACGTCCTTCGAAGACATTCCCTCTTCTGATGATTCTGGCACTGAATCGGAAACACTGGCCGGTATCGCGAAGGAGGAATTTGCTTGTCGCGCTGTCCTAGACGAGAATGAAGGCGTAATTGAAAAATACAAGACCACCACAAACGGAGCTTCCGGCCAATCTGTCGGCATCGTGACGTCGCCTACCATAACCGCGAAGTTTTCGGATTCCAGTCTTATTTCTCCTATCGATTCTGCTCTTCATGTTTCAAGCGCAGACATACGCTACGTCCAAGATTTAATCAATTTCAACAGTCCTTTCAACGTTTCACGGGATGAAATGGCTAACACCGATCGTGTAGAAAACCACCTAATTTCTGCGATAATCGAAGGCATTTCGGCATGGCAACGGGACCCGAATTTATACTCCGCGATCTTAAATGAATTGAATGAAACCAACAAAGGCAAAGACTCAGATTCCTATAATGGCTGTGATCCAGATAGAGTTAACAAACCCTCGTCTCCAAGAGTCGATGACTGCACCAAAAATGCCCGAATAAAAGCAAATCTTATTTCTGATGTTAAGGAAGCAAGCGCCGCCTTCAACATAAACGCGATGGAATTCTGGAAAACTATCCTTCAAGATTCGCCGGAGACGCGCTTGAGAGAAATTCTGTCTGCTGATAATTTTGGCACTGAAATGGGAACTACGTCAGCTAAGGAAGACTTAACTCGCGTTGTTGTAGATGAAATTGTTGGTGTAAATCCGAAAAAAGAAGTGGTCAAATCAGCCACCTTGTTCGCTAACGCCAAGCCAGTGGCTTTGGCTCAGTCGATTTCTAGACGGCCAGCGCTGATGGCCGTAACACCACCTCGGAAGATAAACGCTAATCCACCGAAAACCACTCAAAGAGGTCTAAACTCGACTTCCCAAGAAAGAAATAAAAATGTGGCTCAAGTTGCGTCAACCTCTACCGCCGCTTAAAGAGTAGTAGAAAAGCCTATTAACGTGTCAGTTTAAAAGAGAAGTGAAGTGGAAACCTGGCCAGCAAGAAAGACTACTTGAGAGAGAGATTTCCGGCATTCCTTGAAATTTAACCTTCTGATTTATCTGGGTTGATTATTTTTACGCATTTGAAAATTAACTAGTTCAAATTAATTTTCTGTTTGTCATTGTTCCTTGGAAGTCATTCATTTGATGTAGTTATTCATTTTTTAAAGTTTTGTGGCTCTTAATAAATATTTTATTTTTAAAGTAATTTATCCGACCTACTCTTCTCCTCTTATGGCCGGCTTGCAGTGTGAAACGCAATGCTGGAAGTTAATGAACCAAAGTTATCTGATAGATTCAAGTTTTAAATGGCTCGAATGGTGAGGTATTACTCTTCAATCTTCCTCTCGTACCGTGCCACTTACAGAAAGATTTGTGAAATTTTTGTTGTAGCTTTCATTAAGTGTTCATTTACTTTTGGTAATACCTATATTTTTGCAAGAAAATTGAAATTGTACTTATTTTTTCGTACTGTGACGACACCAATTAAATTAAAAATGATTTTTATTACATATTTAGGGAAATTCTTATTTTATACCTAGTTAGGTTGTTATACGCAAGACGTTCGAATAATTCGTTACTTAGAAGGCAAACTAACACCGTTCTAGTTGGTAGAAAAAAAAATTTGCTAACTTCAAACCATTTTCCAAAAAGAAAGCTATACAAACAATGGTCAACAGTTTAAATAATTTGTTAAAAACATTTCGAATAGCATCTATCGTACAACAAATAAATAAAGCAGAAGAACCACCATTGAACTATTGCAGTATTTGATAAAAATCCAAAAAGGGTGATATCAAATTTTTTAACCAAAGATTATTTGCTTAAACGTCAGTGAAATACCAATAGTTGATTTTATAAATTGTCTTTACGCTTGCCCAACTTGTTGAAATGTTGCCCTGGAATAGTTCAGCCAATGCCTAAGAATGAGTTCATAAACACTTTAGTGGGAGAGAAAATGGATCCCCAGCTGAAGCGGGGAGGCAACATTTCAACAAGATGGCCTAGGTTATTTTATAAAAAGAACTAAAAACTTCCAACCTGACCACTATTCTTATGTTAAAACCCTAGGTGTTGTAGTATCTGCAAACCGTGCTGGAGTAGCTTTTAATCCAAATAAGAACATGTTTAGAGCATTAAATATTAGATAGACACGCGCTTAAAATCTCTAGAGGTCTTGGTCCCGGCCTGCTTGGAAATAGCAGGGAAATTTAAATGACAATAAACCTGAAAATATCCGAGATATTGGTTTCCATTTCTATTTTTTGAAGAGTTACGGGTCGGATTTAATTTCCTTAGGTGGAAAAACGTATCTCATTGGTTCCCTAAAACTGACATCTTCCCACGCGATTGAAGCGCGCGCAAGTGACGTTTTAACACTCCATCCGGTGACGTTTATGGCAGTTTTCTCAGCCTTCTCTCGTTCCAGGGAGGGGGATTCTTGATTTGAAATACAGCCAAAAATTTGTAATCATTCTAGAAATGACTCGCATTAAAAACTTTACATTCGGAACTGAAACTCTTATACAAATCATAATTTTATGGTCATGGTACAACCCGACGTGAACCATAACACAGAACTAATATTAAATTTTCAGATCACTGCTACATTTGGGGTTCTGATAACTATAATAAAAATGTATGATCAAATATATTTTAATCTTTATACAGCCAAACCAACAGATTTTATTTTAATCAGATTTAACCATTCGCGGAGTGTCCTAATAATCAAGAAAGTGATCTGTCCTCGATCCGAGCTGCAGTTTTCTTTTTACTACGCGAGCCATTCAAAAATCGCTTGCTTTAACGGAATTAAGGTTAGACCATGGACAGTAAATTAAGAGGACAGGTTTTCGATACCCTTCCACAGTGCATTTTATTTCTCCCCGCGTATCAATCAGCTTGAGAGGAGTCTTGCAAGGTCGTTTGTACCACGTGATCTTAAAATTTCAAAGTGGCAATCTAATGCGGTTGATATTGTTACGTAATTTTTGCGCTTTATATTTTAGTAATTTTTAATTTTGGTTTTTTAAATCAATAAGAACTATCATATTTAATCTATAACAAGTTGGCAAGCCAAAATATACCTCTCCTCGGAAGAATTGTCCCTAGTGGTATTAATTTCTCGAGATAACCCTTAAAGATATATCTCCACAATTTAGAGTTATTTGTTAAAAATATTAACCCATTTCTATCCCGCCCGGTATAAAATTTTAATTATAATTAAAATAATTGAGACGAAACGACCAATTTTAATTTATTCAGAATATCATAAGTTAAGTAGTTACAACAGTAAGTTAGACGTACTATAACAATGCACAATTGAATTAAACCCTTTTACAGAACAAGTTTATCAGTTAAATATAATACGAAGCAAATTTTAATGAAATATCTGCAGAGGCTTTTTGGAATTACTCGCTTACGAAATACTTGCCGCATCTTTAACGCTCATTTCATTTCAACACTCGCCCTTGATGAAGATACCGTAGATATCTGGTAGTGGACGACTCGTTCACTTCCTGTTGACGTTGTGACGCATACCACATGAAAAAGACCAATGCCGTCCAATTTCCAATATCATATAATGACTCGCACACCCAAGAAATCATTGACTGCGTTAGAAATCGTAGATATCCAAATATCCACACCAAATGTATTTACAAGAAGCAAAAACCTTACCATCAACAAAGCACAGAGAGCCACTTGACGAACCGCCAGCTCTTAAAGCAATTAACGTTAAATTATCTCCTTTGAATTAACAGAACTATATATAGGTCGTTAAAAAAGTGGACCACCCACGGGGCTACCCTTTAACCCTCTAATCTCGGCTGACTGCGCTAAAACAAGATGTAACCTTTAAAAAATACCAGATTAGGCCTTCATAAATTCATTAATAAAAAAAGACTTTATTACCTATTATGCTTACGATGCCTGTCTTAATTTCAGTGAATCTAAGAAGCTATCGGTGGTTCTGTGGTAGAGCGCTCGACTGCCAAGCCGAATGGTCTGGGTTCGAAACCTGGGTGGCGCATTTATTTTTAATCAATAGAGAAACGCTAAAGTAGAATTTCTTCGATGCAATAATTTCAATTTCAATTCTATTTCAATTAAACCAAAATTTCGTACTCTATTAAATACGCTTCCGATAAAGCTGAAGGTCTAATTTTCAATAAGTCGTAACAAGTGTCGGTGGTTCTGTGGTAGAACGTCCGCCTGTCAATCAGGAGGTCTCGGGTTCAAATCCCGCCCGATGCGATCGCAAATTGATACTAAGACGAATACCGTGTACAACTGGTGGAAACCCTGCCATTGAACGTTGAGAGGTAGCATTACACTCAGCACTCGGTCCGTCCCAAAGTCATTAAGAAGAAGTTGGAGAGAAAACGCCCATATAAACACAACAGACTCAACATGCACATCCATCAGAACACAAACACAACAAATTCAACACTCACAACCTACGCATAAACATTACAAAAACGTAATACACCAAACCGTCACGACGGTGAGCGAAAAAACACCATCCAAACCAAACCGCAAATGCATCCGTTAACGCTCACCGTCGCACGGTGGTTTTGCCAACCCTTTGAGAAACTGCGTACGCAGTGATTACACTTTGCACCGAAAATGCGAACGCGTTCGCAGTCCTGACAGACAGACACACCCACAGACACACCCACAGACCCACCCACAGACCCACCCACAGACCCACCCACAGACCCACCCACCCACAGACCCACCCACAGACAGACACGGTCGTTGTATAACCCCTCCTAGGGGACTTTGTCCCCTCGGAGAGGTAAAAACGGGAAAAAATACCCTTTGGCGTAAAAATGTACTTCGTGTTTATCTTTTTTGTTTTTTCGAACAGTATCGTCCACTCTTAGCGATACTTGTTTTTTTTTTCAAATAACCTTGGACGACTCCCTTAGTGTGATGTTGACCTTGCCCTGAATAGTATACTTCGAGCACGAACTGACTTAGAATAAGAATGAAACTGTTATTCCTGTTGTGTTATGTTTTCAATCCCTAAAAATCAATTCTCGGAGTAAAACTTTCCGTATGAAATACATTTGTCTTGTGAAAAATGCCAACTGTATCCTTCGCCTACTTGTACTTAATTACTGGTATTATTCCGAAACTCCACTTTTTTACATGTTTTGGCAACAAAGCAATTGCCATATGACAATTTGACCATTCAATTATTGATTATTTTTATTTTCTTTAAACGGAGTATGAACTAAATCCAAAAATTATCTTCTATAATAAGCGCTACGACTTCTTTTTAACGTAACAAAGTAATCACCTCTAACTTCTGTTAAACCTGGTGAAATTCGTTGATTCACTATAAGTATGGAATTTCAAAACCCTTTAATTAATAAGATAATAATTAAATTGCCTTAACAAATACTGGTGCAGTGGTGCATTGGGATATCGATCCTCCTATATCGCTGATAGTCTCATTATCGCCCTTATTAAATCAAAACACATTTGACATGGGTAACGCCATTAGAGGTCGATTTTTACCAAAAGCCACATAAGACCCAAAAGTGTGTCAGAAATGTAAATAGTTCAGTGGGAGCTTGTTGCACTGACTTGATGGGAAGGGGTAAGAGTGAACTACGAGCTACGTCATCAAAATTTGAAATTTTCCCTACTCCAGCGCCGCCGAGTGAGGCGTTTTAGAACGTATGTCTACGGGCGAGTAAATCGAAGAGAGAAAATCGCATCAGACCATAGACTAAATATAAAGTTGCTAGTACTATTTCAACTAGTAGGTTATGTAGTCTATAGTGAGACTAGTTCTCGCTAGATGTTTTAGCAGGCGCGTAGGTAGAATCGACACACTTCTGGGTCTTATGTCGCTTTTGTTTTTACTAGACGGCAACAACCGTCTGGAACGTAGAAATGTTAAATTATCTAAATACCCTTAAAAAAATGCATATTTTTTCTATTTATGACGATTTTATACTAATATTTACATAATAACACGCTTAAAATTGTTAGATGTTTCTATTAATAATCCTTCTAAAATGATTGGCGCCATCTAGTAGAACTAAAAAGATGCTTTTTTCTAGTGTTGTTAAATTTTCCGGAAAAATAAAATGCGGAAAAATTTCTAGAAAATTTTCCGAAAAATTGAAACAAAAATGACTTTTTAAGGGTTTTTAATGTTTTTAACTTTTTATCGATATAAATTTTCTAATATCAGTAAACATACTACAAAATATTAATAGTGTTACATTGTTAATCAGTTTAAACTAGTCTAGAGGCTTAGTTTTACTTTCAGATTCGAAAAAATTAGGCGAAAATGCCGCTTTATTTAAATTTGCAGACAATATACTAGACTAATCATGGAATGAAATCTTTTTTAATTTTTTTCGGAAAAATACGGAAAAGTTTCCGGAAAAAAGCGGAAATTTTACGACTTACAACACTACTTTTTTCCACTTCAAACTATTTTTGAATGAATCTGGTGATACTTTTGGTATTGGCGTAGCAAAAGGAGGAGGTGGTTGTCGCTTTTTCTCAATACAGATATGTATTGAGAAGGGCCCCACCGCTCAAAGCATTTAAAAAGACTGTTTAAGAATTTCTTGCACCAGAAAGACGACGTAGCTAGTTGCCACAAAGTAGAGGCTGAATATCTGGGATTTAGTGACCGGAATGGTTTTAAATAAGACGATTTGGTTGATGGACTTCGCCGAAGTTATTTTTTTCATCGTGAACAGGTCTCTCGTCGCGTTTTCCGGAGATGTCAAGAAGTCCACGCTGTAGCAACGGTGAATGGCTCGCGTCATTTTGCTTTGGCAACATCGCACCTTTGCCAAAGAAATGGATGTTAGAATTGACATGGACAAAGTAGCGAACAAGGAACTGGCGTAGTGGATGAGTAGCAAGTATAATTCTAAGTATGGATAGTAGACAGTTAAACAGTTGCGGATAGGTTACGTTATTAAATTAAAATATGAAACATACCTGTTTTATTGAAATAGTTCACTATACTTGGTAAATCAACAACGAAAGATGATATCCAATCCACCAACCAAAGGAAGTACGGAAAACTAAATAATTTATTGAAATCACCAACCACCACTAAAAGACGAGTGTGTTTAGCAGTCACTCCCGTTAAATCCGCCGTTTTAAGCACATTCTCAAACTGAGTCAGCGCTTCGCTAAGATCGCCAACTAAGTCGACGACCAAAATTTGAACTAATAGAATGACCAGCAAGCAGATTATGAAAATGATCCAGTGAACGATCAGAAGAATAATGGTTACTGATTTATGTCGATGGAAGAAATCAATATCGAATAGAACAAGTTGTACTGCCAATGGAGTGTCGCCGAAATATATGGTCGCGCGCGAGTTGAGGTAAAAGGTTAAGATGAGCGCGACCAGGAATAATAGACAACCCGATCGATGTTTTCGCTCTTTCAGGCGTCTCGGTTTCGCCGCGCTGCTTAAGATCCAAATTTCCCGGCACAATTTCGCCAGTTCGTCGTTTCTGGTCAGGCAGCTGATGACAGTGTACGCGGACACGGCGTAACGAAACGCGATGGAGGCGAGCGAAAACGTGTCCGACAGTCTTCCCGTCTTCACCGTTAACGTTATAGAAAATGCCACGACGTGCAGCGCGTAACCGACAGTGAAAACAATCAGGAAGATTCTTCTGAGCGTAATTTTACTTTTACTGTGAACGTCCCTCAATAGCCCGAGAGCTTTCACCGCCTTAAACGCGAGAGTTTCCATTTCCAAATTGGACTAACAAAAAATTAAACTTCCGTATTTGCTATGACCACGTGTTTGAAATGAAATGGATTCGTAATGGCACTTCTGCTCGTAGTAATCTCTTCCAAGCACCGTGAGAAAATGCCAAATGTATCCCTTCACTTACGAACATACGTGCTAACATAAGTAATCGAAAATTTACGTGTTCCTCTATTTCGGCCTCGAAATGCGATTACTACTCTACTTTCATTTCTGGTGTCAGTTATGTTTATTATCAATTTTGATTCTTATACGGGTTTTTGCATTTTTAACGAGTTACTAGCCGACATTCATTTATTGATTAATTTTTGTTCTTCACGCGACCAAACGTTCAACACCAACTTCCAAATTTACTTAATTGCAATTCCTTAGATAAATTAGAAAAAATATAAGTATATTTGATAGAATCAATATTTTTAAATAAACTTGGTTTTGTTAGTTTTAGAATTAGTAATTGTTACAGTAATAAGCTGGGACAGTATTTTAAAGCCATTGAAATTCCCATTTATATTTAGAGTGTTTTAAGAGAAATATTTAAGAAATTTTAGATTTTCACGGTGAAGTTAGTAAACCGGGGGACAACGTTAAATAAAAAGTATGAAAGGTATTTAGGAATGTTTTGAAATTTTCCAAAATCGTATGGTAAGTTTTGTCAATATGAAAGTTGCGAAACATCATCAAAAACCAAATAATATCGTTGACTCGGTGATAAAACACTTATTTTCCCCTGAAATTTACGACATGAAAGACTTACGTTAATAGTGTGTGTAAAGAGAGTCCCCAACGAAAGATATTCCAATCCTATTAAATTCCTATTTTTCCTTAAGAAATCGTTTCTTAAGGCACCTTTTAAAAGATATCAGTAAAGAAGGTCAGTATTTAATTAACTTTCAATAAATTTAATAAGCGAATAACATTATTGTGATCGTTAATTTTTGCAACTATGGTTCGACATTCAAGGCTGGAACCTAGGTTTCGTGTATTGGGTCAGTAAGAGGTGGACTTCGAAAACGCTGTGCTTGCATACTTCACCGCATATCCTCGTAGAAGCTGTGCCGCAGCGAGTGCTGATTAGAGTCGCGGTAAACACCGTCTCTGGGAGATATCAGATAGGCTAGGCTAATTCCCAAGGCACCACCAGAGGCCCAAGTCACCTAGCGACTTTTAATGCTACCATTCATACCAGCCTAGCTTCATCAAGATGAGGAAACTCAACAGCCAAAAATACCACATTTGGCTTGAAGAGAAATCACATTTGGGGATTTCCATGTGACAATGAATTTCAGTTTTAACGCTTAATTGGCTAATAAATTTCATTTCCCATGGATCCAATCACTGATTACCGTTTGGTAGCTTGAGCTTTCTGAGCGTTTCCATGGTAAATGAAAAAATTATCCATACTTTGGAAAAACAAATTAATCTTTACACATACACTGAACGTGTATCTTAGCCTGCCGATAAAAATTTCCATGAAAAATAAGTGTTTTATTACGATATTTTTTCACTTTTTAGTGATGCTCTACAACTTTCAGGTTGACAAAACTCGAAAATTGTCTAAAAATTTTCAGAAATCGTTGAAATTTTACTTAAAGGGAATATAACCTCAGGTATTTGGTGTGGAACACCAACGTTTGCAGCTCTGGCCACTCTTGCCTTTGTATTCAAAAATGTTTGGCGCCACTGTACAGGGAATTTTGAAAAATTGAAGGGGTCTTCCATAAAGATTGCTTTGCAGGTTATATTCCCTTTAAAAGGAGTATAACTTCAACGCATACTTTATGGAAGACCTCTAACACTTTGAGCAAGAAATAACTAATTATACTCAGTTGCGGACTAAGAAGGATAAAATATATCATACAGTTAGCGCATGAATACCTCAATCATTTCCGTTCACTCGTCCGCGCCAACTAGAAACCCAAATTGGATTTCTTATTTAAATTTCATAATTGTGATCGCGGGCAAATTTGAAAGAGATGGCATTATTAAATTTAAAGTAGCGTGTTAAATTGTTTAATTTAGAAAATAAACTAATTAAAACATTCAAGTATGAGACGTGACTTTATGAGTTCGATTGGGTTCAGTTCGCGATGGTACTGTGGGAGGTGAAGTACTTCATGGCCATGCTGAGCAGAAAAAATGTCATCAATGAGATGACCTTCGTACAAAAGTCTGGTTTGTTTCACGAGATCAATAAGAATTGATTTAGTGGCTCTTTCATAAGGAGGAAATTGTTTTTCGTTCAACCAGTTGATGATACCATCTTTCCTTGTAGCCATGACCCATGGTTAATATAGCTTCTATTTTCTTACTGTGGTAAGAGACGTTATGCATGACAATAACGCTTCTTAGTGAAATGTTACTGTTAGGAAGAAGTTGCTTTTCAAACCATTACTGAAAACAGGTCATTTCTTCGTGGTAATCGGTTGTTTTTTTTTGTATTGGAAATTCAAAACCGTATCGTTTATGAAACCAATTTCCCTCCATCATGTAAGATAATCATACGTTCACCTTTGCCAATTGGTTATTTAAGGCCGACAGTTAAGCCCTTTTTCTTAGCATCATAGCTGCTCTTAAAGTGACTATCTTTCCACAATTAAAATATAAGAATTTAAGAAAAAAGTGGAATTTTCAGCATATACAATTAAAAATAAGTGACCAAAAGTTAATAATTACATTTGAAACAGTATGCCCAGCGTTGCACCATTTTTATCCAAGTAAACTAGTTTCCTGTGGTCATGATGAAATTGTTTAATTTTACGAAGGTACCTGTTTCTCCCAATCAAAATATAATTTCAATTACGCATCTTGTAGGTGAAGTCAATGTCTTTCATTAAGCGGTACAGTTGGTGTTTTGACATATAAGGTAAATTATCATCATCTTTAATTGATTCCAATATGTTCGCAACTGTTGGTGCCTCGTTTTTGGCAAAGAAATTGTTAATCTTTCTAGCAATGGAACTCTTTGTAAAGTGTAATATTTCATCACGCTAGTGTTCTTCCCTAGAGAACCTGCAGAGGCCTCTTTTTGCACGGAGAAGATACACCACTCAAACAATCCCTAAGGGGATTCGAGTGTATTATTTTCACCTGATACGTAGTATAATGATAAATGATACATAAATCAGCAGAAAATATCAAACCCTCGCTGCCATTATTAATCAAACTGAAATTGGGGTCTAAGAAGTTGGTCATTTGCGTACTTTAGTGCTTTTTGTCAATTTTCGGTTTGAAATTTGAATCTCGTACCAATGCAAGATTTAGAATACAAGCGCCATCTGTCTCCAAATATTTGATCTTAGCCCTTGAAAAAAAATCGACCCTGGGTGTGGCGGCTTCAAGCTAAAGATACCAATTTCACAATCTCCTGTTATTCGGATCCCCCCTTACGAACAACAACTTCTTCTGAGATTAACGGTAATAGTTAGTGTAGGGAACTGTTGGCTCGCGTAGCATGAAGGGCTTGCCACCACCCTCCTACGTAATGTAACCCGTCCACCTGAATAAAGAGCTTTAAAAGTCGCTTGATCAGTGGCGGCTTAAGAAGGCTGGGTCCCTGGGGCGGCGGCAGTGTTTTGTGACACCCCCCAGGACCGTGCAGAAGTTTTCACGTCCGTCTTCTTCAAGTTTAATCGTTCTGATTTGCACCCCCCCCTCGAGCTTCTCCGATGGCACCCCTGGCTACCCTGGTACCCGGGGCGGACCGCCCCCCTCGCCCTCCTTACGCCGCCACTGCGCTTGATGACTTAGGCCTAAGGTGGTGCCTTGGGTATTAGCCTAGCTGATTATATTATTAACTGTGTCCATTGTCTTCTACGCCTTTTAGATACTTTCGGCGTGCTTTTTCAGGCAACGCACGTTTGTGAATTGATAAAATTGATTTTTCACTAGATAAATGACAAGGTGATTAGGATCGTGGTTAATGCACTAGTTTGTTGAGAAAGTGCTGCTTTTGTTAAAAATTTCTTTTAGGTTGTTATACTACAGGGTAATTGAAAATTGTTCCTAATGAACAGGGTGATTGATATAGCGTTGTAATGAATTTCTGAGCTAAAGGAACTCTTCGGTTGTTAAGAATATTCTTATTATGATGAAGGACAGGGTGATTTAGTTATTGTACAGGGCGGTTTGATATTTTGGTGAAATTTACGCTTAGGTTGTTATAGTGCGCTTATTAATATAATGTACAGGGGTGTTTAAATATTGTTCATAATTAATGGACAGGGTGATTAATAAAGCGTGGTCATGGGTCTTTCTTTGAGTTAAAATTACTCTGGTTGTTATTGCCTGTTAGGTTAGTTATGTTAAACCACAGGGTGATTGAGATAATGATATTGAGAAAACGGTCATTTTCCACCAAATTTATCTTGGTTTATTATAGTATGATTATGAAGTTAATGTACAAGATTGTTAAAAAATAATTCATGGAGTTAATATACAAGATAGTAAAAAATTTGTTCAAATTTAAATTTAATATTCAAATTATTTTTCACACACCGGGGGATTGCGTGTACTTCAATGTCCATGACATCTTGTTTAAATTTTAACCGAGCTTTATTAACTTTGTTATTCCATGAGACACCGGTTTCAATTTAAATGTCAATTGGTGACAAGTTCAGCTTATTGAATCCTTATCAGTTAACTCGGAAGTATCTTTTATAATGGTTAGCAGACGTTCTCAATGAGCTATAGACATTTAAAATTATGCTTTTCTCTTTACTTGTTAATAATAAACCTTTATCATGTGTTTTATTGTAGCCCTGTGGGCTATTCGAAACATTTCGAACTTCCGTTATCGAACTTTATTAAGCAAAATAATTCGGATGTTATTAGCCGATAAACTCGTGATAAAATGAAATTTTAAAATAAAAATTCTGAGTTCAGTTTCTAGATGGCGCTAGAAGATGGCGAAAAGCGCGCGTTTAAAATCGGGTCGTAAAATGGTCAAATTCAAATTTCGCGCGGATGAATGACCCGAAATGACCTGAGGTATACTATTAATTTTATCTTTCTTAGCCTGCAACTGACCAAAAAACATTTTCGGTTGCCATGGCAAATCGAATGGGTAGTGCAACGTCTCCTTTTGCGAAATTTCATATTTCATATAGGTCTACATTACGACCGACTTTGAACAAAATCGGCAATAAACACCTCGGGTACTCTCCTTCTGAGTATAGCGTAAAAAATATCTAACGGCATATAATTGAGAGGCCAATATTGGGAGTGTTGGTGCTCCACACAAAATACCTGCGCTTCTATTATCTTTAACATTTTTTCCCCAGTATACCAACTTTACCATTAAAATTATAATTTTCTAGCTTTAATAGTTTTTTATTAATATAACACTTGTCACGATCAAAAACACCATATATTTACGCCAAATATTTAATAAAAGTATTCATTAAGTTCCCAATACTCTAAAACATCAAATTCTAACAAATTAGTGTATTAAATGCAGTGCAGCGATATTGACTAGTGTTTTAATTGCAAAAAAAGTTTAATACATAAAATATTTACTGTTCCTTTTTTAAATAAGTGTGCTTAGTCGTTTTGTTATTTTAGGTAAGTGTACTTCAATTTTAAATATTAAAGGTATTATTAATTATATTTTTTGCGTGTTTTTAGAAAACACAAGATTATTATGCATGTGAATGAAAATGTTCTGTTTTTTCCTTAGATTTCTATTCACCCTTGGAAAACAATTTTACATACATTGCTAAAACATAAGCAGTTTTAATCGGGCCCGATGAGAAAGGAACGAAGCTGATACACATTTCCGGGGCCCGGGCAGTCTCGGGTGCCCGGGCTTGGACTAGTCTGTCAAGTTTCTCTCTGTAACCGTATAGCTATCTGCAGTAATATCGGATCTCTTGAGGCCCGTGGAGCTCCTAATTTATCCTTTTGGCTCTCGGCGGCCAAACATTAATGGGTCTTATCACTATGAATTTCATAGAGGGTCGTGCAGAGACCTTTCGGGCACGGAGCAAATTCAGTCATCAGGGAACCTCTGATAAATGAAATTCCCAAGGAGGTTTCTGGAGAAGGGCAACGTTATGGGGACCTAAAACCATGCTTGGGGCCCTTTTCCGCCAGTAAGTTGGAAATTAACCCCCCTCCCATTCCTTGGCGCGATCCTAATTTTATATTTCCGCTCACACTCGATTATTCTTTCAAATATCTTTTATTTACAAAAGAACTTTTTTGAGAAATTTAAAAAAATTCCAAAGCATTGCCATTATCAGAGCCTTTACAAATATAAAATGAAAACATTTTTGCTTTATCATTATTCAACGTCACGCTAGAATCTTCTTCGATTCCGAAACTGTTGTTTGCAATTGGGGCTAAAGATAAGAGGGACACCGTGTGGCGTCGAAAGAGATTTTTCAAAAGATATTCTCACTAGTGTTTATTAAACATAAGACGCCCATGAAACCAAAAGAAACAAATACAAAATAATGACTGAACTTTGGAAACTTTTGAATAAATGCGCTGCACAGATAGCCTATAAGCCCGCGCGCAGATAACCCCTCCCCCGTTTTGCATTATCTTATCGCCTTTATACTGAGATCACTCGTAAAAGCTCTAACAGTACTCGCGCCATGCGAGCCACAATTTTAAAGACCTTCTTTTGAACATTCTTCAATTCTTCCTGACGACGTCTTCGAGCGAAGAATATCTCCGACGGATCAAGAACAGTGAGTACCGCTTTCCATCTATTATTGCGCTTATGAAATAGCGTTACGTGCGATACGTCAAAATGCTAAGAATTCTACTCGAGAATTCTCAAGCTTTCTTCAATTGTCCAAAGCAGCAATTCTTCTTAACAATTTATTTATCGATAATTCGGCGTGGGTTGTTTTATCAGCGTGCCTGCTTGTATATTCATTATATTGATATTCGGAGAGATAATGAGTTAAATGTAATTTATTAACGAATACATTTTAAGTAGCAACCATTTTGTATACACAATTTCGGTTACCAGAAATATGAATACACTTAAGTCATGGAATCTTACCAGAATAATTCTTTCCCTTTAAATTTTTTTTTATCGATTGGCAGATTTTTTATTGATTGGCATATTTCCAATCTCCTGCTGAAAAGGTTTTTAAACGAGGGGCTAACCACTTCCCAAAAATCTGAACACCGATTACACGCGTTTAAAACTGAGTACAGCCTTTGATTATACTAAATTTGTAATCGGTTACGTAATCACTTTTCAACAGGTAAAGCTACAGACTGGTATCGAATACTTCCTACCTCTTCGCGTAAAAGATAGAAAAGTTGATTTTTAATGAGTTTCAACTTTGGGCCTATCTTAGACCGGAACATCTAGTTTCTTCAATTCGATACTGACCATATCTATGTATGACTTGCAACCCTATTTTATAGCGTATTTTCGAATGTTGAAAACGTCAGGAATATTCTGACACAGCCCTGAGTCCCCAAGTTATTGACGCTATTGAAAATCTTATTTTAGGAACTTAATTGAAAATCTTTGCAACTTTTCAGAGAAGCTAGTTTGGCAAAATGATCTTCAGCACGATGAGGACCTTTTGTAAGTGCGTAAAGCAGCTTTCCTCGCAACAGTCGAGAGTGAAGATTCAAGTCGTCGCTAAACGAACATTGACCCACCGGAGTAAGTGGCGACGACTCATTTTTAAAAAATTTCATAAATTACCAAAACTCAAAGAACGCAATGATACAGGACACAGCACGATCGCTGAACCTCTGGCTAAAAGTGACATCACGAGAATCGCGGAAGCCCTGCCCACCACCAGCCAGTCCATGAAAATCATCTTCAAAGACCATCAGGCCTGTGACTTCAAACACATTTGGGTAAGCCCGGTCGATATCAGAATTTGTTTAAAAGGTTATTTACAATATCAGTCCAGACTATCCAATGGTCATGAGTATACGTTTGAAATTTTCCAAAGATAAATGATATAAGTTTATAATTATGTTTACCTTAAGTGTGTCCGATACCAATCTTCAGCCTGTTGATTTGTTTTCTGAGAGCCCTTCCAGAATGATCATCCAATTTTGGTGGGCATTAGACTATAGGTCATTAGGTCTATTACGTGCTCGTTTTCGTCGTCATAGTGAGAGCCTGCAGTGAGCCAAGTTTGTAGGACCTTCGCTTAATAATTTATTTTAAGTTGCGTATTTTTCTCGGTAGATACGCTTTATCTTTTTAGATATGACGCCAACCCTCATATCATTTCGGCTAACTGACACTTATAAAACTCAATGATGGACTTGTGTAAATAGCTAAAAAACCATATTTACTTTATGACGATTGCTCTGGTTTGAATCTGAGTTACTCAAATTCGTGACCACTTTGTTTTATCAATAACAAGTTTAAGAATGATAATAAATTGAATAGAAAACTCGTCTATTAGGAAGGTTAGTTTGATGACCATATGAGCCAACAAAAAAAATTAAAATTCCATCGTCAAAACCGAAAGAAATGTTTATAATAAACACATTTTTTGTTTCAATAACCCATCTTTATTTTTGGCCAAAGTACACTATACCTTAACCTTGGAGTAAAATTCTCGCGTTATATTATTACCTATAATTTCCAAATTTTACACGGCTGTTTTAAGGAGATAGTGTAAGCATGGACACATTTAGAAATTTTGTGATTTAGATGTTTTTGTCCAGAATTCTAAAATATATATATTATGGCACTTTAAACCATTATTTAGTTATAAATGTTTAAAGTTAATTTTCATCCGCAATCGTACTCATTGTTGACGTCATAAAATGTTGGGGAGATAAAGATATATAGAAGATTTCCTACCTACTAGATGTTTCTATAAAATAAAATGAATAAGAAGTAAAAAATATGTGACTCTTACGTCACAAGACGCGGCTTCATTAGTATATTTTAGAAAAAAAACTTTATTCCTCGTGACTGTAGCGTGCGCTCGTAGACTTGTAAAAGTAAGAGACTATGCTGCCCTACGTTTCAGAACCGCATTATCTCCAAAAATGGTATTTCAAGATAAATCTTTTTTTAATCTTATGAAAAATAACAATACTACAGTATTTAGGTCAATTTTAAACTAGTTGTTAGGGGTTTCTTTTGGTCCGCAATCTAAATATGACAACGATTATCGCCAAAGTTAAGTAAATCTCAATGATTTGACATAATGCGTTTTAAACGTTTATATTTGGCTAAAACTCTTGGTAGAAGATGATAATACTGAGTAATGGCCATTGTGAAGAAATTAGAGCAGACGAAATTATACGAAATGAAGACTCGTGCAAAAATCTAATACACCAAGAAAATTTTGACACTATCTCTTAAATATTATTGGTCGGTGTTGAAACAAACTAGAGTTGTAAGTCGGAAAATTTTCCGACTTACAACTCAAGTTCGGAAAAGTTTCTGGAAAATTTTCCGAAAACTTTTCCGCATTTAATTTTTCCACATTTAATTTTTCCGTAAAATTAACAACTCTAAAATAAACCATTTGTAGAAAATTGGTATTGGGAGGAATAGCTATAAAAAAAATCTTAAATAAGGTGCACTACCGTTCAAACTGAACTGGGGTTTTCCCAATCTAATCTTTAATTAGCCAAAATATTATATTTAATAAAATATAATTATTTACACAATATTTATCAGTTATGCGATTAACCAAATTGAAATTTTTATTCGAATGCAAAATAGATTCTCTTGTATACGTAACGTTTTCAAGTCATTCGAATAACATATGGCTTAAGTAATATTTAACTTTTTGTTAAAATTCCTACTGTATGCTGTTGAGAAGAATTTTAACGTTGCCCCCCCCCCCCCCAATATGCTCGAAGAATAAGCTCATTTCCCCTAATAAAATTAAATTGGACCGATCTTATTGGCTCTCTACATCTTACACACAAGTGACGTTTTTCACCCCCCCCCCCCCCTCTCATGCCAGGGAGAAATTGGACCATGATGCTTGCGGATAAATAAATACATTCTTGAACATGTATTAGATATAATATTTATTTTGGAAGGAAAACCAAGAGTAGGTTTATGTGATATGACTGACATAACAAGATTATTTTACAGCGTTTTATCTCGGGATTATCGAAATGTAAAGTAAACGGTTAAAGATGGCAATAAAACTGTGGGAGATCCGACGAAGGCCACCGAAGCCACTCGTAATTTAATAAGAAAATAAATTTGTCCTTGAATTTATTGAAATAGTTGAAAAAGACTTCAGATAACAAATTAACCGTGACAATATACGATTAATGGTGGATATTAACGAAAATATAAATGGAACTTTTTGAGATTTCCATATCTGCGTAAAAGTAAAATAATTTTATCGTAACTTGGGTGAATCGTTACACATTCTATACATACCCTACTCTAAGACTAGCGTGGACTAATAAAGAAGAGTTGGTAATTTGTTGTAGTATACTGTAGTTCCAGAATAGTAGTAAGCGAAGATTGCCCGGCATTTTTAGGAAGAAGTATAAAATTGCCTAAAGACGATGAAATAAGTGTACCAACGGAAAACTTAACTTCAGGAGCCTTTTTTCCCTCCCGGACACTAAAGATTTAAAGGCCCCAGAGGCTTAAATTTACTCTGCCAAAATTGTCTAAAGTTTCTCTGTAGATTAAGATAAATTTAATTTAATACCTTCAACCAAAATATAACTAATCATTTACGCTCTTTTTAGTTACGGGATAATTGCAAATGTAGCCAATGTGTTCATCCGGAGAGCAAACAGAAACTAGTGGACACCGCCTCGCTAGACACGAACATTAAACCGTCGTCATTTTACGTCAACGACCAAGGTGACCTCTGCGTGTCTTGGCCTGATCCCTCAAGTGGAGTTCACGAAAGCGTTTACGATGCTAACTGGTAAACACATCGGTATTTCCTTGAATACTCTAATACTTACGAATTTCCACCTTCGAACATTAAGGTTGAATAAGCATGGAAGAAGTTTCATTCTTGATACGTTTGAGTCCACTGATCACGGCAGTTTGCCTCCGTTGGAGCTCTGGGACCGAGTATCCATATGGAAGAATATTCCGGAAATATCGTACAGAGAGTTCATGGAAAACGAAAATGGCCTTCATTCCTGGCTCGAAATGATCTACAAATACGGTTTCGCGATCCTGAGAAGTAAGTTCAGCGGCTACTACGTAGATTAGCCGAAGAATATAAATCCCAGGAATGGAAAGTGCGACTTCATTGACCACGAGACGCCGTGGCTTACGAACTTACGATTAAGTAAATCAGATGAACCTTTAAGGCAGTCAACCACTATCCGCCTTGGAGGTTAGGGAAACAGAATTTATCCTATTCAAAGCTACCAATTCCGCTCCTGAGTGACTATATTCTTTGGCCTACTGATAAATTAAATGGTACAAAGTAAATAACTCTAAAACTGTTTCGCCTATACAATTACCGATTTATTAAATATATTGAAATGTTAATTTTTACCAGATGTGCCAAGCAAGAAAGACGAAATAATTAATGTCGTTAATCGTTTCGCTTACGTCAAGACGACGATATGGGGTCAAACTTTCGACGTCATATGCGAACCCATTCAGAGCGACCCCAGCCACCTCGCCTACACCGGGATGGACCTGGAGCTACACACCGACATGAACTACCGAGAAAAATCTCCAGGTAAGTTGCGCACTCACTGCCTACCGAACTTCAGAACCTTAACCAGTGCACATATTTATAGTAGCTATATCACAGCTGAGTGGTGACATACGATGACAATGAAATCGTTTTAATTAGTCTCAAAAAGAAATAGGTTAAGAACTAACCGAGGGGCTAACCATTATCAGATAGACTGTACACCGATTACGCGTACTCAACACTGTTAAAGGTACAGACTTTAAAGAATACGCGTACTCTTATTAGTACAGTCAAAGGTACGGGAGTGTGCAGATTACGTGCACTCACAAAACAAACGTGCCGGTAATTTTATCTATATTCTTTCAAATGGTTGTTTCGCATGTTTATCTGTTGGCAGTAATTAAGTTTTATTTTAATTTCGATGTTTTTCGAACCCAACAAGGACACGATTTACAGTTATACATCAAAACTAAATTGTCTCATTTGATTAGATAAATGTCGTGGTTAAGGTTTGAAGGAGTCTTGGAAGCGATAAAAGTTAAGACACGCGTAGTGTGTCTACCGGGAATTCTATAATATCAGTTCCTCCTTACCCAGGAATTATAGAGCCCTTGACGTATTTTTTACGAAGATAAGCTAAATACTTCAAAGTGATATGACCACAACAGTTAAACCATGAATTTTAATAAAACAACAAATCTAGTATTGCAAAACGTTTTGGAGATTTCGCGCAAAGCACGTGGTATTAAACTATATATAATAAAGTTTATAGGTGCAAATGAAATTATTTAAAAAAATAAAATTAAGGGCATATTAGGCTGTAAATAACTTTGAAAAATGAATGCTTCTGTTATTATCAGCAACTGCTGTTTCGTCGTCTATTAGAAAACGTGTAGAGGGAGCTTGTAGGAGTACTTATATAAATTGTAAAAGTTTCCCCGTTCACGTTCTCAAGAGGGATAGCTTGGCCTGTCTTATTTTCTGTAGTAAATCTAATCACGAATTGATGTATCGATCTCTAATGGTGTAATGATGAATTTAGGTCTTCAACTGCTTCACTGCTTAAAGGCCAATGACCCGCAGTCGAGCGGCGAGGATTTCGGCGGCAAGTCTTTCTTCGTGGACGGCTTTTACGTGGCCAAGTACTTGGAAGAGAAACATCCGTCGGCGTTCCACATCCTTTCGTCCACACCCGTCAAATTCAGCATTAAGAGTCACTCGGTAAGTTACAAAGTAGAGGGTGAAAAATGGCTTCAATTCCCAAAGCTACGCAATCTTGTATTAACTAACTAGCTTCATTAAAAGACACACCTCAAAGCGAAAAAATGTCCTATTGGTGTTGTTTGTTCTGGACCCAAGAAAACCATCGCTATTGTTACGAATAGAGATATATACCTGGAAATTCACTTCCGCTAGGCCCAGCGTTACCATGGCAATGGCGAGAGAACAAATTGCCAATGCGAACTATGTGTAGAAATTTTCCGGTTGAGGTACATCATTTAGCGAAGCTACTTCTAATTAATTAATTGTTGACGGAATGAAGCTATTCTATTGACGATTTTAACGTGTATCATTTTAATTTCCAGATGACGTACAGCCAAACGATACCAGTAATCTGTTCGGATAAAAATGGCGAGACCGAAGAGATCCACTACAACAACAGAACCATGTCCCCTTTGCAGACGCCGTCTCATTTGGTTCTGCCATTCTACTACGCATACAGGTAACGCTAGTGTGTTTATACTTATTGAGCACGAATATGCTGAGACGATCCGTGGTCATCATGGTTTTAATGTCCCTTCCGTCACGAGAGGGGAGAAGGAAACACGTCACCCGCGTGTGTTTCAAGCCGGACGTTTTAGTGAACCAATGAGATAACAGGGTTCATACAGCTATTGGCATACTGATTTCCCTGATATTTTCGAGTTTTCCCACGAATATTTCCCTGATTTTTTCTAGGTGCCAGATAAACTAAAACTAAGATTTATAGAGTAATTCATTTCATGATTTTAATTTAAGTTAAATTGGTTAAATAATATAAAAGTAATAGTCAAATCTTTAATAATAAAAACTTATTGATGTAAATTTGTATACCTTAGGGCAAACTTTCTGAACACTTAAGTTTCCCTGATTTTTACTAAAATAATGGGAATTTCCCTTACTTTTCTGTCAACAATCGATTTCGACAATCGTTTAAGGGGAGGAACATACTGCAGACCCCTCCCTAAATCTCAATTAATAATTATTGATGACGTGTTAGACCATTAACGTATTTGGCGCAAAAGCTAGAATTCGGGTCCCCAGAGAGCCTTTATTAATGGAGATTACGAAACGATTTTCTGGAGAAACCCGAGAGAAAAATAACTCGCTTAAACAAATCTGTGTCCCACCATTCTTCACGGGCCCCACTATTTGGTATAGAAAGATTAACTCATACTATCTCGTGGGCTTAACAAACCAAATGTTAAATCTAGGTTAAAAGGAACCACCTATGGACTGCATAATTAGTCCATTATGAAAAGGGATAATAAAGCTAAGCCCTAAACAAATTTGAAGAAATTTAAAAACTTGCTAATAGCTAAATGCAGTCCATAGGTGGTTCCTTTTAACTTAACATTGCGTATATACTAATCTCCACCAATCTCCCCCTATTCGACTTTCCGTTGCTTTGCAACTCGTTTTGAAATTTTTTAATATTTAGGCTTAGTTTCTCTATTCGGTGTTATAGTCGCAAGCCAGATTTCCCGCACGGTACTGACGAGTCCCAAATAGGACGAAACCGGTCTACCGTTGGAATTTCTGGCTATTTTATTTAATTTAATTTAGTTTTTCACTCTAAGATCTATTTGGTCCGAGTTTCGCGTCTTTTTGTTAGCTCGAAGACCTATCGGTACGAGCTATTCGTAGGTTTTTAAATTTCTTCAAATTTGTTTAGGGTTTAGCTTTATTATCCCTTTTCATAATGGACTAATAACATAGTTTGCATCCCTACGTCACCAATGACGCAGTTGCAAGTATACTATAGATATATGCACCAAGAATAAATATGTTATTTGAGCAAGAATGAACCGTACAATACCGCCATTTTGCTGGTGTAGATATACAGTATATTTATCAGTAAAACGCGAGGGTTAACCGTTTCAATCGTCTGTTTGCGGATTTTCATTATTTTAAAATGATTAAGAATTTAGATTCACGTTAAAATTGGTTAACTGCCTTGTTACAAATTGTTCGAGTAGTTCAATTAGAAAGGGAGATCGAAAATTGTTATTTTATTCGATCACCACCAAGGCCTAATTTGATAAACTTTGCCAACTCCTTTTCGTAGATTTTTCAGTCATTTGCTATTTTGTTCAAATAACCCGTGTTTAAAATCTTATCTGGTTTCGTTTAGGGCCCATTATCCCCCATAGCAATATTAATTAAAAAAAAATGAAGCATAATTTTAATTTTCGGACGTTTTGTCGCTTTGTTGCGATGACCAACAAAATGGCTACCCTTTTAGTAGCTACGCGCGAAATGGTTTGACTTTTTGATCTCCCCTCTCGGTTTCCATGGAGACCATAGGCCCCTCCCTTAGGTGCAAACTATGTATTCGCTAATTATAAAATGTTAAATCTAATCAAGTCTTTCAACCGTCTTGACTACATAGTTTTTTAGATTTGACAACTTATTAAGGTCTATTCAACTAATTAATTTTACGATTTATGTTGCATAGCTTGATGGGACGTCTAATGAGGGAGAAAAGTTTCCAGCTGGCCTTCCACATGCTTCCAGGAGACTTAGTGGCCTTCAACAACCGACGTGTCTTGCATGGAAGAACTAGTTTTGATCCCACCAAAGTTTCCAGGTATAATGTCCATAATAAAAAGAACAGTGGTTGCGTTTAAAGGCGCGAAGTCGCTTTGCTGAGTTAAATTGAAACCGATTGCTAATCTTCACCGTGATCCATTCTCATAGGTGATGTTCAGGAAATTCATTAAACCTCTTAGTATTTCTGTAGCCCCCAATATTGATCCGTTTTAACATTTTCGACTCTGCTTACAGTGCTTAATGGTTTGTTGTGGAAGTAATCCAAAACTTTGTTCGGGCCTTCCGTAAACATTGCGTTGGAGACTATACTCCTTTAAAGCTTAGTTTAAAGGGACTTTCAAGGAGAGCTGTGGGGGTTGAAGTCCATTTAAAATAAGTCATTCGGTCACCGTTCGTCGCATTTACGGCCAACCCATTCGTCGAAATTCCGTGAGCAAGGCTTTAACGACTGCACTCATACAGTTTTTTTTATATTGGCTTCAATGCAAAATCTATCCTAAAAATAATATTCCGCTAGGAGCGTTCAAACCATACAGATATATTTGGCTCGGAGGTTAACATAGAAACTTCAACGAATGGGTTGGCCGCTATTGCCCGAGATCGCAGTTAGCCATGCATTTACAAAGTTACTTTCTGAAGTATTGGGACTGAACCAATTTTTTTTTCACTCTGTATAAAAGAAAAAGCCTAATTAGCCAGCAAAGATACTCCAGTGCAGTTGGATGTTTAAAACTATTTAACTTAAACGTTAAAGTTAGCGATGTTATTATATTCAAATAAGCCCATCTTACTGCTGGTAAAAATATACTATGGACATTCAACCTTCTGTAAATTCCTTTCATAGCAGACGAAAGTTTGTCATTCCAAAACCGCTCTATCTAGACTCGTTGTTGAATTCTCATTTAGCTGACAAGTTTCAATAATGAGTCTAGAGATAGCGCCACGTTTTCAGCTGTCAAGCGGTTGTCGCCATGGTGGTGGGATAGGCTTAAGCTATTTTTTAACCCAAAGAATATTGTGATCTTTTGGAAACTGTCGTCCTAAAAGATATGCTATACGATTATTTAATTTTTAAATCCGGTTTTAAGTAGTCACCATTCACAAATGACGCAATGCGGATGTTGGATCACGACAATGTTACGTCACACATTTTGTTTAAATTCGTAGCATAATCGTTAGTATGGCCTATTTTAGTGGCCATGGTAACAAATGTGCGTCGACTATCACATTAAAACGCACAAGGTGACCACGTGGTTATTTGCAATCGGAATCGTATGGTATTTTGCCGCGTGATCGATGACGTAGAATAATGTCAGGCCGACTATTTAAAGGCGGGGGTTAGTTATGACATATGCCTGTGACACTACTAGAAAGCATGGATTACTGGAAACTAAAATTCTATATTATTGAATAAAGCGCGGTTTTACGTAGTTTTTAAATGGCACCTTACGAAACAAATCATTTTGCTAATTTTGTGCGTTTATTGCAGGCATTTGCAAGGATGTTACGTGGATATAGATGAAGCTTTTACTAGACTGCGAGCTTTCCACCAAGAATAACTGGCAACTTTGTACCCTAGTCATTATTGCGTTTATTTTTTAATTTCATTTTTATTGATTATACAACTGATATTTTACAATAAAAAAATATTATGCCTTGTACTTTTGTTCTGTAAAAAAGGATAGAGGTATTCCAAAATTATTTTTAAGGAAACAAAGTAATAATCAGCTAGGCTAATACCAAAGTCACCACCTTGGGCCTAAGCCATCAAGCGACTTTTAAAGCCATTAATTCCGGTGGCCGGGTTACAATGCGTAGGAGGGTTTTGGCAAGCCCTTCATGCCAAGCGAGCCACCAGCTCCCTACACTAACTATTACATTAACTTTTAGGAGGCAGCCCTTAGCAAGTTAACGAAAGAGTCAAGATATTTTCAGAGAGCATTGTTTTCTGGAGATGTTTAATTACATTCGCATTAACGTTATTAAACCATACCATTCGATTCAGTTCATTTAGTATCCACGTGAACCGGAAATGTAACTTTTCGTTGAATTTTTACGTATGGTTTAGTAACTTTACCGTAAACAGATTTTCGAGGGGTAGTCATTTAAGAAAACTGGTGTACAAATAGGGAGAAATCGAAGTAATTATTTCCGGAAATCCAGAAATGCAGGAGAAATATTTTCGACATTTCTGGAAATCTCAAGAAATTCAAAGAAATGTTGGAAATCCAGAAAAATAAATCTAAATATTTTTTATTTTTCCGGAAATCTGGAAATATTTAATAAATATCGGAAAAATTTGGAAATCAGAAATCTGGTGTACAATTTTTTTCTAAGTGGCTCGCAGATTATAAACTTAAGTCACGTGATGTTGACGTATACTCCACTTGCTGCGAGGTTCTTTTACAAAGGCATAGTTTGTTCGAAAAAACAACACACTACCAACTAAGCTACAAGAGTGTCTACATTCGTGATTACCTTAATATATATTTACGGGAAGATAATTGTATTGCAATACAATCAGAATAAATACATCGCGGTCTTCGTAACACAGTCCGAAGCTTTTCCACTGTGGCCTAGTCAAATAGAACGTTTTGTGAAATGCGTCAGTTTGTGCTTAGTGAGGTCTCTCTGGCGCGAAGTTGAATACCTACAAGAATTGCACTTGTGCGATTTCAAACCAGAATGAACGGACATATGTTCGCGAAGGTGCGATTTATCTTTGAAGGCTTTCTCGCAATGTCCACACGTAAACACACGGTCGCCCGAGTGACTGGACACGTGACAATTAAAGTCTCGTTTAAGCGCGCAAGAAAATTCACACAAATGGCACTTGTGCCCGTTTAAACCCGAATGAATCGCCTTGTGCTTGTCAAGTCGACATTTCAATTTGAAGGTTTCCTGACAATGATCGCACTTATATTTCCTTTCGTTCGAGTGGCTCAAGTAAGCGTGTCGCGTTAGATCACTTTTTCGCAAACTGGAATAGCCGCACAATTCGCAATGATGATTCGCCTCCGCGAAATGAGTTAGTTTGTGACTCAGCAGATGAGCGTTCCTTTTGAACCATCGATCGCACATGTCGCACTGAAAATCTCGACGGTCGGAATGCGTCAACTTATGAGATCTAACGTTACTTTTGTACGTCGTGCTGAATTTGCACAAATCGCACTTCCAAAAGAATTCGACATCTTTGCCAAATACCGTCGGGGGAGTTTTTACGCGAACTCGTGGTGGTTTAGGTTCGATAAGAAATTTACTTTGCACTTTCAAACGGTCTTTATGACGAATTCGCAATAGCTTATGGGTCTTTATATGTTCCCTCAGTTGGTTTTCTCGTGCGAACGCTTTATCGCATAGTGCGCACAGCAATTTTATACGCGAAGAGTGGACTACATTTTGCAGACTTAGCTTTCTAGGCTTGGCGACGCTGTGAATTTTAACGTGATCACGAAGGTGACATTTGTATTTGAAGGTTTTTCCGCAATGTTCACAGATTAAAGTACGATCGTTTGTGTGGATTAGCATGTGCGAATTGAAATTTCGTTTACTGGAACACGAAAAATCGCAACGTTCGCACAGATATTTCCGTTCGATGGAATGATGCGATTGATTGTGTCGTACAAGATCGCTTTTTCGCACTGTGGAATACACGCATGAATCGCACTGGAGTTTATTGATAGCAGAATGAATTTTCACGTGAGCATTCAGATGAGCGTTTCTTTTGAATGCTTTACCGCAGAAAGTGCAGTGAAACTCGCGTGTGTCGGAATGTGTCAACTGGTGCGATTTAATGTTGCTTTTGTACTTCGTGGAAAATGCGCATAAGTCGCACTTCCAGTAAAATTTATCTTTGTGTCGTGAATTGTCCTCTGTCATCGTCGTGTTCTGGGCTGATCAAAGATTTTCTGAAATAAACTTTAATAATTCATTTATCAGGACGTATAGACCGGAATTATAAAGTGGGCATATCATTAAAAATTTAATCAGCAACCTAAAATAATAGTAAACTTGTAAAGGTTAATGTTAAATGTATAAGTGTTGGCTGATAACGGGATTTGACCCTAACACGACATAAAAATGTACCAAAAAACTTGACGGGTGATATTTCCAAGTAAAGGAAGTAGGTAAATAGCTAAATCGAAACATCGTCTGCTAACACGCGCTCTGACTTGTTCTTCACGTAGCTAGCGCTAATCACCGAAAATAAAGTTACCGAAATGTGAAATTCGTTGACCAACCTGAAACCTATTATCTCTCTAACGATAGAAATCTTTCGAACCGAAAATAATTTAAGTATTCAGTTAATCGAGTCAGATTTTTTAGGAATGGTCTGCTTTTAATAACGTTCCGTATTTCCACTTGTTTCGTTATAATCTAATCATACGATATGACCCTCAAGCTCTGACCACTTACTCAAAAATTATCGATAAATTAAAACGGATAATTTCGATAATCACCACCCTCTCAATATATCCGAATTGATAATCCACTTCTAAATTAAGTATAAAAAGGAATGGGAACCAGAAGGAAGGCATCACAACCAAAAGCTCCTGGAACAAGCTTCAGTTAGAAAGGAAGAAGTACAACCAAGTCTACAAAATGTTCAAGTTCGTCGCGCTGTTAGTTCTCGCTGCCATGGTAAGCAATACAAGGGTGATTTCAATTATTAATATTTCCAAAAGAGTAGCCAAGATGTTTCAATTTTACAGTGCGCCGCCCAAAAGTCATCCGACCTCCTGGGCGCCGATCTCAGCGCTGGTTCCTTGGAAATCACGGAACCCCTGGCTGTCGAAGTGGCCCCATCCGGTGGCGAAGAAATCATTGAAACCATTGAAACTACCTCAGATGTTGAAGTTATCAGCGGTGGAAAATCTTCCGAAATCTTCGGCGCTGGATTATCTGGCGGATCCTTGGAAATCCGCGAGCCCCTCCCTGTGGAAGTGGCTCCATCTGGTGGCGCCTCTGTCTCCGCTGACTTGGGGTCGGAAACCATGGAGTACCCCGCCCCGGCCTTGTCGGCCAACGCCCCCCTCGTCCACCTGCCCAAAGGAGGACAGGAGGTCGTCGATATCCCCCAGGCCAACATCCACCTTCCGGGCAACTCCCTCGAGAACAAGGACTTGCACCTGAACCTGCCCAGCCCCGTCGTCGAGGCTCCCCAGCCTATCATCCGCACCAAGGACGTCCTCTTCCGCCTACCCCAGCCCATCTTCTACGTGCCCAGACCCGTCGTCCAGCACAAACCCATCGTCTACCGAGTGGGACACACCCTCCGCACTTTGACCCCCATCGTCAACACCCGCCCCTACCACTTCCAGGTGCCCAGCGCCCAGATCACCGGAAAGAGCGCCTACACCCAACCAATGCCTAAGTTTTAACTGTAAATGGACGAAGATAGCGTTAAGTTTATGAATATGTAAAATTGGAAAAGATATATATGAATAAAGATGTTCTGGTGAAGTTAACATCGTTTTGAATTCGACAAAGACAGCCACGGAATTTTTTACGTGCCCTCAAAAACACTTGTACACTACTGCATATAAATCCCTATTTCTTATAACTATAACTCATCCCTAATCATAGTATCTTACTTTAATAGGGTTCATTTTTAAAAAATGCTCCTCTAAATTAGATTTTTTCAAAACAATTATAACTTGAAACGAAAAATGACATTCAAAGTATCAAAGTAATTAAATTTAATTTAAGTTAAGCAGATTTTTTTATTATAGGCAATTGAAAATTGGGTATAGAATATTAGAATTGGTGTTCAGAAGATTCAAATGTGGACTTCAAACGTATAAAAGTTCATAATGAAAAGGGGGAATAGAATATTAGGGTGAAACCGGTCCATCTTTGGAAATTCTTCTAGCCATTCAATTCCTTAACGTCTTTATTCGAATACCATTCGTACAAGTAATTCGTAACTTTTGTAATGACTTGAAATTTGTTTAGGGTTTAACTTTATTGTCCCTGTTCATTATGAACTTTTCTACCTTTTCGAGTGTTTTATTATTCTTTCTTTAATCCATATCCCACTGATAATGATATACAGGGTGTTTCGAAAGGTTATGCAAAACGTTTAAGGAGTTGTAGGATGTGAGTTGAGAAGTATGCCTGTTTTTTCCCCATTTTCCTACGATGAGTTAAAATAGCGCCAGAGAGCTTCAAAGTGTGGCCTACTAGCCCCTGGAAGTAGGCTGCAACAAGCACAAAACCAAGTTTTTGCATAACCTTTTGAAACACCCTGTATGTACATCTATTCTTTCTATAATATTTATTTAGTAACTTTTTACTGTTTACTATTCAAACATTGAAACGTAAAATTATTGTTTTAAGCGCTAAGTAATATAGAGAACAAAAATATCTAATTTTCCAAACTAATATCCTTTTCAGATGAGGCTTACCAAAATTTATTACAGGAAATAAACTGTAATTTACTTAACACGGTTTTATAGGGACAGTCTAAAAAGTGTATTAGAAGGGTATAAATTAAATTCAAAATTATAGTTATATTAAATTTAAGTTATAATTATAACTGATTAACTAATTGAAGTAATCGTGTACTTCTTATAGTGTAAGACACAATTCGTAAGTTTGCGATACAATTCTCAAACGAAGGTCCGCGTTTGAATATTTTGAGCCGAATTTCAGGCATACCTTCACGCTTCTCAAAACCAGTGATTATGAAGCTTCACCGTCAACATGCTAACGATTCTGTGGCCCTTTAAAACACTACTAACAAACTGCACTAAAAGTAACGCTTCATGAAAATACATTGGCATGGGCAAATAATATAGTTAAATCTAAAGGACAGCAAAAGTCGAGTGGAGAAAACTACGTAGCAGAACCTCAAACTGCATCTTGACATCGAAGCTAGTACCTCTGGCGTTATACGACAGCGCCACAGGTGGACTTTCCATAAACTAGTTAGAGGGAAAGTTTCCCCATTTATCTGCCACGTAGTTTTCCCCGCATTGTGGCCCTGTGAAGCGTATTATATCATCGTGGACCTTCTTTTGAGTACTACCAAATATTTCTATTGTTACCAATTTGACGTGTTTAATTTTTTTTTACATTTTTAATTGACGAAAAACATGAAACTAAATGGAAACTTAAAGCTACGCGGAACCAAACTATATTGGTACGAGGATCTCAGGCTATTAGAATGGACATATAAATAGATCGATTCGATTATTTTCTACACTGAGAACAATTTTGCAAAGTTCGGGCGCCCGAATAGTCTTGAGGCTATCGGTCGTTTTTAGATGTGTTTGTACATTTTCTGATAAAAGCGTGTAAATTTCTACAAAAATATTTTAAAATGCGCTAAAATTAAAAAAACGAACGGAGCCATTCTTTTGTGAAGGGTAGTAGCATTTGTCCGAACTCGAAAACCGAAATTGTTCCATTTGTACGATTTGAATGACCTTGAGTGTCATTTGTCTGAACGAGTAGTAGCATTTGTTCGAATTTCCATCGCAAAAATATTGTTTCGTATATGCATTATGTCCGAATTTTTTGTTTTATAATAAATATAGGTTGAATTTTAATAATGTTGTATAAAGGTTAGGTTAGGTTAAATAGGTTAGGTCAGTGGCGTAGCTAGGGGGGGCGGTCCACTCCGGGTGCCACCCGTTTGGGCGTTATTTGGGGGTGACACCCAACCGTGAAAAAAATAAAAACTTACACAAACTAGAGTCTAGTAAGTAGCACACCATGATATCCGCCCCGGGTGTCACCCATGCTAGCTACGCCACTGGGTTAGGTTAGGTGTCTGTATTCATTGGAATTTAGGTTAGATTGAAGTTCCACAATTATTCATGTTAAGATAAAAAAAACCGCACGTTACGGATTCGGTTAAATGTGATTCTTTCTAATTTGACTAAAGCCAATGTATAACGTTGGGACAAATGACATTTCGGACATTTGACAAATGGATAAAACGGTTAAATTGCCAACAAATTATACAAAATAATTTTCGGACAAATGAAACCGTAATTCGGCCATCTGAGCCATATTTTTACAGTTCGGACAAATGCGCTTCAATTCGGAAAAATGCTACCAAATCTTTGTAACAGTTGTGACACGCCTTCAAAGTTTCGAAAAAAGTGTAATAACTATTTGTGAATGACCCCTAACTTTCCCCTGAAGACGCCTTACATATCCTATAAGATCTACAGGTAATTCCTCAGGGGATAGTTCCTAAGCGGATATTGAGTGGAATTAATAACGCTGTAAATTGAATAACGCGATGTTTACTTTAATAATTTAATATTTTTAACGTCGTTAGTAAGAATCCGATAATATTTTACTGTTTCTTTTACTTATAAAAAACACACATTTTCCCGCGTAACAATAATTGATATTAAGCCCTTAAGCTGTGCCTAATAAGCAAATACGTGTTTTTATTCGTACACGATTTCCAATGGCTTATCTAAAATGAATTAAAAATTAAAGAGGCGAAGGCTTGTGGAAGTCCCATTTAAAAAACAATGTAATACTGTATGTTCTGTAGAGGGTCTAGGGCTCCAGGCAACAATCCGTTGTTTTGAAGCTAAGGGAGCTCAAAAAACTTTACGTGTCTCGGGTTAGTCACGGCCAACTTTGATCACGCGCTGTTCGCGCTACTACGGCCAACACATTCGTCGAAATTCCGCGAGCAAGGATTTTCCCCCTATAAACTGTACTATAATGTGTAGGAGTTCAGCGCCACGCTCGGTGGTTATATTGTCCCCAATGTAAAAACTATACTAAAAATAATAATCCGCTAGGGGCGCTGACGTCATACACATCTTTTGCTCATAGGTTAACACAGAAACGTCAACGAATGAGATGGCCGCTGTAGCGCGAGAGATGCGCGAGAAATCAAAGTTGGCCGTGGGTTAGTCAACTAGGAGGAACTGCTCAAATTCATACAACGCGTCTTAAAAACCCAATACTTTGTTATTTTCCCGAACTCAAAGCCCTTCGGGAAAAACGCGAGATTTTGTTAGTGCTAAATAAAAACATTGGAAAATCCATTAAATCCCCATGTACTCAGTTTCCAGGAGCAGTCGTAGTTAAAAAAGAGGAATGGGTACTCGCAGGGCCTAAAATAGTGGGCAGTTCTAAAACTCGAATTTCCAGTTCTAAAATCGGATTTGGGCAGTGCTATTTGTCGTAAATTAAATTTAAAAAAAATATTACGTCAAGAGGGGAGATGTAACAGTCGACGAGTCTTCCTGGTACACATCGACAAACGCAGCCAATTTTGCCGAACTAAGTTACTTCTTTACAGCCCTTTTTTATCTCATAATTTTGTTAAAATATTCGTCCGCTACAAATTCTGAATTCGGTGCTTTTATAGATCATTGAAACTATGTTTTTGGGGTTCAGTTTGTATTCGGGCAGTTCTAAAAAATCCTTGGCGCCGATCTCAGCGAGGGTTCCTTGGAGATTACGGGACCTCTCACAGTCTAAGTGGCCCCATCCGGTGGCGAAGAAACCAACGAAACCATTGAAACTACCTCAGATGTCGAAGTTACTAGGGGTGGAAAATCTTCCGCACCGGTTCCATGAAAGTGCGCGATCCCCTTCCGGTGGCGCTGCTGTTTCCGCTGACTTGTGGACGGAAAACGAGTACTCAGCCCCGGCCTTGTTGGCCAACGCCCCCATCGTCCACCTGCCCAAAGGAGGACAGGAGGTCGTCGACATCCCCCAGGCCAACATCCACCTTCCGGGCAACTCAATCGAGAACAAGGACTTGCACCTGAACCTGCCCAGCCCCGTCGTCGAGGCTCCCCAGCCCATCATCCGCACCAAGGACGTCCTCTTCCGCCTGCCCCAACCAATCTTCTACTTGCACAAACCCGTCGTCCAGCACAAACCCATCGCCTACCGAGTGGGTAACATACTCGGAACTTTGACCCCCATCATTAACACACGCCCTTACCTCTTCTAAGTGCCCAGCGCCCAGGTCACCGGAAAGGACGCCTAAGTTGCAATAATTATTTAAAATAGTCAAACGTAGAGTAAAGTTTAAGAGTATGTAAAGCTGGAGATATATTTCAATAAAATTGATAATGCTAAAATAACGTAGTTTTGAATCATACACAGCCTTAGCCTCCGTCGTTAGCCTTATATCACACAAAATACGGTTAAACTTAAAGGGAAAATACTAAACTCGAAATCATCATCAACCCTATAATTTAGAAAAGTAAATCTAACCAAAATAGTATCCCTTAGTTAAAGTTTCCCTGCTACTAGTGGGAACAGACAAAACTCTGTGAGGATTCCGAAAGGTGGGACAAATATATTATTTGATGAAGTAGAGTTCACGAAACAAATTATCCCAAATAAACTTGAACATCGTTGGACTTTTTAAAACGCACACAGTAATAAAATCCCGAAAAAAACATTTTAAATAACCACATGGTGTTACTGTAGCATTATAAAAATGGTTTAAAATAGAAAGGGTAGAAGTTTCGGTGCGAAATCGAGCTACTGACGTTTTAAAATAACCAAAATACGTCAATAGGTCATCCTCTAAAGTCATGTCCACTCTATTTATTCTAAAAAATGATTGAAGGAAACCGTAGCACGATCTTTTTAAGTTTCCTTAATGGATTTTATTTAATCCCTATGTTTGTGCGTTTAAAAAAATAGTTCCGTGATTTTAGTACAGTTTAAAATTGTTTCGCCGCGTATCCTACGTCACCGTAACATTTAACTCTCCACCTCTCGCAATCCTGGCAGATTGACGGGGCTGTTTAGAAAGCCATTGTTTGAAAACGATAAGCCTCGGGGTTTTGTGCACAAAATATCAAGATATAAATTTAGATATACCTTCTTACCTTAGCTATTAGTTTGAAGGTTCAATTACCATTTGTATGTTATCGTATATTAAAAAATTCAATCATAATATTAATTTTCTTCCTCGCGTTTTTTACCCGCCGCGTCGGACCAAATCCAACTTTTATTTAGGGAGTTTTTACGGTGCTGTGGCTTCAGCGACGAAACCAATCTACATTTAGACGATACTAATTTTTTTTACCAGAGGTAAAATAATAATCAGCTAGGCTAATACCCAAGGCACCACCTTAGGCCTAAGTCATCAAGCGACTTTTGAAGCCTTTAATTCAGGTGGCCGGGTTACAATGCGTAGGAGGGTGGTGGCAAGCCCTGCATGCCACACGATCGAGCCAACAGCTCCCTACACTAACTATTACCGTTAACCTTGACAAGTTTTGGGTCAAAATTGAATCACCAGCCCACAATTTCTTTTTAAACTTAATTAATTAACCTTTCATTAACGGAAAAATTTATTTTCCAATCTTTTAAATCTGAAACAGTGTTGAATAAAGTAAAATAATGGTAATACGACCGTTAATTTTAATAAGAAAAACAGTCCTATTACTATTGTTTTACTTTATTAATAATTCAAAGACCATTGGTGCCGAATTATTTGTAAAAGGGTTATTTTTTTACATTAGTAGAAAGAAGACTACAAATCTCAAAGGCGGTTACAAAATTAAAGAAGAATTTAGCCTAAAAAACGAGACATTACAACACAAAATAAATACAGCGTGGACGGCCACATTTAGTGGTGCCAGTGTGAGCTGTGGAACAACATCACCAGGCAACGTGCTAGATATCAACCAAGATCTAAGATTCTGGTCCCGACGTTAGCAAAACCTTGGGGGTCAGGGAATATGTAACTTGTCTCTGCGCCAATTGCAATAGTTTGAAGTTCTTACGGATTATATTTTCAACCTCTGCTGGTGGCTAGGAATATCAGGAAACAGTGTTGGCTGGCTTAAACTAAAAGTAAAGTAACTTTAGCCAAAATTTTGGACAAACTTCGGAAAAATTGCTAACGGGCTGAATTTTTGCAGGCACCTTAATTTTGTCATAATAATTATAAAATGTCAAAAGTCCCCATCATTTTGTTGTGAGCAAAGTTTTTATGGCGGGAAATAGTGCTACCCTGAGACAAAAGGTACAAAACTATCTACTTTCTATTACATCTCTATAAAACCTTCACAGGTATCATCATATTATAACTAATTCCAAAAATTCTATTATTATTTTTATATTATTATTATTATTATAATTATTTTTCCCAAAATTACCTTACAACTTAAATACAAAGATTCTTATTAAAACACTTTGAAAATCAAAGAACAATTTAATCTAAATAAATCGCTTTAATACTTTGTCTTAACCTCTAGATACAAATACCATTACATCTACTTTGTTACGACTTATCCCCTATTAAAACCAGAGTGACAGGCGATATGTGCATGTTCTAGGATCTAGAGCTCCATTCAACTCACCTTATTACTGAAAATTTACTAAAAAAACCTATTTCATATAAAAATTCCATTCATAATTCATCAGCGGCGTAGGAACCGGGGGGGAGGGGCAGGGGGCAACCCATGTAAATGACCCCCCCCCCTGGAAATTGCTTTTATTCATACCATAGTCCATCGGGCGGGGACGTCGTACCTTGGTCAAAATCCAAAAATATACAGAATATCATTTAGTATTTTAGTAGCCTACTAAGTCTACTTACTTTTCGTAAATATATTTCAAAACATAACTTAGACAATGTGGGAGTTTTAAGTTTTTTTTCTAAAGTAGTATTAGATTAGTTTCGTGATATACTTTTTCATATGTGTCGGGTACCCGGTTTTACTACTAATACCAACACTATTATGTAAAAAAACGGTTTTATGTATAAGTTTTGCTATTTGTGCGATAATATTTCCCGCTTCAAATTAATGAGGTGGCAAAATTATCGCACAAATAACCTCACCTTCGCCTAGCAATACAGGTTGCCAACCCCTTTAAATCGGCCAGTTTTAATTAATTGGAGTCGTGAATAAGGTTTAGCGTCGGTACACCAGCGCCACCGCAACATCGCACTGTTCTCGTAATATTGTTAAATAAAACAGGCGCTCACGAGTCCTGTCTCTCCATAGACAGTATATATCCCTTAGGGATTTATACTGTCTATGGTCTCTCCTCTGCACCTTGGGAAATACCAAAATTGCGTGTTTTGCACGACCTTTATCTTGCAACCTACGATTTCTTCAGTTGGTTTCGCGCCACGGCTTTGCCCAGGTAGTTAAATAGTAAATATGTTTTGAATTATTTGACAGTGTTTGTAGGCCTATTAATTTTATTCGGAATAAAAGTTTACGCAATCAGGTAAGATGTTAAAGAATAATCTAAGATCGTTTAAAAATTTATCACTGAGGCTTCTAACTTTCTATGATTCCTTTATTTAATAGACTTAATTTTTAAAATGTTGATATCTAAATTTATATCTTACAAAGTTATCACTACTGAGCCTTCTACATTTTTATGAATACACGTTATTTTTGTTACACTAGGCTTAACAAAAAATATATCTGATTATCTTTAGATCAGATGTTTAAAATTTATTAAACATAAAACAGTTATGAGTTATGACCAGTGGTGTAGTCGGGTCAGGGCGGGGCAGGGCGTCGCCCCGGTGCTTTTTTCAAAGGCAGGGCCCTGCCCCGCCTTGGTTTTTCCATTTTGCGAGGGCGGGCCCTGCCTCTTTTTTCCAACTTGCCATTTTTCTGGAATAAAGGGTGTCTGAATTTATGATAAATTTTGCCCACAGAAAAATACCATAACAATTTCCAATTGTTACCTAGTTACGGCCAGCTTCGATCACGCTAAAAATCGAAGTTGGACGTACATTTATAGCGGCCGGTACAGCCAACTTTGATCGAAGTTGGCTGTACCCAGGTAGCGCCCCGGTTCTTTTTATTTTAGGACTACACCACTGGTTATGACTGAGGTTTCTAGCTTTCTACGACTACATGTTTTGTTATACGAAACTTAATAAAATATATTTTACAGAAAAGTGAACTTAAATATTTAAACAATAAGTGAAAGATTTTGTAAATTTAAAGTTAAAATCTTAGGTACTGTTAATAGGTTAGAGACTAGAGTACGGGAAAATTCATCATTCATAATTGTTGAGATAACGTAGGAGTCGAGTTCGCGTTGAGAGAGAAGTTTAGACTAAGGCCAACAAGGGAGTATGTATTGTTTTTGAATTTTAAATATTTTACGTTTTTAGTTAGTGTCTGTAAGCGAGTCTGTAAGGGATTTGATTTTGCTTTACAGGATGGAAAGAGGTTTAGGCTAGCGGGAGAGGGATCGAATATAAATGAGGGGTAATCGGGCGGAAGAAAAAATTACTTTTAATTTAGCGAAAATATTATCGCATTTTCCACGGTTTTAACGCATTTGACCATAATTATCCACATCTGATTTGAGTTAAGTTCGTACCGCTTTTTTCTAGTCCTGAATAAAACAAATTTGTTTTATCTAGAATCCAAATATTGCGATTCGGTCTAGCATTTATATTCTGATTTTGAATAAAAACGTTTTATTTAATTATCATGTATTTGGATTCAATGGATTCTTTTTTTTTTCAGTGAGAAACTGAGAATAGTTAGTAAAATTTTATTTCTTTTAATTACCTAAAATTTACAAAACTTTGATCCCCCTGAGAAATTCTCACCCAAAAAGAGAAATAATAACAAAAAAATATATATCTGGAGGGTTCAACACTGGGGGAAGACTTGGAGTTTTATCGGTTTGCCCCCCCCCCTGAAATAAAGACCTTCCTACGCCCCTGTAATTCTATTATATATTGTAGTAACTCATCTCTACCTAGGCATAAACTACACCATGATTTAAATTCCTAGATCTTAAATCCAAATTCAAAAACTCATATTATTTTACTAAGTAATCTAACAACAACAGTATATAAACTTAAAATTAATTATAAACTTTGGTAAGATTTCCCGGGGGCTATCGATTACAGGACGAGTTCCTCTAAAAAGATAAAACACCGCCAAAATCTTTAATTTTATGCTTATTCCTTAAAATCCTCTAAATTAGCATAATAGGGTAATTCTAAACTTAAATTCAATAATCCATAAAATTCCTAAATGACTAATATTTCACTAACTAACCAAGCATCCATCCCACAATATAAAAGTTAAAATGTTCATAAACTAACTTTATATAAACCTAACGTCTAAGCAGTAGATTAAGAAGATATAATTTTAACATAACAAAAATTAATTCCCCTACTTGTAGTAACTCTGATAAATAGAGGGGATTTATTATTTTATATTATTCTTTCGTTAGTTTTCGGAATCTTAAATGGCTTTAATCAAACTACTACAAAAATTCTTAGCCTTTTCATCCATCTCCCATTTAGCATGACTTCTCGTTGCTATTAAACTAAATTTAAAATTTTGTTTAATCTATTTCTTAGTTTATTTAATTACACTCGCAATTTTATCTAAGAGGCTAAATAAGCATAGCATCAATTCAATTAATAAAACTATTCTTACAAAAAAGAGTCAAGAATCCCTTTAAATTTACTTAGTTTAGGGGGTTAGTTTGGGTTTTCTCTAAAAATCCTATTACCATCCACGCTTATCAAAAATTCTATAATATTATTGACACTTCTTTTAATTCTAAGATCAGTAATTAACTTATATTTTTATCTACGAATTACCTACTCTATGCTAACTATCTTCACTCATGCTAAAAGACAAAACTTAGTTTTAGTCTTTTTTGTACTCTTGGGACCCTTAAAGGGAATATAACCTCAGGTATTTGGTGTGGAACACCAACGATTACAGCTCTGGCCGCTCTTGCTTTTGGCTTTAAAAATGTTTGGCGCCACTGTACAGGTAAATATGAAAAATTGAAAGGGTCTTCCATAAAGATTGCTTTTCCCTTTAATCATTTTGGGATACTAAAGCTTTAAAGGCCTAGGATTTCTTCTGCCAGTTTTCCTTAAAGTTTTCTTCCCGCCGCGCGAATATCCTGGTGGTAGGCCAACCGCAGAACACGTTGGCCTACCACCAGGATATTTGTGCGGCGGGAAGAAAACTTTAGGGAAAACTGGCAGAAGAAATCCTAGGCCTTTAAGTTAAAGAAACTATAAACCTTCCAAGTTTGAAATAATTAAAAATAAGCTTTAATTATTACTATCTTAAAATTTGCAATTTTTATTTTTTTTTATCAACTATAAAGCTCTAGTAAAAGTGCAAGTTCATTAATAAATTTACAATTTACCTCTTTTATCTTCAGACATTTTACCGCGATGAGTCCGATGACTATGTTCAACTAACCATAAGGATATTAGTACAGTCAATCTAACTCAAAAAATGGCTTAACCAGGAACAAAATGAGATAGTTTTGAAACTCGGGTATTTTATAGAATTCGAGGCGATCTTTCACGTGGTGCAATCTCCCCCAATCAGCCACCTCAGAAAAATCCGCCATCTTGGAAAATGGCGGCCAAAAATGGGTAAAAACATTATAACTAATGATGACCTCTGCCGATTTTTATGTGTCATACCTTTAACGATTCGTTATTACGTTACCGAAAACTTTTGTTCGAAGACATTTTGTCGTAACTTTAACCTAACGCCTAATTTATAACGTTTAAAAATATAATTTATTAAAACAAATAAACTTGTATTAAAAAACTATTTATACAACTTTCTGTTGAACGTGAACGTACCCTAGGAGTAGCAAAAACATGTACCTTTTTACCTCACCGAGGGGACAAAGTCCCCTAGGAGGGGTTATACAACCACCGTGTCTGTCTGTGGGTCTGTGGGTCTGTCAGGCCTGCGAACGCGTTCGCATTTTCGGTGCAAAGTGTAATCACTGCGTACGCAGTTTCTCGAAGGGTTGGATTCATTTACGTTTTGGTTTGGATGGTGTTTTTTCGCTCACCGTCGTGACGGTTTGGTGTTTTACGTTTTTGTAGTGTTTATACGTAGGTTGTGAGTGTTGAATTTGTTGTATTTGTGTTCTGATGGTTGTGCATGTTGAGTCTGTTGTGTTTATATGGGCGTTTTCTCTCCAACTTCTTCTGAATGACTTCGGGACGGACCGAGTGCTATGCTACCTATCAACGTTCAATGGCAGGGTTTCCACCAGTTGTACACGGTATTCGTCTTAGTATCAATTTGCGATCGCATCGGGCGGGATTTGAACCCGAGACCTCCGATTTGACAGGCGGACGTTCTACCACAGAACCACCGACACTTGTTACGCCTTATTGAAAATTAGACCTTCAGCTTTATCGGAAGCGTATTTAATAGAGTACGAAATTTTGGTTTAATTGAAATAGAATTGAAATTGAAATTATTGCATCGAAGAAATTCTAATTTAGCGTTTCTCTATTGATTAAAAACAAATGGGCCACCCAGGTTTCGAACCCAGACCATTCGGCTTGGCAGTCGAGCGCTCTACCACAGAACCACCGATAGCTACTTAGGTTCACTGAAATTAAGACACGCATCGTAAGCATAATAGGTAATAAAGTCTGGTTTTTTTAAAGGTTAAATCTTGTTTTAGCGCAGTCAGCCGAGATAAGAGGGTTAAAGGGTAGACCCTGTGGGTGGTCCACTTTGTTAGTTTTTTTGTTATTTATTAACGGGTATTTTTACGACCTATATATAGTTGTGTTAATTCAAAGGAGATAATTTAACGTTAATTTCTTTAAGAGCTGGCGGTTAGTCAAGTGGCTCTCTGTGCTTTGTTGATGGTAAGGTTTTTGCTTCTTGTAAATATATTTGGTGTGGATATTTGGATATCTACGATTTCTAACGCAGTCAATGATTTCCTGGGTGTGCGAGTCATTATATGATATTGGAAATTGGACGGCATTGGTCTTTTTCATGCGGTATGTGTCACAACGTCAACTGGAAGTCTACGAGCGTTGAAATAAAATGAGCGTTAAAGATGCGGCAAGTATTTCGTAAGCGAGAAAAATACAAATACCATCTGTAGATATTTCTTTCATTAAAATTTGCTTAGTATTATATTCAACTGATAAACATGTACTGTAAAAAGGGTTAAATTCAATTGTGCATTGTTTTAGTAAGTCTAACTCGCTGTTGTTACTACTTAATTTATAATATTCTGAATAAATTAAACTCGATTGTTTCGTCTCAATTATTTAAATTAAAATAAAAATTTTATACCGGGCAGGGTTTGAACCGAGAATACGTTTTTCGTAAATAACTCTGAATTGCGGAGATATCTTTGGGGGTCGTTTCGAGAAATTAATACCACTAGGGACCATTCTTCCGAGGAGAGGTATATTTTGGGAAAAAAGGGGCAGCTCCGAGAGGGAGAATCGTCTTCCATTGACCAAGGTACTCCCTCCCGGAGTGCTCCCAGCTGCCCCAATTCAAGAGTCGGAGGGAAACAAAAGAGTGCTCCGAAAACGTTTCGTATTTCATTGGGAGCTACCAAAGCGAATCCTCCGAGCGCCTCCTACAGAGAGCAGTGACGTCATTCAACAAATCCGGATCACACTCGGAGGTTCCCAATGGAAAACGCTATAAGCATCGTTTTTGGAGGTCCTTAACCATAGATCTTGGTTTTTCGAGGTCCGTAAACATAGTTTTGGGAGGCCCCGAGTCATAGCTTTATAGAAGCCCTTTCAAATTCACAGGTAGGCTGATGAAATATGCAAAAAGGTACGTTCAAGTTCAACAGAAAATTGTATAAATAGTTTTTTTCACGAATTTGCATAATTTGTTTTAATAAATTATATTTTTAATCGTAATTAATTAGACGTTAGTTTTACGACAAAATGTCTTAGAACAAAATATTTTGGTAACGTAATAACGAACCGTTAAAGGTATGACACATAAAATTCGGGAGACGTCATAATTAGTTATGACGTTTTTATCCATTTTTGGTCGCCATTTTCCAAGATGGCGGATTTCCCTAGGGTGGCTGATTGGGGGAGATTGCACCACGCGAAAGAGTTTCAAAACTATGGAATTTTGTTCCGGGTCAAACCCTAGATTGCCTGTACTCTATTGGGACCCTATACATAATTTGTGGAGTGTGGGCGGCCATAGTTTTCTCAGCTTTAAGAATTTTAATTCGTGTTGAGTTAGGTTCATTAACAGAAAATGAACAGATTTATAACATAATTATAACCTCCCATGATTTTGTAATAATTTAATATTATAATAGGAAGCTTTGGAAACTGATTAGTGGCACTCTAATTATGTTAGGGCACCTGACAAGGCCTTCACACGTTTAAGTAACATAAGATTCTGGTTTTCATCGCCCTCTTTATTACTTCTATGAAGTTGTGCTACGGTGGAAAGTGGAGCAAGGACATCATCTCTGGATTTTTCAGGGAGGGGGGGGGGGGCAGAACTTGAGCTCCGGAAAACATTTTATTTGGAAGTTCAGAAACGCGTAAAATTTAATATTTTTTTAATAATTGATCGAAATAGTTATTGCGTAATTGGTATGGATTTTCAGGGTAATAGCCAAGATATTCATTGTACTTCCAACGGCGGCGATCAATAAAAATTCCTGTGGGGGGTCCGGGCCATTAGTAAAGAATTATACTTACAATTCAATAATGCCTGCTTTCACAATGATATGCTAGTTTCTAAAACTTTAGCATTGTTTATATACCATAGTGCTTGGCATAAAGTGTTAAAATCATTGGATCTTTCTTTGCATGAACTTAATACAGTCTTCAAACCGTCGGGAATATTAAAAATGCCATTCTATAAAAATATGTTGACTAACTTGACTTCCGAAACAACTTTCTCAATTAATACTGTTTTCAACCGTTTTATAAGTTTTTTAATAACTTTTTTCTTATTCATATTTTGGTCTATCAGTACTTTTTAACTTTCAACTCTACCAAAAACCCTAAATAGCAAGCAGACGACAGAGCAAATGACACATTAGTCACTTGTTTTTATGGGAGAAGGAGCTAGCACTCTCGGCTTATAAGCTCCGCCTGCTATGTTCCGCCACAACGGATAATCAAATCCTTTATTCATTCTAAGTAGCGTTATGGATTCCTAATCTTTTATTACTGTATTAAAAAAATATGATATTTCTAATATCAAATCCGTCAATGAATACATTGATTACAAAGCAACTTGGCTCAATGACCATGTCAGCAAATGTTTTAATGCTCGTCCAATTAAATTATAAACATTGGTCAATAAATTGAATCTATGCAATATTTTGTAACAAAAAATGCACGTCGTGTCTCATATGCTATGACACATTTCTTCTTCTTCTTCCTCCAAAGTCAATTCGTCATTATCTTCATTTGAGTCATCTTCTTTCATTATTTTGTAATCTTCTAATTCAGAATTTTTCCGTTTTTTCCAATGCAAAGCTAAATTTCTTAGTTCAGTCCACAAATTTTCACCCGTAGCTGTTTGAGATTGAAGTTTGTCATAACGTATCTAGATACGAAAAATCGGCTTTATAGTTGAATCCGAGTTTGAGAATGAACCAAATTTGTTTTCAACGCTGTATCTTTAGACCACCAACGTGTTTCTCCAATAATTGAGTCTTTTCCTATTTCCGTGCTCTCTAGTTGGTCCCAGATATTCATACGTTGGTAAGATTCCCGAAAAAATACTGCAACGTCATTTAGTAAGCTAAATAATGATGCACTTTTAATTACAGCTTTAGTAGTATCTCCTAAAACTAAATTTTAGACATACGCATAGCACCAGACATTAATTTGCCCAGGGGACTCTTTGGAAAGCCATGCAGAAAATCCATTATATTGACCTTGGATATTTGTAGCCCCGTCGGTTTTATTTGCTAAGAAGAACAACGAGTTCCAAAAAGATTCCATGATCTATAGACAAGTCCTCCAGGCTCCAGACTATAGGCAGCTTCTTACTTATCGCTTCTATAACTTAATCCTCGTTTCCCAATAAATTTAACAAAATCTATTATTCGCTGCAAAAATTATCTTCTTTTTCGTACTTGTGCTCGGTGTAAAGACATTTGATTGTAAAATAGTAAATTATCCGGATTTGCATGTTTGTTTCTTAAAAAATAAGCTTCCGCACAAGCACGGTGCGTTTCGGTTTTCTCATGTTCCTCGACTCTGACATGAACATGCCTTCTATCTTCCATTCCTCGTATAAAAGGAGATGAACTGGTATCAGTAGTCGAAGAAAACGCTATACAAACTGAACAAAACAAAGCATTCTGTTTCTCGCTATATGTCTGCCACTTCCGATTTGAACCATCTTTCCGAGAAATAGCTTTTTTAACACAGGATCACTGATGTCTTGCTTCGGATGATACTTAAAAAATAAATCGAGTTGACCTTTTTCAGGATGTACAAAATAATTAAACGATGGAATTGAATTGTTATATTGCTCAGTTTGTAGCTCGTTTGTAGGAAGATCAGAAACATCAGCATGGTGTGTGCTCTTGTTCAATTTCTGATTTCTGATTATCTGACTGTTGTTCAATACATACTAGTTCTTTATCTTGATATGAACTATAAGTAACTCCGACTTCAGTTACCGCCACCGTTCCCGCCACTGCTTTAGATGTAGACGAATACATGCAAAAACATTTGTCAATTTAACACATTTTTGGGCACTGGCTTCCAAAAGTTTTTGTTTCTTCAATCTGAGTTTCTCTACTCCTCCTTGGCGCTTTTCTTTTGTTATCCATTATACAGCTCACCCAACGCAAGCCCCAGTGGCGTTTGTCGAAATTTAAATTTAATTTAAAAGTTGCCCGTAGAGCAGGTCAAATTCCCCGCCCTCTTATTTAGGAATTTAAATCCAAAAGGCTAATAAAATTACAGAAATTCTAAAGAATAAAATGACTTTCTGTTTGAAATAACGAATATTTTAACTTTACTTCAATAAAATAAAATAAATAGATATCACCTAATGTGTATATTTAAAAACATATTACCAATTTATTTTACATTACAACTAATTTTCGTCAGTACCGCTTTTATACTTTTTACGAGACGTTTTTAGTATTTATTTAATCATTTTACAATGAAAACTAGAAATCGATTTCTATTACCATAAGTCAATAATATTGTTCCAAATCGTCTTGGGTCGTCGTGTACCTTACTGCATCAGAAAAAAATATTAAACTGTACTTATTACTAAGAAGAGAAAGGGAAGAGGAGAGATTCGAATTCAGAATGGAAACCCTATGTTTTTAATCAATCACAATACCTTTATTCAATATAAACAAAAACCTATACAAGTATAAAAAGTGGGATGAAACAATTCTCTTCATTAATAGGACGATTAGGCCGTCTCAATTACACTTATTACTTATAAGAGGATAAGAGGGGGGTGAAAAGCAGTGGCGTCGCCAGACCCTTTTTGGGGGGCCATGGCCCCTCCAAATTCAAAATCCCCCCCTAAAATGTTTGCAAAGGCCGTATGCCGTAGCTCCCCCAACTGCTAAGAAATGTATAGACTACTAAGATAATACTTTCGTATCGATCTAGCAGCACATCTTCAGTGGCGTACCTAGACGCTTTGACGCTCGGGGCGGATCACGTATTTGTCGCTCCTCCGAATTTCTAAAAGAGCAATCGTTTAAAAGTTAAAAGCAGTAATACTATGATACTATTTTAAACTATTTATTGGCTAACTTGTGCATAGTACTCAATTAACAAATAATCACACCACTGTTGCACAATAATACCTTTATCAAAAGTGACATAATTACCAAAAGTGACAATCCCTGTACTTTCGTATGCTAAAGGTTTAATGAATGCTCGACTCGAGATCGACCACATAAAAGACTATTTATTGTCGCCTTTCTGGATCTTTTTTTAGTCTATGGTATTATATCGTAGGTAGATGACGAAAAATCAAAAAATACGCTAACTTTGACCAGTGCTACTTAGTTTCTCCGTTCCTCACAACGGGGCGTTATTTGTTGGTTTTAACTTCCTTCCCTCCCCAAGGCATACTTTCCCTTCTCCCCTCCAACGTTACCAGATTCCGAAAGCCCGATTATCGTACAGAGCTACGGTCTGGATCGTATTTTCAAAAATTGGGATCGTACGGCTCCTAAACCCCATCTATTCATGAAAACTCTCCGAAAATAGTCTAGTCTGTGACTAGGAATTTTTTTTTAATTAATATAAAAAGATTTAAAAATAAATACATTTTACGATGTCCGGTGTATGTAAATTATAGTCTTTTTTATAGATCAATCGTTTTATTAGTTTAATTATAAACCAACGATTACCGGGCTACCTTTCACGAGCTGCACTTACTACGATCCCTGGAACTAGGCTATGCATGGATTTCTCTAATTCCACGGTAGAAGTCGGAGCTCTGCTAATATATTACTAAATATGCCTAGGTGGATATCCGGGCCTGATTCTCGGATCGTATTTAATGTCGGGATCGTATTATAGACGTACGATCCCACCTTCGGATCGTATATCGTACCGACCGCCTTAATATCGTACAAATACGATCCAGATCGTACATCTGGCAACTCTGCTCCCCTCCCAACTGGTATTTCGCTCGTAACATTCATTAAGAAATAGGTCCGATTGACACACTTTTGGTAATTATGTCATTTTTGCCTTTATTAAGAAACGCTACAGCTGTTTCGGGACGACTCGCACGTCACGAAACAGCTGTAGCGTTTCAAAATAAACGTATTATTGTGCAACGTAACCATTGCTAAAATCACAATTTTTTGTAATTTAATGAACAAAGCCGCCCATAGAAAATGCCACCCGGGGCAGACCGCCCCTCTAGGTACGCCACTGCTTATCTTAGGGAATCAGGTTGCTTAAGTGTGTTTTGTAAAACCGAACGGAAAAATAAATATTCGGCATTTAATCCTATCTAAGTTCTATTAGATATAGTTGGCCCATATTCCCCCCCCCCCAAAAAAATTAAATCCCTGGCGACGCCACTGGTGAAAGGCACAAAATAATAACACTCTGACTAGATTCTTGAATTAAAAGTTTTCCTTACGATGTTCAATCGGATCAGTCTCAGTAGTTGTAAATTCGGGCATCATGGACTCGAATGAAGCGGGGGGGGGGGGGGGGACAAAACAATATAAACACTGACACTAAATGAAAAACACTACAATTAAAAATACTAAAATAAAATTGGTGACACTTAAATTCTTAAAATAATAAATGCCACTAACTTCAAATGATACATGTAGGTGGAAATTTTCTTTACGCGGGTGAGCCTTGGGCAAGGCATCCGGCCTCTTGTGTAGAGATTTTTCGTGGAGACGCTCTTCCCACTACACACTCAAAATTTGCTGTTGAAAAAACAGCAAATACGTTTTATAATTTACAGCAAGGTGCAGTTGAAGTGGGTTAACAGCAGTTTGTCGTAAAATTTTCTTTACGCGGGTGAGCCTTGGGCAAGGCATCCGGCCTCTTGTGTAGAGATTTTTCGTGGAGACGCTCTTCCCACTACACACTCAAAATTTGCTGTTGAAAAAACAGCAAATACGTTTTATAATTTACAGCAAGGTGCAGTTGAAGTGGGTTAACAGCAGTTTGTCGTAAAATTTTCTTTACGCGGGTGAGCCTTGGGCAAGGCATCCGGCCTCTTGTGTAGAGATTTTTCGTGGAGACGCTCTTCCCACTACACACTCAAAATTTGCTGTTGAAAAAACAGCAAATACGTTTTATAATTTACAGCAAGGTGCAGTTGAAGTGGGTTAACAGCAGTTTGTCGTAAAATTTACAGCTTTCTGCTGTATTTTGAAGAAAACAGTAGCGACTGTAAAAATTAATATTCGTACTGTTTTTAAAATGACAGTTATATTAAAATTAACAATATGAAACCGTGGTTGACGTTTTACTTCAAAAATGCGTAAAATTTACCACACGTTGCTGTTTTTTTCTGTTATAAACGGCAAGCGCTAGTATATAAAACAAATAATTATTATTTAGTTGTCAAAACATTTTTTTTAAATCACACAAGTTTCATTTTAGTTTTAAATATAATTATATCCGATAAAAAATATTTTTATATACTCTTTTGTAAAAGTAGCACCCCACGCAAAATGCTATATTAATTACAACCCTTGTTCATCGTGCGCTTAATAATTTGAAACCAAGTTTATAGTTTACTTTCCTTTGGTTTTCCCTATAACTCTTAAGTACAAAGGCTCGAGCTTAACAAGATCAACTAGAGTTGTAGTAATTATTGTTAGAATTATTTCCGTAATAGATAAATTTCTTTATATATTTCTATCAAGAATTTATTAATAAAATATTTGAAAATTAATTAAACCAACATGATAATGGTTTGGTCCGTAAAATTTTTGATGAAATTTTAAGGTAGTGAATAGGTTCTGTACTAAATACGTTTGATAACTAAAACTACGGCAAACACTGAAATTTTACAAACATTGGATTTTACTGTAAAAACTGCCCGCATTTCCCATGTTAAATACGTCTGGAATGAAGGTTAAATAAACAGCAATACTCTGTAAATATAACTTTATCTTGCTGTATTGTTAAACAGCAGTGTCCAGTAAATTTAATTGGAAGCATGACAATAAAAAAAGCTGTCAGAGTTGGTTGTGAAATTAACAGCATTCTGCTGGCATCTATGCTGACCGCAGCTTACTGTAAAATTTACAATAATATTTTTCTGTGTGTAAGGCACGGTTAGAGATTTTTCCCGATGGTAAGCTATCGGAGAATGCCGCAGCTGCGGCATTTGTCATTTACTCAAATGGAATGGAACTCTTGTCTAAGACATTTCGTCTGGACATGAGTTATATTTTATATTGAGCTTTACTCCATCTTGGAAAGCATTAAGTGGTTCGCTAGGGAGCGACCCCACGATGAAGAGGTATCTATCTTTAGTGATAGTTTATCTTCTCTACGAGCCATTGGAAATCCTTCCAACCTTAATGGTACGTGTGCAAACATTAGGGATTTTATTCTAAATCATGGCGCTAGAATCTCCCTTAATTGGGCGAGGCGTAAATTAGTTCTTGATTGGGTTAAAGCACACAGTTGTATTCTAGGTAACGAGAGAGCGGATGCGCTGGCCAAGGGCGCATTATCGAATCAGGTGATCCATTCTATTAAACCCGATAAGGGTAGTATTAAAAATATTTTGAGGGGCATTACCAAGCGGTATTGGCAGAGTGGTTTGAGCGACAGCACTAAAGGCATTGTAACTAGGAATTTTATTCCTAGGGTGGACGACAGTGGGGTCAACCCTAACTACTTCTCAACGCAGATTCTCAGTAGTAGAAGGAAAGTGAGGGTCTGACGCCACTCCCGGGATCGGGATCGTCGGGATCCGGGATTTAAGGGATGAAATGGGGGTAAAATCGTCAAAAAGTCAATGTATTTAGGGTATTTCTCGCGACGATTTGTTTTCTCATATATCAACATATTGTGTCCAGGCCAACTTGTTCATTTATCTACGCTTATCTCGAAAGATACTTGAACGTATATCTTATCAAGTTTTATCGTACGGAATAAGTTGAAATGATGTAAAAATTGATAACCTAGGCGACGCGTGCGCAGATTACCCCGGGGGACGCGGTTAATTTGAATTGAAGTGTTTTGACGTCATGGAATATTCGTTGTTAAAGTAGAATGGAAATATTTTTAAACTTCATTTTAATATCATTGTAGTACGCTTGACACTTGAACCAATCTCACGAGTATTTCTTAAAACGAATATCTCGATCGCGTTTTATCGTACGAAATAAGTGGAAATTATGTAAGTTGTATGATACTTGATAACCTAGGCAGGAAGATAGCGCGCGCGTGCGCGGATTAGCTGGGAGGCGCGGATTGCCCGGGCGCGCGGTTAATTTGAATTTAAAACATGGATTCCCTCTCCGAAATAATTCATGTACCCAAAATTGGACCGCAAGTTTTTTTCTTTTAGGGGAATCTCTATGGGAGTTTAACATTACAATAAAGCTAATAGGTCCAGTTTGGGGTACTTTTGGTCCGAAATGGGGTACATAGGGCCGAAAATGGTGACTTTGGTCGTTTTAAGGGTACTTTTGGTCTATTTTGGTCCATTTTTGGATACATCAGAAAAGCAGTTGGAAAAACGAAGAGCCTTATTTTTTTTCCACCCATCTCCAAACTCCAAAAATTTATTGCTATAATTTATTTATCCCTTCCGTAGGTATAAAATAAGATAAAAACCACTTACCTATATTTTAATTACGGTAAATTAAAAATACTTAATTAGTGTACTAAGTTACGTTTAAAAGAACCTTTTGTAACAATTCCAATATGTAAATATAGGTATAAGGATTGAAAAAATACTTAAAGTGGTTTTACTGATAAACTCTAAAGGAATTTAACTTTAAAGGGTATCTTAGATTATTGTTTTTAATTTTATTCAAGTTGAAAACGTATTAAGAGTCCTTCAAAGTACTATAAAAGGATTTTATTTACGAACTTAATTCATATTTTCTTCAAACTTTCAATTCGCTTTTATTACTATTTAAATACGGTAAAATATAATTCATATACACAAATATAGTCAGAAAGATACTATAAAACACTAAAATTAAAATTAAATTAAATTTGTGTGGATAAGATTTGTAAATATCATTTTGAAACTAATATAGGTAGTAAATACTACAAAAGCCTCTTTTCTTGGCGTTCAATATGTTAAAATAGATTTCTGAAATGCAAATATAGGTAGTAATTACTACAAAAGCCTCTTACTCTACGTTCAATACGTTAAATTAATGATATGCCTCCGATCGAATCGTTCATTTTTTCCTATTTAAATATACGCATTTAAATTAGAATTGCTTCTAGTGTTCGGCAGTCGATTAATTTTTATCCACAAATTTTCCGATTTATTTAAAAAATGTTGGTAAAAAGAATATCATTTTAACTTATTTAATTGTGTTTTTTACCCAATCAAGCATTTATTTGAATAAAAGTGGTATTTATTTAAATAACCAATAGTTAAATAAAAATTGTTAAATGTTTAAATAATCGAAAGTGAACAAGCCTATTTTTTAAATAAAACAAACAGACTTTAGAGTTGATAAGATTTGTAAATATCATTTGAAACTAATAATTTTCACGCTTTATTTAAGTCAAGCAATTACATTTTTAAAAATGAAAGAAGTTAAACAATATAAAAATTTGTAAATATTGTAAATATTTTTAGGTAATAAAGAAATTAAGAAATGTTTTAATTAAAATATCTTTCATTTTCTACTACATTTTTAAAAATGAAAGAAGTTTAACAATATAATTATTCTAATATAATTTCAAAATCAGGTATTATTTAAAGTACAAATGCATAATTTAGTGAAGCAATTCTTTTTTAAATACTTTTATTTAATTAATTTGTGTATCTGAAATGTATTTATTGAAAAATAAGTGGGTTTTACTATTTATCACGGTTTTTTATATATATATATATATATTGGAATTGTTACAAAAGGTTCTTTTAAACGTAACTTAGTACATTAATTTATTTTGGAAGTTCAAAACGTATTAAGAGCCCTTCAGAGTACTATAAAAGGATTTCATTTACAAACTAAATTAATATTTTCTTCAAACTTTCAATTCGTTATAATTTGAATTTAAATGAAAACATCATGGATTATAGGTGCGTAATCGACTATTAGACCGAACGGATTAAAAAATACTTAAAGTAAGTGGTTTTACTGATAAACTTAAGGAATTTAACTTTAAAGGGTATCTTAGATTATTGTTTTTAATATTATTCAAGTTCAAAACGTATAAAGAGTCCTTCAAAGTAATTTAAAAGAATTTTATTTACGAACTAAATCCATATTTTAGAAGTTAGTTTGTATGAAATACTTACTAAAACCTGAAAAATGGACTTTAGAGTTGATAAGATTTGTAAATATCATTTGAAACTAATAATTTTCACGCTTTATTTAAGTCAAGCAATTACATTTTTAAAAATGAAAGAAGTTAAACAATATAAAAATTTGTAAATATTGTAAATATTTTTAGGTAATAAAGAAATTAAGAAATGTTTTAATTAAAATATCTTTCATTTTCTACTAAATTTTTAAAAATGAAAGAAGTTTAACAATATAATTATTCTAATATAATTTCAAAATCAGGTATTATTTAAAGTACAAATGCATAATTTAGTGAAGCAATTCTTATTTAAATACTTTTATTTAATTAATTTGTGTATCTGAAATGTATTAATTGAAAAATAAGTGGGTTTTACTATTTATCACGGTTTTTATATATATATATATATATATATATATATATATATATATATATATATTTGAATTGTTACAAAAGGTTCTTTTAAACGTAACTTAGTACATTAATTTATTTTGGAAGTTCAAAGCGTATTAAGAGCCCTTCAGAGTACTATAAAAGGATTTCATTTACAAACGAAATTAATATTTTCTTCAAACTTTCAATTCGTTATAATTTGAATTTAAATGAAAACATCATGGATTATAGGTGCGTAATCTACTATTAGACCGAACTAATTAAAAAAAATACTTAAAGTAAGTGGTTTTACTGATAAACTCTAAAGGAATTTTGGAATTTTCTAGAATAGCAAAGTAAAACTAAAACGTAAACCAAGTTTAAAACGAAACTAATAACTGGGAGAAAGGTTGAAGTAAGTAATTTTTTTTGATTTTTCGTTTTTTAATTTTTGAGTTCCCTATATTATTATAAACTAAATTAAATATAATTTTTGAAAATTTGTGATAAAAGATCTGCTCCTTCGTGTTTTAAATATATTTAAAAACTCGAGATTTTAATGACTTGTTTTCAAAGCATGAAAAATATAGCAGATCCTTTGATTTTAATTGTAGTTAGTAGTTACTTTAAAAAAAAGTCGCTAGCTGACTTGGAGCTGGTGTAGTTAAATTTTAAAAATGTGTATTTTAAGTTTTGTTTGTAAAAGTTTTTTTTGAAAAAGTTTAGTATTATAGTTTAAATTTATTAAATAAAATAAAATATAAATTATACATTTGGTTTAGTATTTTACTATTGCAAGTAAAATTAATAGTAATTTCAATTACTTTTTTAGTTTTTTTTTTGACAAATATGCAAACTATTTAGTTATTTCAAAAACAAATACGTCGAATTATTTGGTATTCGAAATACTATTGGTTAGTTTTTATATATTTAATTTTATTTTTCAGAACAATTTCTCTTTGTCTAGCTTCTTCTAACTTTAATTTAGATGGCCTTAAAGCCAAGTATTTAACAAATTTTGTAACCAAGTAGATGGAGCTTTAAACAATTTTTCAGTCATGTAGTCAAGGAAATGTTCAAATATACGTGTATTTGGTCATTTTGATGGTCAAATAGCCCAGTATGGAACTGCGAGATGATAGTCGACGGAGGCTCGGGTCACCATCAGGGCGAGGGCGCGGGCGCGGACGCTGGGGCACGGGCGCCACCCGCGTCTCAATGTCTGACTATCATCTCGCAGTTCCATACTGGGCTATTTGACCATCAAAATGACCAAATACACGTATATTTGAACATTTCCTTGACTACATGACTGAAAAATTGTTTAAAGCTCCATCTACTTGGTTACAAAATTTGTTAAATACTTGGCTTTAAGGCCATCTAAATTAAAGTTAGAAGAAGCTAGACAAAGAGAAATTGTTCTGAAAAATAAAATTAAATATATAAAAACTAACCAATAAATATATATATATATATATATATATATATATATATATATATAAAACCGTGATAAATAGTAAAACCCACTTATTTTTCAATAAATACATTTCAGATACACAAATTAATTAAATAAAAGTATTTAAATAAGAATTGCTTCACTAAATTATGCATTTGTACTTTAAATAATACCTGATTTTGAAATTATATTAGAATAATTATATTGTTAAACTTCTTTCATTTTTAAAAATGTAGTGGAAAATGAAAGATATTTTAATTAAAACATTTCTTAATTTCTTTATTACCTAAAAATATTTACAATATTTACAAATTTTTATATTGTTTAACTTCTTTCATTTTTAAAAATGTAATTGCTTGACTTAAATAAAGCGTGAAAATTATTAGTTTCAAATGATATTTACAAATCTTATCAACTCTAAAGTCCATTTTTCAGGTATTAGTAAGTATTTCATACAAACTAACTTCTAAAATATGGATTTAGTTCGTAAATAAAATTCTTTTAAATTACTTTGAAGGACTCTTTATACGTTTTGAACTTGAATAATATTAAAAACAATAATCTAAGATACCCTTTAAAGTTAAATTCCTTTAGTTTATCAGTAAAATCACTTACTTTAAGTATTTTTTAATCCGTTCGGTCTAATAGTAGATTACGCACCTATAATCCATGATGTTTTCATTTAAATTCAAATTATAACGAATTGAAAGTTTGAAGAAAATATTAATTTAGTTTGTAAATGAAATCCTTTTATAGTACTCTGAAGGGCTCTTAATACGTTTTGAACTTCCAAAATAAATTAATGTACTAAGTTACGTTTAAAAGAACCTTTTGTACTAATTCCAATAAATATATATATATATATATATATTATATATATATATATATATATATATATATATATATATATAAAACCGTGATAAATAGTAAAACCCACTTATTTTTCAATAAATACATTTCAGATACACAAATTAATTAAATAAAAGTATTTAAATAAGAATTGCTTCACTAAATTATGCATTTGTACTTTAAATAATACCTGATTTTGAAATTATATTAGAATAATTGTATTGTTAAACTTCTTTCATTTTTAAAAATGTAGTGGAAAATGAAAGATATTTTAATTAAAACATTTCTTAATTTCTTTATTACCTAAAAATATTTACAATATTTACAAATTTTTATATTGTTTAACTTCTTTCATTTTTAAAAATGTAATTGCTTGACTTAAATAAAGCGTGAAAATTATTAGTTTCAAATGATATTTACAAATCTTATCAACTCTAAAGTCTGTTTGTTTTATTTAAAAAATAGGCTTGTTCACTTTCGATTATTTAAACATTTAACAATTTTTATTTAACTATTGGTTATTTAAATAAATACCACTTTTATTCAAATAAATGCTTGGTTGGGTAAAAAACACAATTAAATAAGTTAAAATGATATTCTTTTTACCAACGTTTTTTAAATAAATCGGAAAATTTGTGGATAAAAATTAATCGCCTGCCGAACACTAGAAGCAATTCTAATTTAAATGCGTATATTTAAATAGGAAAAAATGAACGATTCGATCGGAGGCATATCATTAATTTAACGTATTGAACGTAGAGTAAGAGGCTTTTGTAGTAATTACTACCTATATTTGCATTTCAGAAATCTATTTTAACATATTGAACGCCAAGAAAAGAGGCTTTTGTAGTATTTACTACCTATATTTGCATTTCAGAAATCTATTTTAACATATTGAACGCCAAGAAAAGATGCTTTTGTAGTATTTACTACCTATATTTACATATTGGAATGTAATTTAACGTATTGAAGGTAGAGTATAGCGATTTTGTAGTATTTACTACCTACATTTGCATTTCAGAAATCTATTTTAACATATTGAACGCCAAGAAAAGAGGCTTTTGTAGTATTTTTCCTCCTATATTTACATATTGGAATGTAATTTAACGTATTGAAGGTAAAGTATAGAGATTTTGTAGTATTTTACTACCTATATTGGCATTTCGGAAGTATATTTTAACGTGTTGAATGTAGAGTATAGAGAGTGTTGTAGTATTTTTCTTCCTACGTGACTACACCGGAAACGTCTCTGTGTTATTGGCTTTAGTAATCAAGCCGACTCTGAACATATGTTTTACTCTTTATTCTACGAGGTTTAAACATACACCATTTCAGTACATTCTTAACTTATTCCATACGCTATTTAAAACACATGCGATAAAGATAACGAGGAAACAAGTTAACTCTGAACATATATGTTATGCTCTATACGTGAAGGATGTTGTAAGCTTAAATTCATAATGGTTAATGTGGAGTATTTTTCTACCTTTTTATATTTTATAGTATTTCTTTATCTATATTTGTGTATCGGAAATGTATTTTAACGTATCGAACGTAGAGTAAATTTTTTTTTATATTTTCTTTATATATTTGCGTATCAGAGTTGTGTGGTCGTATTAAAAGAAGAAAAAGGAACTTTTCATAGTGGTATTCTACCTATTTACATATCGGAAATGTATTTATATTTTACCGTATTTAAAATATAGGTAATTGTTTTTATTGGCTTGACTTAAATAAAGCGTGAAAGTTATTAGTTTCAAAATGATATTTACAAATCTTATCCACACAAATTTAATTTAATTTTAATTTTAGTGTTTTATAGTATCTTTCTGACTATATTTGTGTATAAGAATTATATTTTACCGTATTTAAATAGTAATAAAAGCGAATTGAAAGTTTGAAGAAAATATGAATTAAGTTCGTAAATAAAATCCTTTTATAGTACTTTGAAGGACTCTTAATACGTTTTCAACTTGAATAAAATTAAAAACAATAATCTAAGATACCCTTTAAAGTTAAATTCCTTTAGAGTTTATCAGTAAAACCACTTTAAGTATTTTTTCAATCCTTATACCTATATTTACATATTGGAATTGTTACAAAAGGTTCTTTTAAACGTAACTTAGTACACTAATTAAGTATTTTTAATTTACCGTAATTAAAATATAGGTAAGTGGTTTTTATCTTATTTTATACCTACGGAAGGGATAAATAAATTATAGCAATAAATTTTTGGAGTTTGGAGATGGGTGGAAAAAAAATAAGGCTCTTCGTTTTTCCAACTGCTTTTCTGATGTATCCAAAAATGGACCAAAATAGACCAAAAGTACCCTTAAAACGACCAAAGTCACCATTTTCGGCCCTATGTACCCCATTTCGGACCAAAAGTACCCCAAACTGGACCTATTAGCTTTATTGTAATGTTAAACTCCCATAGAGATTCCCCTAAAAGAAAAAAACTTGCGGTCCAATTTTGGGTACATGAATTATTTCGGAGAGGGAATCCATGTTTTAAATTCAAATTAACCGCGCGCCCGGGCAATCCGCGCCTCCCAGCTAATCCGCGCACGCGCGCGCTATCTTTCTGCCTAGGTTATCAAGTATCATACAACTTACATAATTTCCACTTATTTCGTACGATAAAACGCGATCGAGATATTCGTTTTAAGAAATACTCGTGAGATTGGTTCAAGTGTCAAGCGTACTACAATGATATTAAAATGAAGTTTAAAAATATTTCCATTCTACTTTAACAACGAATATTCCATGACGTCAAAACACTTCAATTCAAATTAACCGCGTCCCCCGGGGTAATCTGCGCACGCGTCGCCTAGGTTATCAATTTTTACATCATTTCAACTTATTCCGTACGATAAAACTTGATAAGATATACGTTCAAGTATCTTTCGAGATAAGCGTAGATAAATGAACAAGTTGGCTTGGACACAATGTGTTGATATATGAGAAAACAAATCGTCGCGAGAAATACCCTAAATACATTGACTTTTTGACGATTTTACCCCCATTTCATCCCTTAAATCCCGGATCCCGACGATCCCGACGATCCCGATCCCGGGAGTGGCGTCAGACCCTCACTTTCCTTCTACTCTCAGTGATTAAATTATTTGTTATACATGGTTTCCCTATCTCTCAAAATAGTTGCGTTGCCAATTTAATGGGTCCTTTTTTATCTCGACAGGTTTTTCGTCCACAAAAGATTATGGTACATCAATCGATTAGAAATATTGTTTGATATATATTTGGGCACTATAGGGGCCCCTCAAAGTTGCGCATTCGATATTTCTGGAGTAGTTACGGCAACAAATGATTATGATACATCAATCGATTAGAAATATCGTATTCACGTGTTAGAAATACAGGGTCTTTTTTTTTTGCTCGGAAAAGTGTTTTTTTTCAAAAACTATTTATAGTACCGATTTCAAATTTGGAAGGTCAATTCTCTATACCGGGGGACATCAGTTTGAGAAATTTGAGCGTTTTCGGTAATGTTTTTCACCAATTTTGAAAAATTATTTTTCGACCACTAGGTGCGAGATAAAAAATTTCTATTATAAAGTTGTAGGCCGTCATCGAAAACCCTTAAAAATTGTTCACTCGACGAAAAACAATTTATTTATCAGTGAAAATTCGAGCTTGAAAAATTTACAAGTTGGTGAAGCCAAATTACGATTGTTTGAAACGATAATTGAAACCGAATTACCTAATCCAGTTGAAACTTTGGTTAAAAAAACGACCGGATTTAAAAAACACGAGGCTATAGGTCAATCCTAAACATGCATTGGGTATTTAAAGGAAAACTTTGGGAGATTATTATCAGTGTTTGATAATATTTCGAACAATGCCTCGTTATTCAGTAGCTGAGCGTACCGAGATAGTTGCCATTTACTATGGAGAAGCAGCGCAAAACCTTAGAAGAGTGACTAAAATCTTCGCAGAAAGACATCCAAATGGAGCACCATCTGTAAATACAGTAAGACGAGCAATTCACGATTTCAATCAATTTGGTAACTTGCAACCTAGGTTTCGCGGATTGGGTCAACCGGATTTAGACTTCGAGAACAATGTACTCGCGTACTTTGTGGCATATCCTCGTCACAGTTGCGCTAACGCCGCTGCTGATTTGGGTTGTTCTGCAAATCGTGTGTGGAAAATTCTTCGTAAGAATCGCTATCACCCATACAGAGCTACGCTCCACCAAGGACTAATTGACGGAGACCATCAAAGACGTTATGAATTTAGCAACTGGTTACTAAATGCTGTCCAAGAAGATAGACAATTTTTGCGCCATGTTTTGTTCTCCGACGAAGCGTCATTTTCTAGAGATGGGCCCTTTAATCATCAAAACAGCCATCTTTGGTCTGACATCAACCCACATTGGGGTTTTGAATATCATCACCAGGTTCAATTTGAACGGGTCAATGTTTGGGTTGGACTTGTTGGAAACCGTTTGATTGGTCCCTTTTTCCTGCCGACGAACCTCAACGGCCAAAGGTATTTACATTTTCTACAGAACGAACTGAGTGACGCAATCGACGACCTTCCATTGGCTGAAAGACGTCAGTTGTGGTTTCAGCAAGATGGCGCCCCTCCGCATTTTTCCCGGCAAGTAACTGAGCACCTCAACAACGAGTTTCCTGAAAGGTGGATAGGGAGAAATGGTCCAGTGCATTGGCCAGCAAGGTCACCTGACCTAACACCGCTGGATTATTTTCTCTGGGGATTCGTTAAAGCAAAGGTATACGCCACGCCCATTGAAACTAGGGAGGAACTCATTAGACGAATAATCAGTGCTTGCCGAGACGTCACACCAGAAATGGTAGAGAAAGCGTTTGAGAACTTAATTGTCCGCGCACAAACCTGTGTTGCAGCCAATGGTGATATTATTGAAAATGTTTTGTAAAAATTTATGTGAATAAAATATCTGCATTTAAAAACCAAACGTGTACATTTTTTCAAGTGTGAAAACTCTACTACGTTTGTATTAGACTTGTTCCCTTTTCAACTATCGTTTAAAACAATCGTAATTTGGCTTCACCAACTTGTAAATTTTTCAAGCTCGAATTTTCACTGATAAATAAGTTGTGTTTCGTCGAGTGAACAATTTTTAAGGGTTTTCGATGACGGCCTACAACTTTATAATAGAAATTTTTTATCTCGCACCTAGTGGTCGAAAAATAATTTTTCAAAATTGGTGAAAAACCTTACCGAAAACGCTCAAATTTCTCAAACTGATGTCCCCCGGTATAGAGAATTGACCTTCCAAATTTGAAATCGGTACTATAAATAGTTTTTGAAAAAAAAACACTTTTCCGAGCAAAAAAAAAAGACCCTGTATATATTTGGGCACTTGGGGGCCCACAAAATTATGTATTCGACATCACTGGAATTTAAATTTTAAATCTTTATTTTCTGCATACACTAGGTGTATTTTAAATAAAGTTTGCAAGTAAAAGAGTTACAAAATTTAACATTTGGAACTATTTAGCATAATTGGCCAAAATACCAATGATAAAAAACTCTCGGAACTAGGGCCAATAGAGTTCGAATTACATGGATTTTCCCGTTGGTCGGTCTTGTTAATACACAATGATTTATGTGTACATATCATTCTTACGTACTGCGTAGGCGATGCCGCCACCAGTAAATGGTAAATGATACATTAATCGACAACGAGTATCAAACTCCCGGTGGCAAGGGCGTATTTAGGATTTAAATTGAAGGGGGCGGGGGTTTGTCATGTTAACCAGGATCAAGCTACCTTTACTACTTTCTGAGTTTTCTTCATCTTCATTTCGGCGGGGATGAGCCCTCAAATCCCCCATTAATGAGCCCTTGCACATGATGTTGGCCTTAGGCTTTCGCCCTTTTTATTCCTTTTGAAGATCTTGTTAGATTTACGACTTGAAGTCTACATGCACACTGAGGCTAGACTACCTAATGCAGTTCGATATTCATAGTCGAAATGAATATTGATATTTTAGCATAAAAGGGCTCAAGCGACTTCGCACGAGCTCCGTAAAAGAAAACAATTAGCGACCTTTTAAGTTAAAATATTAAGGGGCACGTGGAACTTTCACCGTCAAACTGGGCACTGTGTGTATGTTTCAGGCAACAAAGGCTAGCTAATTATCGCTTAAGGCCTATTTAAAATCAAAATGCTTTCAAAGGTTAAAATTTACGCTTACTACGGCGAAATAATGACCAAATATTGCATCAGAACATAAAACTGATTACTTGAAACACTCGCTCGGTTTTATATTTACATTCGAGACCAAATAACGCGTTTTGATTTCCATTTATTGCAATCAACGTAACCTTATACTTTTACCGGAGTCACGGGAAATTCACCCCGAATTTTTCAAATTAATCTGTTCACCGGGAATACTTGGGAAGAGCGATCAAGGTGAAACAATTGTTTTTAAATTAAAGTCAACACTTTTGGTTTCTTACTTGCTACATCTGATTTCTTTTTAACGTTCTCGTCTAATTTCTGTTCATTTTGAAATAAAATGGAACGCAGTTAAGTTTGATATGCTCCCTAAACGTGGAAAGTACCTCTAATCTCCCGAAATTTTCCCAAAAAAGGCGCTGGTCTAGTAGCCGCAAATTATTTAAAAAGTTAATTCAATGCCAATGTAGGCTGTGTTAATCTGATTTAGGGTAATTTATGATAGATTGATTTCGCTAAAAAAATTCTTAAATCGCCTATAATTCGAGAAACCATTAGCATCTCAATATCATATATTAGCCTAGATTGGGGCAAGGAAAACGATGCCCCAAATTAATAAATTATTTAGCTAAGACAGAAGGAAGGCGCACTGTTAAGACGCTGAGCGGGCATTATTTATAGAAATTCTGGGTAAAAATGCTAAAAGAGAAAAAAAATTAAAGTTTTATTTTTTATTATTCGCGACTTTTCTGTCATAGGCCTGGAAGCATTTTTGAAGGCAGCGCGCGCTGCATTTGGCAGTTAGGCCTTTGCCCGTCTCTTTCATCCTTGGGAAGAGGAGGAGAGGGGATTTTTCCGTCTTTCTTTACCACCAAACTAGGCTTTGCGTCTTATTAAGCGCCGCGCGATAACACTCCTACACAGTCACATACAGGACACAAGCTCGCTCGAGAAGAAGTCCCAGTTTTGCGCCATTTCTCTCGACGGAGAAACGCGAAGGAAGATTCATAGCGAATTTTTTGGGAGTGTATAACAGGAAGAAATCGTGGCTTTCCCGACTCTTGGAGCCCATCCAAGCCCAATAGCCAAATCGCGGACGGAAATTATATCATTTGGTTCTTTTCTAGCTCTCAATTCGTCACTTTAGGTGAATTCCCCGATTATTTTATCTGTTTCTGAATAAGCTAACCAACAAAGACATTACGACGATAATGACTATCCAAACCGCGTGTGGTATCCTTAAATTACCTACTCTTTGCAGCTTCGAAGTTACTCGTTATGTCTTTCAGTATGCAGTTTTTGGTTGCTCCCGTAGTTTCGTACCATCAAAATGAAGATAGTTCATTAGTTTAGCTAACAAGATACGAAGTAGAACGTTAATTGAAATTAACAACGTAGAAGTACGAGGATTGTATAGCCTATTTCCGATATTGTGCATGTATATTTATAACAATAAATATTTAAATATCGTCGAATAATCACATTGGAATAGTATTTTTAATGATTATAATCAGCGCGTATTCTGTCTAAATCAGATTATTTCAGGCAGAAATCGTAGCTGCGACTTTTCGGTATTCGTCCCAACTCATCGGTTTTCTTGAATAAAAAAATCTAAGTACAACAGATAGTGATACAGTAATTTCTAACAGCCTCTTCCATTTTCTGATCTAGAGGCTTGAACGTTTCCTGTTCTATTTCCGTGTTCAGACTTGCTTTGAGCAGTTTTAGAGTTTTCCATTTACGGCTCTCATGCGTCTCGAGATCACTCGAAACCAATCCGCCGATCGCGATCGTAATTGGAGCTATTTTTTGCGTATTTCTTTTCAGCTTAAAAATGAAGCTATCAAATCTTAAGTTTGTTTCAATTTCAAATGAATTGGATTTTCTAAAAAAAATGTACAGGGTTTGCAATGCCAACATATTTTTAATTTTCTCTCTGATTTTTTAGTTGATTTTATAGATTTTTTGGAATTTGTGAATCTTTTCAGAAAGTTTTCGACAGCAAAAAATTTAAATAAAGTGAACTTTTAGGCGGATAATTTGGTAATTTTTTCATTGATTGGTTATAAAATTTCGGATTTTTAAATATAATTGAAATTTTTGGGTGAGCAATGCCTTCTGAGATTCGGAGCGAATTTCGAGCAGTCAAATGGAAAATGGTATATACTCCGATCGATTGAATTAACCAAATTTACCTACACTATCTACAACAACTCCCAATTATGAATATGGAACCAGTAGGAGCAGCAAAAAAATTTAATACGCTCTTTACCCTGAAAACACAGGGTCTCAAAAAAAAAGAAACAATTGAGAGCCCGAACAGTTTAACTTAAGCACAATAATGACAGGGTAAAGCTTTGGAAACTGAGACAGCTTCAGCTGGATTAAATGTGACATCCTCTCCTTTAAACCCTGATGAAAAAACTTTCTTTAGATGGTTGCTTACATTGTTTCGTCTCCTCTCAGTTCTTCCGCCACGTTACGTCTTCGCGATTTGTCACTGCAGAAACTAGTTATTTTTACAAATACAAACTGTACTTATAAAAACTTTGTACTTTAAAAAAATCATAGCCAATATGCGATAATAGAGACGTTAAGAAAAGTGCTCTGCAGATTTGAATATGTTTGCCAAACCAAAATTACTTCGGTGACTAGTTACGTTGTACAATCGTAGTTAGGTGGCTTTTCGAAACTTCCACCAAATGTATCTTACATGATGTGACACTGTTTAAACTTCTATCTCGAATACCACAGGTCATAGATTGCGCTTTAAAATTTCGGCATTGTTCGGAGTATTCCCATTGAATAAATATGGTAATATTTTACCAAAAACGTCTGAGGTGACAGTTCCAATTTTTCAATTCCGGCCACATTACTACCTAATATCTAGCTATATACTTCTGTTTATTTATAAATTGACATTTAAATTATAATTACCAGCGCGACATACGTATTACCAGGAGTGGGTAACAAAACTTTTCACTCACTGGCTTCGGTTCAATCATCAAGATAGCAGTTTTTATCTGTCAAAATTGGGAAAAATATTTCTTCTATACTAACAAGTAAATTGCCTAAATCTAAAAACTATAACCGTGTTAAATACTTGAGCTCATTCGCTATTCTGAGCGCTTTTAGATCGTATCGTGTTGAGATTGCAATACGATAGCGACCTCGAGACAGAGTTAGTACTAACCGTACACAAAAACACCCACAAGACTGAATGATATAATGGAAAAAAATAGGTAACTACAAGCGTAACAACATTTCCACGGCTCTATTTTTAAAGCGAGCTTAATTGTGAATACCCTCTCTTAATTAAAATTAGAATTGGGATTTTCTCGGCATATTCCTTATCGTCGTGTCGCGAGGCCTAGTTTAAATTTTACACATCTTGCCAAAACACTTTCCACTCTTGCGGGGCAAAATATGAAAAAAGGCGCCCTTTTTTTACCTTTCTATACGCCTACCGGGTATTAATTTAAAGATGCACTCGGGGGGGGGGGGCAGTCAGAGAGGTTGAGGGGGGCTAAAGAATAACTTGGCTTCTCATTCTCCGTAACTTGGCCACCACCTTTATACTATTTCCCTAAAATCTTTTAATAGAACATTTTTCCGCTCGTCAAGGACCTGAGACGGCTGTTTCCACCCCCGCTTGTTCCTTTCGCGGAAAGATGGCGCTGCCGGAGGAACCCCTCGTCCGCCTGTACACCGAATTAGTAATCCGACACTGCAGTATGACCTCATCTTCAGGCCGCCTTCCAAAAAGCCGCACCCAGATTCGTATCTCGACTGACTGCCATCCCGCAGCTGGCAGCGTTACCGCGAAACTGAGCTTCCAGGATGCCAAACCATCGGAGAAACATCGCTGTTTTCCTCTTAAAACAATATGAAGGAAATAAGACATGTTTACATGAATCTATTCGTGGTTTTACGGACTAATTCACTCGCAGGGACGCCTTTCTTAAGTCCAGATATCTAACAAGTCTGCCAGTATTCTTTGTTTTGAAACTATTTCCCGCTATTTTTCCCCCTCTTGGGATTCATATCCGGAAGTTGAATACGCCCACTACCTTTAACCTCGTGCATTAGCTAATCTCGACAAGGACTAATTCACGTGCAGGAATATTCACACTCAGCTATAAAACGCAAAAACGTTTCCAAATGGCGCTGTAGCGGCGAGAAAATGCCAAACTATATCTGCGCAAATGCGAAGAACGGGACACGAAATAGATTCGCGAACATCAAGGTGTGCCACGGCCGTTTTTCCAGCACGCGCGTACATTGTTGCCATTTACTAAACTCTTGCGCCAGTCAGGGAAATTCTACGGGACCGGAATATATACTTGTGCGTTAATTAATACATGACGTCGAGCCACGAAACTGTATGCGTAATAATTTTTTTCCGGGTTTGGCGCAGTGAAAACTACCCTAAAGCCCATTTTCGTGCTTGAGTTAAACGAGAAAAGCAGGAAGTACCAAAAATCGCGCTCAAGCTTCTCGATTTACCACTTTCGTGGTTGCTAGAGCTGGAAGCGTGTTTCGAAGTTTGATCCGCCGAACAAAAATAATCAGACATATAACTGAAATCCTATACGAAATGAATATTTATTAAACTGGACAGTTAGAAGTAATTACACGTATCAAATTAATAACTAGAAATAACAATTTATAATAATTGATTTAATAATAAAGTGAACAACTGGTAATAAAAAATTTTGATCTAAATAAAATCAGCAGCTGATTATTAAAATGAACAGATCTTATATTTGAAATCGTTAGATCGTCATTAAAATTAAGAATAATTGAAATCAACAATTGATTTTACAATTAGTAATTTATAATAATAAAAGTATGAAATAACAGTTGTTAATACAAATTATATCGTAATTTAATTTATTAAATCGCAATTAAAATTTTTATATCGTAATTAAAATTATTATATCGTAATTAAAATTATTAGGTCGTATTTATTTAATTTTTACCGATTGTCAATTCCATGAAAATATTTGGAAGCGGAAATCGAAAGCTTAACCAGAGCTTTTCCGCTCACGCTTCTTCAAGTTCAAGCCACTTAGTGAAAGAACGAGATGACGGTAATCATCAACTTTTAAAATCATCTCCATTAAATCTAAAAGCTGGTTTTCACTACGATAAAATTTGTGATGCTCAGATTCCACTAGCATGCGTACACAGAAAAAACAACGTTTAGAATCTAAACATTTTCCTAAACGCCATCTTGTAACGCTTTTTTAAGCACGTAGTAAACCTAAACGCGTTTAGACACCAAGTGTTTATAAGGTAAACGCGTTTATTCGCAAGCGTTTATACAATAAACATATTTAGCCGCCAAGCGTTTATACTACAAACATGTTTAGCCGCCAAGCGTTTATACGACAAACATGTTTAGCCGCCAAGCGTTTGTATGATAAACGCGTTTAGCCGCCAAATGTTTATGTGATAAACGCATTTACGCGCTTGTATATCGTGTGTAATTTCATGTGTATCTGTCTTTCTACTGTACACAAGCCATTGGACAAACCAGACAAGTTTATTTGCAGCGAGCGTTTTATTTTCGAAACTAGTAAAAGAATAAATTTTTATAATAATAAACACTTATTTTTCGTTAACTAAATTAAGCCTTGTTTGAGCTTATCATATCCGCATTTGAAACATCGTTCTTGGAAATCTTGGTGATGGTGACGACGGCTACGGGCTCTACACCTTTTTATTGCTTCGTCCTTGGGTTCCGGAGTGGAAAAGCGTACCACTTTCCTTACTGGACTAGCGGGCGCGTGCACAAATTTCACAATTGATGAACGACTCCGTTCGGGCACAGGTTCTTCTTCGCTTTCTCTTTGTCTCGTATACTCGGAATCAGTTACCTTATAACAGTAGGGGGTTAGTAATTCTTACTCCACTGCTGTATTGTAGATGAAGCCTCAGGAAGGGTATGTCTAAGACGTCCTTAGTGACCCCGACATCGGTGACCATTGCTGAATCTCCCAAACGAACGTCCAACTGGGTTCGGAAGATTACATTTTTCACGCCATTTCTTCCATAAAACACCAGGGGATCTATGGGTTGTTCGGACTTTGCCTCCTCTGGATCCAGCAGACAATAGACCTTAACGGAGAGCACAGGGAAAGGCAATTTCTCTACTAGTCAACCTCGCACTGGAATTTCACTTTTCCAATAAACAACTGAACAGTTTTATTAGCCATTATCTACAATACGAAAAAAAAACAATAGTTAGTAACATTATCGTGCTGGTCTAACTATTTATTGTTGAAAATTATCTTCATTAGTCTGTGTGCACCCTCTGAGTGTGGTAGCAAGTAAAATATTTCATTGCATTAACATTTTTAAATTTAAGTCTGAAATTTTATAAATAATAATAATCCACGTATGTCAATACTTGGTCAATGTAAAGTAATTAAATTGTAAAACCGCTTTAGGATTTAAAAAATACTCAAACGTCATTAAATAAATCTATAATGAATAAGAATAATTATTGCATTAGCTGCAAAATTAAAGGGAAACAAGGCTTAAACACTGAACTTGAGATTGGAATTTTTATTATACTAAAGTTTTATCGCTTTGTTAATAAGATTTCAATAAGTCGACTTACAATAATGAAATAATAAGAAAACTGTAAACTTACCAGATTTCAATTCTCAACGTTAACACTTCGATTAATCGTGGCTGTTCTGTCTGCGTCGGCTATTGTTGAAAAATGACCACAACGTGCTTTCGGCTTTGGTGACTCGTGTAACACGTTTAATATCTAAACCCCTAGAGGTAGTTTTATTGTTTTTTTGTCATTTCTAAACACGTAGGTTTTATTAATGTTTAAGAGGCGTTTAGATGGCGTTTATCTTAGGTAGTGTGTAGTTATTACACGTGTTTTTAGCAACTGTGACAAGCGATTCTACGTTTAGCATCCATCCGTTTAGAAATTCAACACTTTGGCGTTTACAATTTAAACACAAAATTTAAGTGTTTAAGTTTTAAACATGTCTATTTATTTTTTGATGTTGAAAATCTAAACGTAGTTTTTTCTGTGTAGCAACGAATTTCTCTAATTAGGAACAAACCAATTTGGGATGCTCAGATTCCACTAGCATGCGTAGCAACGAATTTCTCTAATTAGGAACAAACCAATTTGTAACATCCATGAAAAAATTACATAATAACGGGAATTAAGTTTTAGGCGAGGGGCTGATCACTCCGCGTAATCGGTGTACAGAGCCGTACCTTTGACTGTACTAATGGGACTACGCGTAATCTTTGAAGTCCCTGCCTTTGGCAGTGGTAATCTAAGCGTAATCCGGTGTACAGATTTTCTAAGAGTGGTTAGCCCCTCGGTTTTAGGCCATACTGGAATTATAAGTGCCGACCTTTCCGTCGCGGCTTTTTTTCCTCGAGTTACTCGGTAGGGTCACCATCAAAACACGCGAAAAGGTAGAAAAGTTCATCATTAAAGTGGGCGCAAAAAAGCTACTCCTAAAACCAATTTAAAGAATTTAAGAAAACTTAAGAGCTACTCGGACCAATTAGCCTTCGAGAAAAAAAAACAAAAGAGGGGAAACTCGGATTAAATAGATCTTCAAGTCTAAAACGAATTAAAATTAAATAAAATAACCAGAATCTCTAACGATTTGGGGCTCATCAGTACCCCAATATTTAAAAAAGTCAAAACACGTTGCTTAGCAACGGAAAGCCGAATTTCTCGAAGGCCTGTTTAGGGATTAGCTTTTTTGATCAATTTTCATTATTGACTTTTCTACCATTTCGCGTGTTTTGCCATTCATACCGAGGGGTTGGTCACTCCGCGAACTCGGTGTACACTGTCGTACCTCTGACGGTGCTAATAAGAGTTCGTGAACTCTTTAAAATACGTAACTTTAACAGTACTAAGTACGCGAACTCGGTGTACAGGTCATCCGAGAGTGACTTACCCCTCGCTTCATACATTGCAGCTCATAGTTGGTTCTTATTAACTTGGGGTCACCAGCTGACGGAGAAAGGGTCATAGAACATTACAAACAACTTAAGTGAAAAATGGAATACAAAATGTCAAGTCTTATAGCTTTGACAATACAAAATGTACACCCCCCTCCTCATTTAGCTGAATGGAACTTATATCTAGGCCACTGCTTCGACGACATCTTGGAAAATGATATTGAGGTTTTTGTACTTTTGTTCCGTTTTTTTTAGTCTATTTTGCAATAGATAATATGCGAGTGTAGACTCTAGGAGCCTCAGTATCAAATGCAGCATAAGCTAAAGCTTAATCTTCCACAACCAAATTTGATTAAAGTAGACATTTGGTAGAAAATGGGGTTCTGTTTTGAAACTTTCAATTTGTATAAATTTTCTTCTTGCGGGTTAAAAATGCTGTCTATTTCCTTCCTCGGGCTCCAGGATGGAGCACTACACAGTTCCATCTGCTTTTTTCTTGCACTTATGTTTTAACTCTACTTGGTCGAGCCAGGATCGAAGACTTTTGAAAATAGAGTAACCAAGAACAGTCCATTACCATTTAAGTTTATTGAGTCGCATGTAACAAAAAATCCCGTTTGCGCACGTCACAGAGAATGATTTGTTTAAAGGGAAAAGAAACGCGTGTATTTGGTGTGGAACACCAACACTTCCTATATTAGCCTCTCCATCATATGGCTTTAGATATTTGTGGCGCTAGTTAGTGAATTTTTGCTCACATTGTTAGGGGTCTTCCATAAAGAATGCGTTGAGATTATATTCCCTTTAATAACGATCCAGATTTATAGACTTTTGTAAAGGAATTGAAAGATAAAACGCTCATCATAATCATAAGTACATTAGATCTGCCAACGTGAAATCGCGGCAAAGCCATGGAGACGCTCATAGTGCTTCATTCATTCTACGGACTATAGTATACGCGGAGGTGTTTGCCAAATGGTTCACCGTTTGGAAGATGGGCATCTGAATATTTTTCGTAACGGTGGAACTAGAACAGAAATATCTGGATCAGAATCAGCAGATTTACGGGAGTCGAAGGGTGCCACTTAACGGCGAAAGCCAACAAACGGGCATTAATTGCGCGAACAGACGGCGATATTTTTGGGACGTGACTCAAAAAATGATGATTAAACTAACAGGTGCCGAAAAAACTGACAAGATAAGTCCGCCCGAAAACTTATCTCGTTATGCGTTTCCCGCAGAAGGCTACTGGCTATATTGAGTTTTCTCGAGACAATTATCAGAGATGCCTTCTCTTTCCTACTAAGTGGTATTAAAAGTAGATCACATTAGAAGTTTGAAAGACTCCTAAAATGTTTTACCGATTAAAATAACTCGCCATTAGAAGGAAATGCGATGGTCTACGCGAGTTAAGACGTAAAAACTTTAGGTTCAGTGGTGCACCCCGAAATTAGTTGAAAAGTAATAAGTAAAATCCGTATGTTCTGGAGAAGGCCCGGGGTCCCTAGGCCCCTGCCTGGGACGTCACTGTTTAAGTTATGATACGAATGTATTTATTTATACTTAGGGATAGTTACTAATATGTTGAAACGATCGAATTTACCCCCGGCTCCAGTGAGGGGTAGACAAAACGTCAGCGAATTGATCGATTTCATTTTTCTTACTTTTCGAGCATGGGGGAAATTGGGAGCAACGCTAAAACCAACATTGTCATTATCCGTAAATATAAATAAATACATTCTTAGCTCTGGTCTGTAATCACTTCTTCAGTCGTATATCAAAACAATAAAGAACCTAATAGACCCTTAATACGCCTGTTATATTTTATATTATATTATACATTTACCTGCCCTAAGCCGTCCATAGCTACACCACTGCTAACGACTAACATAAGAATGTGCAGCAATAATGTCGATCGAAATTGAACTGAAACTGCACTGAATAGTTTACATCTAATTTATTGCAAAAAATATGGTCAGCGAAGAAGTCTTGATCATTCCCCGTAATCGGTGTAGAAACTTAAAGTTTTGACTGTACTTAATTTACAATTCGTAACTGATTACAGATTAAGCATTAGCAAAGGCTGTACCCAGTTTCATATTCCTGTTACGGTGTACAGAATTTTAAGAAGTGGTTAGCTACTCGACATGTGATATTTTTGCGATATCATATTGACTTAATCCCACCCGAAAAGAGTGGCTTTGCAGTTTTGAAAAAAGGGCTGCAGAATCGTTTTCATTTTGAGGGTGGGGTTGTGTGATCAAGTGGTTTTAGACCAAGAAAGAATTTCACGTTGTTGTTTCTGAAGTCTGTGCTTTTCTAAAAAATATTTTCGTTGAAACCGTTGCTCAACGTAGAATCTTGCTAACGCCAATTTTGTGAAATGGCGCCTACCTCGTGTGTACAAAGGCTTAACTAATATTCCCACGTGTACAAAAAATTAGGATTGCATTTTTATACATAAAACAAAAGAATTAATAAAATGTATGTTCGCGCCTTTCTTAGGTTGTGGAACGCCACTATAACCACGGTTTATATATTTACACAGGTTAGACCACTTCGGCTCAGAGATGGACGCTTATGAGCTACTCTCGCGTTTAGAGAATTTGAAAAAATCTACTTCGTGCCTACAGCGCCGGCTTGTGTAAAGTTTCTGCACTATAATCAATTATTGTTAAAATAATATTTACATTTAAAAATGGAGTGCCTCCTATATTTTAAATTTAAATGTATCGTAGATAATTAATAAATTTTAAAATACATATTATCAAATTATAAATACGGTAGCTCATTAGTGTATTTATAATTAAAATTTAAAAAAAATTATTTATAATAAATTAATTAGTACTGTTTATATACATTAGAGGGCGTACCAGTAGCATAGTAGAAAACATGGTTGCCTGTCAGAAGAACTTAAGAGGCTCAAAACGCTAGCACGTATGAAGTTACAAGTAGTCTAATCTGTGTAAATATATAAACCGTGCTATAACGTTGAACAACGAAAATGCCTACTCTTACAGCTGATGACTTGGTTGAGCAACGCAAAAAAGCGTACCGTAAGAAACCGGAACCAACGTTTAGACAATGCTGAGTCCGTTGCAGCCCTATAGTTTAGAGGCGGATGAAAGAAGATTCTGCTACACAACTCAGCGCGTAATCTTAGGGAAAACTCGTACCGTAATATACCTAAGTGTAGATTTGCTCCCGCAATTACTATCCCTACGAATAGAACCAATGACCTCATTCACGGTTCCAGCATAAATATGGAATTTCATAATCCTTTTAGGGATAGGGTTTCATTCTGTACTTCTAGATGAGGCGGCAATAAATAGGACGCGGAGTTCAGGATTTTTAAAGTTGGAGAAGGGATTAAACTTCGCGAGTACACTTGACTTCTGTTGATAACTAAAAGCGTGTCTCTGTCTGTCTTTGGCTCGCAGGCTGCCTGGTGACAATAAGCCAGAGAGTACTTGTATTTTCAAGTGCGCGCTATTATTTTTGGGCTGTCGTGAAAACGGTAAATTTCGTACGACGCTGGAAACCCTTTCATTGGCTGACTCTTCTCGGGCCGACTCTGTTCGCCTTCCAAAAATAACCACGAGGGCGGCATCTGTGTCAGATGGAAGGAGTGTATTTCGGGGGATCAGAGATGCGAACCTCGAAATATACACCAGAAGTTGTTTACTTTTTTCCAGAGCTAAAGGAACAACAAGAAATCTAATGTCTAATTAATCGAGTCTTCGCGTACAAGATAACACAAAAAATCCACGTCGCGCCCAAAATGGCGGCCATTTATTTGAAAGGGTACGAAGAGACACGTACCACTCTTTACTATAATATCGGGCGGAGTTCATTAAAACGGTTTTATTCAAGGCGGTTTCGAAGACAATGTGCCGATGACAGTCAACTATAGTCATTGTAGCTTACTGATCTCGCAAAAATTATAGGAATAATAACAATTATATTTTTATTATTAATAATAATGAATAATAATTAATAATAATAATGAATAATAATAATAATAATGAATAATAATAATAATAATGAATAATAATAATAATAATTAATAATAATAATTAATAATTAATAATAATTAATAATTAATATTAATAATAATTAATAATTAATAATAATATTTTTAAGTAGTTGTTAATGAGATGAATTTTTTTCACTCTTGTATAGTTTAGTGAATTGATTTGGATTATAGATCTAGCAAAATTTAATTTTCAAATTTAACCAAATTGGTGGCGGTCTTCCGATTGTCGTCAGTGAAGCTAGTTTCTACACCAGGGGTCATAGGGCAATTACATTATTACAAATGATACAGCGTATTGAACAAAGATATGTAAAAAGTTCATCCAATTTTCCTTTATGGAATTGGTTACAAAATTAGGCTTATCTTCAACATTACGATCGCTATTACGTAACGAATATTACCATTATTATTAAGGCATATAGGAAAACTGTTATAAAATACGGTCCCCTGAACGTTCGTAAGTTATAACGTTGGCAATTACCACTCGCTAAGGCAAATTTTATAGGAATTGTACGTTGATATCAGTGAGATCAAACACGCTAAAAAACCTTTTAGTAGCTCTACGATAAATTGATAATTTTTAGCGAAACTGTAACCTACTTTATTATAAAAGCCTGTGTACGGGGAGTTACTTTATTTAATTTCTGGAATTTTAGTTATACACTAGGTTTTCTCGTATCTGAACCCTGTTGACTAGGCAACAGCGAGTTTTCAACCTTCAAAATTATGGCGTTTGCAAAGTGCGCAACCAATTCGGGATTTAATTTACAATTTTTAGCTTTATTTTATTGTTCAGAATTTAAGAAATAGAAAGATGAGGCAAAATAAATGGTTTTAATATAAATTGTTTGATCACCATTGAAAAGGTTAAGCCTAACTGTGTGAAAATATCTCATGAGGTCTAGATCAAAGAGCCATCTTTCGTGAGCGCGTCGTTAAAATGTACCCCGCCTTGTCGGGAAACTTGCACTAGCCTCTGTAATAACGTAGGCAACGGCGAAACGATCGAAGTTTTTGGTATATGCTGTATAGTTTTCTTTAATACTCGAAATTGCTACTTATTAATTTTAATAGGTGTGTCCATAAAATAAAACAATAAAAAGGTTAGAAGTATAAATTGTTTTTCTCCGCGTCACGATCTTAAGCTTTTTAGTACTGTATTGTTACGCGCGTTTCGCACGTGGACTTCCAATTCCAAAATCTTTATCGACTGCAGCGCGTGCTCTCTATCTTCAATAACTATATACTCTTTTACGAAGTCAGCCATTTCAGTACAGGCCTAATTTAAAAAAGTACAGGCAAGGGCGCCTGCACGTGCTCATCAGCGTGAAGCGGCCTCACATGCACTATTTTAAATCAGACCTGTAATAAAATGGCAGCTCTCACAAATAATACTATAAAAGAGTGTATACTTAGTGACGTAGAAAAACATTTACACGTGACCTGCCATACTTTATAGAAACACCTATTAAAATTCAGTAATTTAGACAACAAAAAAGCTTAAAAGGCGGAGGAACCTCGGATGCACGCTTCTAAGAGAAATGGCGAAACCAACTCACTTCTTGAATATAGTTCCAGTTTACCGCAAGAAATAACAATAAGATACTTCTGATTGATTGACTTTTTATCGAGAAGAAAAAAAATTATGCTGCGAAACATCGGCTAAGAATGGGAGCACATTGAACAAAAAAAATAATAAAATTAATCTATACATAATAGGAATTACCAATAATATCTCTTTTGTGAATTATAACTTTAATGTCGGTAATAATTGGGGAAACATGTACACGCTATACAGGTTTGCCACAGTTTTTTCACAATCAAATTCCCTGACTTCTCCAGGTATTCCCTGACCATCTCCGGAGATTTTCCCTGACTTATTTTGTGACAAGATTTTGTATTTTTTAACCTATATTTTAGAAAAAGCTTCCTATTTGCAATCGAAATTAAATTCCCTGACATTTCCCTGAATTGTATACCCATAACATATTCAAATTCCCTAACTTTTCCAGGAATTCCAGGTTTTCTAGGTACCGTGGCAACCCTGCTATATACAGACTGGGACGTCATTTGAGTGGGGCCAGGGGGGGGGGGGCGCATTACCCCACCCCGAATTTTTATGAGCTAAAAAAGTTCTCGAAATTTTCTAATACCAACTCAGAATCGGATGCAGGGCCGTATTAAGGCATGTGCCAAGTGTGCCATTGCCCAGGGGCCCCGTCTTCGAAATCAATGTTTAAATTAAGTTTATTCGTAAAATATATTTATTTTTAGGGCCCCAAATTCTACATTGCACAGGGCCCCCAATAGTGTTAATCTGGCCCTGATACTAGGAATATCTTGGGGAAATGTTTTTCTCTGCCTATTATCCTGCCAAAAAACTGTTTTCCGGAGCTCAAGTTCTGCCCCCTCCTGAAAAATCCTGAAATGACGTCCCTGTACACATAACATTGAATCGTGCGCTTTTCAGTAATACACTAGCTACTACAATCTTCGTGTTATTACCAAGAAGATTTGAGGGACAGTTTCCTTCACATCCCAGGCGAGATTTGCCGGTACGTCTGAGTTCGTTTCCGACAAATGTCACTATACGCTGTGCCAATTTTAGAGCGACGAAAAATCGGAAATATTAAAAATACAACCAAAGAGGTGTCATTAATTATTTTTGCCAAATATTTCCGAGAACATTAGTTTGAAAGTCTACCATCATCAAGCGTGGATACCCCCCCCCCCCCCTCCCTCCCGTCCCCGGTTCACTTTTGAGAAATAAAGAGAGCGGCTTTCAGGATTTCTGAAAACGAATAAAAAAACGTTTTTGCGGGGGGGGGGGGGGGGGGAGGAATGAGCTGGAGAATGTTGTGGGAGAACCTCCCTCGCTCGCTTACGTCATCGGAGTCGAGCTTTATTTAGAAATGGCGCATTCGAGCCGTGTGCAAAGGCGAAGAAAAAGCAACTGATTGTAAGTGACGTGTCCCACATTTGCGGGAGTCCGACACGAGAACGCTACGTCCGACTTTGTGAGGCATAAAACGCGAAAGGAGTTTTTGGTTGCAGAACCGAGAAGACACTTCCGAGTTCCGAGCCGACACTTGAGGACGTCCCTCTTCTGATCTCTTGTCCTCCCTTCACACGCACTCTCTCTTCGAAACAAGTAAGTTCCCGTTTCGCTTCTTCTTCACGCTCGCGGATTATTCAAAAGTAATAATTCACAAATGATTACGCGAATAACAACGTAAAATGAAATTATTTCAAACTATAACCATCAACCTTTCGCGAAAGAAATTATTTTGTGATTATGAAACCTTTATCTTATTCGGAACATATTTCTTTGAAAATCTTTTGCGAATGGAAAATATGGACTGTTTTCGAATTTTTAACGCTTCGAAATTGAGATGGCATAACGGTAATCTAAAACTATTTCCTAAAATGCAACCGCGCATCAGCATCTACTAAAACCAAACTAAACTAATCCCCGGAAATCGGTTCTCAAACTTCGCGGCTCATCTTGACTGTGCCGCCATCTACGTATCTTTTAATTAAATGAAGTGGAAACTGATTTTAAACAATCAATAAGCAACGTGTATTCACGAAACAAGAACGATCTAACAACTATAAATTTAGAATACCAACATCAGTGAACCTTTTATTTTAAAAAATGTACACATTTTGAATTTTGAAATTGTTTGATACGGTATTTATCGAAATTATGGATTTTTGACTCGCTTAAAATGTTTTAAACGCCATTCTTAAAATTGAAGATACATTTTGTGAACTTGCGATAGTTTATAAATTGAATTTGACATTTGTATATATTTAACTTCTGACATTCAGAACGCTTTATTCAACAAAATTTATATAAGCGAAATAATAAGTTTTAAATTTTACTTATTTAAGTTCATTTTATTTAATCTATTAAACTAAATTTAATTTTCAAAATATTTTTACACTCCACTAAATATGAATCTCAATGCAATAATAATTTAATTATTAATATAACAGAAATTAAAATTAACTGCCCCCAAATCAAATGTTCGTACAAAAGCGTGCCTAAAGGGGAAAAAGCGCTAACTGGATGTTTCAAATTGCTAAAAGCGAAGAATCTGTTTATGTTAAAACGTTGTAGCGAACAAATCATTATTTTGGCAAACGGCGGAAAAGCGCCAGTCAGGCAACCGCTAATGAGGAGATAAGAGAAATTGGATTCCGCGACATCTGGCGTTACTCTTAGCTAAGACATTTAACCGGGAAAAGTTTGGGGGGAAAATGGAAAAGGAGTCTTCAGCCGGGCATTCGTAAAAAAATAAAAACACTCTTTGGCGATGGCGGGGTGTCAAAGTCGAAAAATTTTACATTTCGAAAAAAAAAACGGATTGGATGATTTTCCTCCCAGACTATCACGTGTTACATTTTCCCCTCTAGCGACCAAATATGGAGTCTCGCGAGACGCTAGGCGTCGCACCTAACTTTCCCGAAGCCTAACTGAGTGGAACGCGAGGCTTAAGCCCCCCCCCCCCCTCCCTCCAAAGAAGCATATTTTCTCCTTCACCAAAATAAACTTTTTGACTCCCTCACCTCCTCCGAACGCGGGGCTATTTCGGGCACCCTGGCCCTCCTCTGCCGCCGCCGCCTCCCTCCGCGTCGCTGCCACCCCGAGTGCCTCGAAATAGCCGCGTGGCTTCCCAAAAATTCACGGCTTTCGACAACCGAGAACCCGCGTCATCCCGAATCCGCGCCAGTTATTCCTCAGGAGAGCCATCGCTCTTATTAAAATAAATGATGTCAAGCCCTCTATTTTCGTGGAAGTTCATAGAGCGGATCTCTGCCGTTTTCCCTAGAATATTTAATTATTTTGGATAATTGAGAAGGTATCATTTCAATGATGGAATGATTGACGTGACGAGATATTTAGTAGCTGATGCGAAAACGATACTACACTTTGATCTTATTCAAACGACCAAAAACTCAAAAATTCATTATAATATGGTTTATTTTGTACGAAACAAAATGTTGTAGAGGTGCTTATTCGGGAATAAATGTTTCAAGTTCTTTAAAAACTACGTTACCGAGGGGTAAGACACTCTGCGAACTCGGTGTACACTGCCGTACCTTTGACAGTGCTAAATGGAACTCGCGAACTCTTGAAAATATGTACCTTTAACAGTGCTAAGTGTACGAACTCGGTGTACAGATTATCTGAGACTGTCTTACCCCTCGTACGTTACAACAGTTCAGAGAAAGGTATATTAATTGATGAACTTCTCAAATTTAAATTTTTTGGAGCGTTAGCTATCACGCCTGGGCAAAACTAAAAGATAATATTTTAGGACTCTAATAGTTCTAGCACGCTTAGGTGGCTCGGTTAATAAATTTCTAATATTTAATTAAACATGTAGGTATTAAAAATAATTCTTTTGGCGAAAATAATTTGATTTAATCGTTGGACGTGTCATCTCAAAGAAGCTAATTTGAGAAAAGACGGGAGACAGGCAGAGCTGAAACAATAATTACGAGGCCTGAATTACTAGAAATAACTATATGTTTCAGGTAGAAATTTAGGTGGGGTTATGTGGCTAAATGGAAATACAGAGTTCTGAATGATATCCTTGTTTATTTTACCCCGAGGTGATTAAAAATAACTTATCTATATTTCGTTTGTACTTTCTTATTTGAAAGTTACACAACGGATTGGAATCGCTTTTGCTTAGACAATGAAAATATTGTTTTTTTTACGTCGTCAAATACGTAACACTGTAGCTTTTATGTTTATAAGAGGTACATATTTACCTAAAATAGGTGACATTTTTCAATTTGTAAAAGTAAATGCCTAGTACGTCTATGGAGAATTAGCTCTCTCATTTTCGGTTCTTTGAACTGAATGGATTTTTTTATTTAATGCCAGATATATAAAATCCGTTTTTAAATTTAAATAACAGTTTCATTATACCGGTTAAGCCACCCTTTGAAAACGTGTAGAAGTGTAGGCAATAAAGCTAAGTCTACACTTCTACAAGATTTCTAGCTCTGGCTTAACCTGTCTATTATTACTTTTAGACGAATGCATTATGATATTTTTTTATTTCTCAATAATTATTTAGATTTTGAGCCGTTCAAGTAAAACTAGATTTATTTATTTATTTTATTACTTATCAAATAATATCACCTTATTTAAATTTTTAGCTGGTCAAGTAAAATCAGATTTATTTATTTCATTACTAGTAATTACTATTATTATATTATGCTTGTATGGAGAGACTTATAAAGATTTATCACAATTTGCTACGTCTCGTTCGCGAGAGTTTTAATTGTTTGACAGATGACAATAATAATTATTTATGGTTTTTCCTGATAAATAATGTAATGTTTAGGAAGATCTATGTTGATGGAAATCTATTACAAACCGAAAGTTGTGATTTGAATTTAAAATCAATTTTTTTTGGGGTACGACCCACTTAAAAAAAAAAAGTTACTTGTTTTTTTATATAAGAAAGACTCAGTTCACACTTATTTTAGTTTGAATACATGTTTATTCAAAAAATTTGAATATTTGGTTCATGAATTTTACTAGAAATGTCTGAAATATTTATTAATATCGCGAGTCGAAATACGTCGATTTTTGTAATGTTAACTTGTTAACCTAAATTTTAATAAAACCCAAAAAAGCACAAAAACCCAATAAAATGCGATGGGTCTGGGTTAAAAAAAACCCCGCTCTTAGGTGCCACTAGCAGGAAAATGTTTCGATTATCTCTTACCAGAAGTTAATGAACTTTTGTTCTGACTAAATGGGAGGACTTGTGTCAGAAGTCAGAACACGGGGCAGCATCTCAAATTTTGAACCTAGTTTATAAATATTAAGACAAATTTCTTAAAATAACTTTGAGTTTAACACTTTTGTAATTTTGTGTTTCCGCGCAGCCTGAACCATGCCTTTCAAGCCAGTTGAACAAGCCAAATGCCCGAAATGCGGCAAATCCGTATACGCTGCCGAGGAGATGTTGGCTGCCGGATCAAAGTGGCACAAGACCTGCTTCAAGTGCGGTAAGCACCCGTCATTTCCAGGACACTCATCGAATGGTAATAGTAATTGTAATAATCCTTGTATCTCGCGCAGGTCTTTGCCATAAGAGGTTGGACAGCACGAATGCCGCCGAGCACGCTGGCGAGTTGTTCTGCAAGCAGTGCTACGGCAGGAAATTCGGCCCCAAGGGATACGGCTTCGGAGGTGGCGCCGGCTGCTTGAGCATGGACAAGGGAGAGCACTTAGGAAACACCGAGACGGCGATGTCGTAAGTCACACCTTTTTTACCGTTTAAACTAACTTTATGGTGCAGTTGTTCTATGCTTTCACGGATTTTAGCTGTAGTGCCGCTAGAATGACGCAATCGCCAACTCAGTCAAAAAAGGCGCGACGACTTTGAGAATTCTATGTTAAGCTGGATTTCACTACTGTAGAACCAAAAGTCTACGCAAAAAATGAATTAGACCTAACGGTGATTTTTTGCGTCTACCCTCACCGTCGTGCTGTTTTTGCCCCTTGGTGGACATTCGCCAATTGTGCCATTTTTACATATTCCTAGTCATATAAAGGAAGTATGACAATTTCAGGGGTTACCTGAGCACTAAGCAGCGCCGAAAAGATTGGAATACTTTGAGGGTGACTGGAACACTATAAGTTATATTCCCTTAAGTTTAGCTGCCTAAAATTGAATACGTGAACCGTACCATACTCTGAAAATATAAATTACCCAGAAAATTGTAATACCTACACAGGGTTGTATGATTTAAATCGAGTGACTTTTTTAAATCATTGGTTTAAATCAAGTATTATACTTCAATCTATTTATGAAAATTTACGAAAGTAGCTTATTTAGAAATTTCAGTTCAGAGAAAATGCAATTAAATTTTATAGTTAATTAATAATTCAATTCACGTTATCGCGGTACTCAAAATATTTATCAATATGTCAAGAAAAACAGGCATAAAACCTGTGGCAGAACGCTCACCTGTCGTGCAGGAGGGCTCGGGTTTGAATCCCGTCCCATACTAAGGCAAATTGAAAAAACAATTATACTATAGCCAATGACAAAAAGACGGTGATTACACTTTGCCCTGAAAATGCGTACACGTTCGCAGCCCAGACAGACAGACACGGTGATTGTAAAAATCAACAACCTTGTACCTACAACAATTGATTGGGTAATTCTAAAAAGTGCAACAAACTAATTAATATCACCAAGGCTTATTGTTAGTGATCAAATCGTCAATATGACGTTTACGAAGGTCGAAAATGAAATTATAATTTATTTTATTTGCCTTATGCAAAATAGGAGCGCGGATATTTTAAAAAATGAGGGAAACTTTTAGAAGTTTCTTTTTAAACCAAGGAAACTTGAATTAATAAAACTTTGTGTTCCTTTTTTTCAGCAACAAGCCCACCTTGGACCCCACCTACGGTTAAACGTTAGTGTCGTTTTATATTAGCGGCTTGCTTTTAATTAAATTTCAACAATCTGAAATTTACATTTGAAAAATTAAAGATGCCAGAAATAAAATCACGACGGAAAAGACATTAATTTATTGTTTGAAGCAAGCAACAGACATTACGTGTTCAGAAAATCATTCTCTTTTGTTCTTTTTCGTAATTTATTTGAAACTACTAAAAAAATATCTTTTCATAATATTTAATGAAAATGTGCTTTATAATACGGCATCAGATCAGTCCCGGAAAAGTTGTAAACTTTAAATAAAATTCCCAAAGAAGAAATATTATTTTGTTTTTTGAATTTCATATTTGACACAACCCCGATTAACCACTTCGCTGAATGAAATTCGATTACCATTATGTACACCGAATAGAAATGTAAAATGACATGTAAAATGAAAAATTTTAATAAATACTTGAGAAAAAGAACTCCTTTTATTGAATGACATCACGCCATTTCGAACTCGGATCCTTCACCGAAATCAGTCTAGGTGGCGTAACCAAGGATTCTTTATTAAATAAAGAATCCTTGGCGTAACGGCGCTAGCTTTCCCGAGTTAGCGCCTATGATCTAGCATTTGGTACACTGAAACGCATTATCGACGAGCCTGGAGTAGTGGCGTACTCCTGTAATCTGGGAGGCAGAGTTTATAGGTGGCCGTGTGAGGATGACTACCGATCCCCAAACGGGTGGTCGGAATACTTCCGCCACGGGCATAGAGTAACCAAACTTGTTAATAGTTTTCTTACGCAACGTCTTGTTTTGGAGGCGTGAAATTAACAAGTTGGCCTAAAGGTAAAGTACAATATCTAGATAAGAAAGTTGGTTTTTACTCTAAAAAAGGTAAAAACAACACCATCGCTCTTCGGACTATAATTATTCACGCCTCGAAAACAAGCCGGCTCATTATAATTAATGTTTCATGCGCTTCCATAGGGCCTTCCCCTGTCCCCAAGTATCCCCCCGTTGGCGTGGCCTTTACACATATATCACCCCTGATTAATCAGATGGACGAGCGGACTGCATTGTCCCATCCGTCACAATCGCTCATAACGCATTATCGACCATTTTCGACTTTAAGAGTTTGAATGCTCCTGATACCAATTTTAGGTCGCTGATTCTAAATTTCTCTATAGCCGCGTTCACACTAGACACTTTGAAACCGTTTTTAAATGGTTTCGAAAGATAAAATGTAACATTTGCGGTGTCGACTGTGTTAATAGCCATACGATAAGTACATTCGACATCAAAATTTTACAATTTGATCTTTCGAAACCGTTTTTAAACGGTTCCAAAGTGTCTAGTGTGAACGCGGCTTTAGTGAAAAAGCAAAAACCCATTAAAATCGAAAAGTTTCGAAAATACTCCGCAGAAAAGCATTAACGACCGTGGGAAATTTGCAGAAACGCATTATATCGTTTTCAACCAATAAGAGTCTTCATTTCGTCTGCTCTAATTTCTTCAGCTGCATTCCCATGGTAACAGTCACCATGCCCGTTACTCAGAATTATTATACCACTTAATCTTAATGCGTTTCTGCCAATAAACCTACAAAACGCATTATGTAAAATTATTCTGAGATTTACTTAATTTAAACGAAGCTTTTAAAACTATAAGCAAACGATATAAAAATTATATTAAAATGCAAGTATCATTAATTATAAAGTCAAATAACGATGAGGAAAAACTAATAGCGTCTGCTTTTCAAACGATTCTATGGCTCTTTAATATACGTTAAACTAATTGCGTAATGAAATTGCAGACGAAATTTGGGTCTAGATATTTCTAGGCTGAAACGTCAGCTGTTGTACAGAGAGAGTTTTGAATGAGCTTACAGATTTCACATGTCTTAGTCGATTACTCAAAATAACTACCGAAAAAGCCGCCGACCAGCCAAGGATACATTTTATTCGGCGTAAACATCCGCCATTTACGGTGTGTATAAATAGCACTGACAGGCAAACGTTTTCCAGCCGGTCAAAAGCAGAAAGCAGTGTTGACGGATTAGGTCATTTTGTATGAAATATACTTAAATGGTGAACTTTCGTTTTGCCAATAAATGTGGAAGAAGAATTTAATATTTCGTTGCCGAACTTACGATAATTATCGTACAAATCGATACTTTTCAACCATTTTTGGGTCGTACGATATTTTTTAATTTATACTATTATAATAGTGGGCTAATTTCTATAATTCAACCTAAGCGTACGATAATATACGATGATCTAGCGTCTGCTATTATCAAGTTAGAGAAAAGTTAGGTAACAAAATTGCTTTGTGTTACCGTGGACTCCGTGGAGGAAACACAAATCAGTGAAAACTTATAACAAAATTAAAAGCGATAGCTTTTGGTTGCGAATAACTTATCATATTTGTATTCTGCTTTTAGTTCATTTTTTTCATTCAGCTCATCTTAAATTAATCGTTTTTGATTTTTCATAAATATAATTTACTTTCGAACAAGTTTAAGGTCGACATTCCGGCAAAATTAAAACTGATCGCCAAAATTCTAGCACACGATAATTATTTTCTGAAATCGATAATTTTCTAGCTTTAGTACTTCATGTAAAATTTAGATTTTCATATCCAGGTCCGTAGGCTAAGATATTACTGACCAAAATGTAAATTACGACTATAATTCCAAGAATTTATTTATTGATATTTACACTCTAGCAGTAAAAGCTCCTTCCTCGGAAATTCATTGGTTCCCAAGAGTTGACGACTTGGAGGGGTTGAAGGACACGCCGATGACGTTCTTTCTAGGAGGATTCAAGCAATGATTATTTAAACTTGTACCCTAGATTCGAATACTGAGAGCTTTCCCATTAACGGTTTTGTTACGAAGCGTTTACCCTTTTCCGGCGCGTGACATCAGAAAAATCGGGCTCCATCGGTTGCGGTTAGGCGCAAACCATGGAGCGAATTTTTTCTGAGTTCCAGCGGGAAGTGGGTCAACGCTATCGGCAACGCGCGAGAGAGTGATTTTGAATCTAGGGTACGAGTTTGAATTATCTTTGATTCAAGTAAACCTGGAGTGGTCGTCTCCCGTTTTAGGCGGGGCAGTAAAAAATCCACGGACATAACAAGTATCATCATCTATCGTAGAACCTTTACACTTTTAATCGGCTTTTTGTCTGCTAGTTTTTCTATTCGCGTATTTCTAGTCCCGTGTTTTTAGTAGCAATAGCAATGAATTTTAATATTCTAAAACTAGCAGACGAATTTTTTTTAAACATGTAGAAAAGGTGGCGCTAAACTCGTATGTCCGCGATTCTGGCTCGCGCTGCGTTGCCGTAGAGAGAGAGGGGAGCTCGTAGTGGGGGAATACACTTTTCTATTCCAGGGTACCGAGTTTTCATATTCCCGAGGGGGGGGGGGGGAAACGAAATTATAGTTTCCCCCTGAATCGGGTCGTCTTGGATAGGGGTGTTGGATAGGATTACATCGCCGTGTTCGTAAAGGCGCGAGTTCAATGGAGTTTGCGGTTGAGGTTGTGAAGGGCGCTCCGGGGGTAACGTCAGAGTCTTGACCGACCGATCAAGGGGTGGTGGTGGGAGGGAGCATGCCACCTCGTACTAGCCGCAAAGGCATTTTTCGAGGGTCGGAGTTTAACGCAACAACTTCGAGGTAAGCCTGCCCAATCCACTTTTAAATATTAATTAAATATAAAAGCTTTTGAGGTTTAAAAGTTATTAGAATATTTTTAAAGTTATTAGAATATTTTTAAGTTATTAGAATATTTTTTAAGTTATTAGAATATTTTTTAAGTTATTAGAATATTTTTTAAGTTATTAGAGTATTTTTTAAGGTATTTGAATATTTTTTAAGTTATTAGAATATTTTTTAAGTAACGTACGTAATATCATTAAACGTAGATGGCGATAGCGTCAATAACTTTTACTTTTCAAACTTTATCTCTTGAATCCGTTTCCTGGTCAAGGGGTGTGACACTTATCGGAGTAATACGCGATGCTTACAACGTATGGCCTGAAGTAACAAATAAGTGTGATACGAAGTAACAATTAAGTAAAAAAGTGTGATACGAAGTAACAAATAAGTAAATAAGTGTGACACTTATCGGAGGCCGTTCTAATAGGACCAAAAGTAACAAATAAGTGTGACACTTATCGGAGTAATACGCGATGCTTACAACGTATGACCTGAAGTAACAAATAAGTGTGACACTTATCGGAGTAATACGCGATGCTTACAACGTAGACCTGAAGTAACAAATAAGTGTGACACTTATCGGAGGCCGTGAATTACCCTCAGACATTTTCCAAGGCCGTTCTAATATGGCCTGAAGTAACAAATAAGTGTGACACTTATCGGAGTAATACGCGATGCTTACAACGTATGACCTGAAGTAACAAATAAGTGTGACACTTATCGGAGGCCGTTCTATTCGCGGCTTGGGCGTGGGGATTAAACAGCGTGGGCTTCTGGCATTCAGAAGGCCGCGGGCTTTAATTTACACTCTATAGTAAAAACGTTTGTACTATAGTGTTGTTAAATTAAATTTTAAAGAAACCAATTTAACACTGTTAAACTTGATATCATAGGTCGGGGGCTCTGGGCTTCAAAGATCGCCAATGCCCTAGGTTAGGCTGGGGCTCGCGAGCGCAGTCGCTCTCTTTTGTAAATTAGAATGCCGATCTCTCCTTGATATATAACGGTTCGATTGATAGCCGGGCAATGAAATAATATTATCGCCTTCTTGGCGAACTTGTTTAATGTCCCATTCGACCGAAAATAGCCCAAATGTAAGATTTTTAATTAAATAAATTTTGAGTCCCATTCGACAGAAATTAAATTCCATTTTACTACCGTCTACACTGTTAAAAATAAAGGTTTTCATTTAGACCTCTAAAGTGGTTAAAACTTTTTCCAATATTTAAGACCATTTAGGGTTTTATCATAAAACATATTTAAACCTTCTGCTCCCCAAATTCAGTCCTTTCGTGGAGTATTTAAGTACTTCTTTTACACTCTTTTATCCATTTTACTTCATTACATTACTTTATTTTCAGTCCTTCATAGGCCTTATTTAATTTTTTTATTATTATTCAATTTATATTAGGCTGGTTTTCGCTCGGGGGAAATATCCGAATGAGCGTCCCTGAAGTTATTGAACGAAGGGAGTTGATCACGTAAAGTATCATTTAATACTTTCAGTTTTTGATATACACGTAGCACAAAGTCGTTAATGCCTATATTTGGGTTATCATAGTTTGACGCCTTAATCAATATCGCCTATATTTAAAATCTGTTATAAAATTTTTAAAGACTTAACCTTAGTTAAATATTCCTGATGATTGGAATTTCTTCGCATTAAGTTATTTTAAAGAAAATGTTAAAAAATAAATAACGTAGTATTCAAATACTAGTCTCGAAATTGGTCCATATAATTTTTTTCTTCGTTTAAGGGAATTAAAAAGGACCAAATGTTAGAACATAACTTTTTTAAACCTTTACCACCAGGACTGGAAAAGGTTTATTCTTAGGGCTCGTTTCCTTTCAATACCCCAAACGGTATTGTATTAAACATGAAAGAGTAAAATGGGTCTAAAATAATTTATTAGACCCTTTTTAGTAACCAAATGGTTTGAAATAAATTAAAAGTCCAATTTTGGTCGTTTTTTAAACCTTTATTTTTAACAGTGTATACGGAAGTCCTAAACCTAACCTAAACTATCCTATCCTAACCTAACCTAAACTATCCTATCCTAACCCAACCTATCCTATCCTATCCTAACCAAACCTAACATAACATATCCTAACCCAACTTAACCTAACCTAACCCAACCTATCCTATCCTAACCCAAGGGGGTCTCGATCAAGAAGATGTTTGAAAAAATATCTGTACGAGTTAAAATTGATGACGTCATACAGATGAGTATCCGTTGTTTTTCAATACGATCTCATCTGGGTGACGTCACGATTTTACATAGCAACACAAAACTCGTAATATTTTGATAAAAAACCATGCGATCGAGGCAACCATATAGTTCCCTTTTTAACAAACCTTGATCCTAACCACCCTAACCTAACCTAACCTATCCTAAGTTATCCAACCTAACCTAACCTAACCTATCCTAAGTTACCCAACTTAACCTATCCTAATCCAACTTAACATAACCATTATACCCGCTGATTCGTCTCAACATAGCCATCCTCCCCAAGTATAAATAAATACATATAATATAAATAACAAACGGATCAAACATAATAAACTTTATTAACGCTAATATATCTTTCAACAAACAAAATACATATCGATAGATTTAATAATTAACAAGTGGTGATAATAATTCATTATCGAGTGAACACGCAAATTGAGTCCGATTCAGCGTAAGCTCAACGTGGGAACCGTTTATCATAAATAAATGCGGATCTGTTCCAATCTATGCCTGTGCGGTTGAAATATATTCCTCATGCGGAGTAGCAGATCCCGACTAATAAGATTGATAGTGAAAGCCGTCTCTTCGAAATGCCTTAAGGCTCTCGGCTGTCGTCGGTCTTCAAGTTACGCGTGTCGTCTTCGCAGTCGCTACAAACAAAAATACGCAAATTATCACACAATAATAATAATACCACTCTAAAAGAAAAATGATAAATAACTGATTTTTTTTTTAAATTTCAAATTTCTAAGAAACATTCCTCGTGCAGGGTACATTTAATAGTGTAAAATTGAATGACCTTGAACCATGTCTTCAAGGTCATTCAAAAACTATCTCGAGAACAGTTGGGTTTACAGATTTGGTTCCAATTAGAAAGTTTCTGCTCGCCATATTATTAGTTCAAATAACTTTGATATGACCAAATTTGACCAATCAGAAGCCTAGAAATGGACGTTTTGGAGAAAGAATAATTAATGCCTTCCGTGACATTTCAATTTAATGTTGAACAACACTATAACCCCGTCGTTAAACGAGTTCAAGCATGTATCGTAGCCAATGGTGGCATAATTGAAACGTTGAAAACTATTCAGTATTTGTTTGATTTAGTCACATTAAAACTAGTCAGATTATTTTATTATCAAACACTGAATTCATTAACCTTCAATTTAGCGGCTTCTGATTGGTCAAATCGAAGTTATTTGAACTAATAATATGGCGAGCAACAACTGAAATCGAGAATTTTTTTTGCTCTGGTACGATAATTTGAGATTCAGGAGACTGGCAACGCTGCCTGTGGGCAGTGTTACCTAAATGTAACTTTTTTAGAATAAAGTCCATGTCAATGGCAAAAAGTGGTAAATATGGCAAAAATGTTAAATATGGCCAAAAGTGACAAATATACTAATAATCAGTAAATGCATTTAAATGATGTAAATAAGCCAAAATAAGTAATAACAAGTTTATTTCACAAACGTTTATTATCATCAAAAGTATTTAATATTGCAAATTCAACAGTTTAAACATTTTTTAAGCAGTTAAACTAATAAACTTTTATCAATCTTCGTCTTCTAACCAATTATAATGTTGTTGCTTGAAATATTGATTTAACTCTTTCTTACTTTTAGCCAGTATAAAAGTATTATTCACCATGTCGATATTTACCACTTTTTGCCACGTTATTTGACACCTGACATTTACCACTTCGGAACACTGCCTATGGGTACACAACAACAGGATTCAAAATTTACCGCGCGTATTACTTTTCTTGACCATGTAAAATATTAAAATTACACTGTGTAAGAATATGTACTACTTAATTAACCATTTTCCTTCTCTAATAGTTTCAGAAACACCCTATACGATGAATTTTACCCCACGCAATGTTTTCTTCCAAAAACCATTATGAAAAATCGGCAGGGAGCTTGGGAAGGTACATACATGTTTTAAGCGATTAATAGAAGTGTAAGTAGTGCTATTATACGGTTTGTGTAAGCCTAGTGGCTTAACTATCAGACACGAGAAACAGTAGCCCCGCCAAGAATTTTCTGCACATAGGCCCAGCTTGATTCAGAGGCCCCATCTATAATGTTTATTTCAAAAATTTCCTGACTTTTAACGATTGTTTTTAAATTTTGACATGATTTCTAAAAGTTTCCCCTTCAATGGATTTTTTTAAAGGCATTTTAATCAAGGAATGACATTCGTCGATTAGATTTTTCCGAGGGGCAGGTCACTTCCATTTTGGCTGCGTCTTAATCGTAGTAAAATGATTAAATCAGGGTAATCGTGATTAAATCAGGGTGATCGTCATTAAATGAGGGTAATAAAGATTAAATCAGGGTAATCAAGATTAAAAAATCTAATCTAGATTTAATCAATCTGATGTGTTTGTTCTTGTTAATTAAACACTCTCTATTGAAGCAGATTTATTTCCATGATGATGATGATTTTTACATATGAAGTTTTAAGTAAGAGTACCGAACATGTCGGTAGCCGGTAGACCACTGTTTAGGTGGCCATAAAACTAGAGCTCCCTCAGGTTCCCCACCCAGTGGCGCCCCCTGGCTATTATAGTTCATAACAAAACCTCTTTTTTAAATAGACTGATTATAGTGTATTTTAACTACATTAACGATTAAACATTTCAGTTCATAAATTAAGTCTTTTAATTGATTTACGTCTTCGATTGGATCTTCGTACGTGTGGTCAATGTCTACTCGACTGAGGCTCTTTGTCAAAATCTTGTCTAATAAGTATCCTTGATCGGGCTCCTTCTGATGATGTGGCTACACTAGGAATAGAGATGCTTGTGGTAGGCTGTTGCTCTGGTCTCGAGTCTTGTGTGGTAATAAGATAGGATTGCGACTCGGTGGTCGACTTGGTGATGATTTGCTACTCCAGCTTGGAGATTCATTGTCAGGACTCAGGATTGGTGGTTGCTGATGACTCTGGATCGGTGGTTGTTGATGACTCTGGATCGGTGGTTGTAATACTGATCTGTACCCTGCATCTGGATTTGGATTCATTTTACTGGCTCCAGTTGTTGATGTCTCAGACACGGTTGGTTTTAATAACTTCTCACTCCTTAGTCTCAATTGGTTCTGATGTTTTCTAATAATACCTCTCCCAATATCAATCCCATACATCATATTTCCGATAGATTTTTTACAGTTCCCTCTATCCAATTTTCTCCCTTACCATAGTTTTTTACAAAGACTTTTTGATTAGGATGAAATTTATAGGTAACATCACTAATTTTTACTAATGGTTTTATCGCTATTATTATTTACTTCTAGCATTTCAATTATAGGTTTATCGATGTTGATATTCTCATTACCTCTCTCCTCTTTAAAGTTCGTTGGATGGACCATGTCAAGTTTGGTGCGGATTTCTCTTCCAAACATGATTTCCGCTGGAGATTTACCACTAATTTGCGGAGTGCGGCGATAGTTTATGTGAAATCTTGCTAGTCTTACGTCGAGAGATCCATTTGAGAATTTTTTTAAACCTTCGTCAATGACATCAATGGCAGAGTTAGAAGTACCATCTATTTTTTTTTAATGATGTCTTCACGGTACGCACCACCCTTTCAGCCTGACCATTTGAAGCAGGGTGATACGGTGCAATGGTCAAATGCTTGAAGCCGTTATTCTGCGTGAAGATTTGGAACTCGTTACTTGTGAAACAAGTGGCATTATCACTCACCAGGGTCTTCATAATTCCATAACGTGCTAAATTTTGTCGTAACAGGTTTTCTTGCTTCTAAACAATCCTTTGAAATATGTCCATGCTTATGGCAGTTGTAACATTTTCTTCGGGTCTTCCGTTTCTCTGGAGATTTCTTGATGACGTTTGGTGTTCCTCTTCCATTTAGTTGAGCGACCAACTCAGGCGACTCCTCGAATACATCTCCGTCTCTCGCTGCTCGATTTATGAGAAGGCGCTCCAATTCAGCGACAGTCTGCTTCTCCGTGGGTAACGTATCCCAGAGCATACCGAATTATTTATATTCATCGTCAGGGGCGACTTAAAAATGCAGGCGATGAGAATGCAATCGTCAAAAGAAATGTTCTTCTCCATCTTTGCAGCTGTCAGGATATCAGCCCATAGAGAACGTAGTTAAGTTATGCGTAGCCCTATCAACATCTTGAGACTTCGATGCTCTCATCAACTGAGAAAGTAATCTTCGTAGACGATTCGATGATTTCTGCTCGAAGATTTATTCCACATTATGTCTTAGTGTCACAATAAGTAATCATGTTCTGAGCCTTCGTTGACAACGCTTACCAAATGACAGTACGGGCGGTACTGAACGCTACCCGATACTTCTTCATGAAAGCATCGCTGGCTCGATCCAATCGCCGAACACATCTCGCATTGTAAGAACGTCAACGATCTGTCTCTCCCAGCTCCGCCAGTTCTCAAGACCAGACAGTTTTTCAACCACGTGGTGTAGTAGACTATCCATTTTAAAAAGGTACTGGAATGTTATCAGGATACAGTCTCAGCAGCTCAAGAACAGTTGACTCGAAGGTGTACTTAGATCATCTCGAATCGTGGCACAGTAGAAGCGTGCTGTGCCCATAACCTGTTGAAAATTAATTCAACTAGCAGCAAAGCGCAAACAGTTAAGATGACCCAAGACTCAAACATGAAACTAGTATTATTTATTAAATTAGCATATAAATAAAATATATTCCTGCAAATTTTCATGTTTTCATAGGTAAAAAAAACAAAGTGAAACTGATTGAATTTAAATATTACACTTTATTATATTTTATAACAGTATAAAAAGGTACCAGCCATGAGCGCGCAAGAAAATATACCCAGTGATGCGAGATCGCGAAAATGAAATTTCCCTTTTCGGACCAAACATTCCCTAGTTTTCCAAAATCCGAGATACATTCTTATTTACATAAACAAATTACATAAGTAATCCCAGGGAAAAGTGGTTTTTATTGTTTTCAAAATACTTATCTATGTAAACCCCTATGATCGAAAATAAAACGCCCTCTTTATTCTCAATATCGAACTATATACCCCAATTCATCTCCAATATTGTTTGATTTTTCAGTTTAGATTTTAACGAAATCTTAAATATACCAAACAAAATTACACGGGTGCTAACTCAACCAAATTCGACCAAAGACTAAAGTTCTATCAGTTATTAGTTTTTCGAATTTAATCAATTTTATTAATTTTTAAGCATCCCCACCTCGAATTTCCCCAGATTTAGCAAATTTTCGGTCTGATTTCCCTATATACTTTTCAAAATTTCCCTAGATGTGGGAAGTTTTCACAGATTTGGCATCACTGGTTGACTGATAAAATCCCTGACCTTTTCAATATTATTTAAATCACGGCCTTTTTTCCCAATTTGGAAATCCCTGACTTTTTCAATATTTAAATCTCTGACTATTTCTATATTATTTAAATCCCTGATTTTCCCCCCAATTTGGAAATCCCTGACTTTTTCAATATTATTGAAATACACGACTTTCCCCCCTTTTGAGAAATCCCCGACTTATTTCCCCAATTTAGAAATCTGACACCGTAGCATTTACTATACAGATAAAAATTGCCAGTTTTTAGCGCAGGAAAAAGTACACTAAAAGTACCCGCCTAAAAATTGAAAGGGTAACCAAAGTGGCGTTGGCAAAGTGGCAGAATCTTCTCTAACTGCCACGTGGCACTGAAGCTCATGCACAGGTGGACTATCTTAAAACTAGATCCTGCTCACAGTTTCCGTCTTTCGATAGTGTCACTGTGCTATTCAAGTAGTTTCTGCCAAGTAGTTTACTACTTTCGTTACTCTTTAAAAGCAGTAGGAACTAAATCGAAAAATCATCTGCTAACTACCGCCAATCTTCCCTAGATTCTGCTGAAGCTGACGGCAGCAATTTGAAATACGTTGAAAACCATACATTTCGAAGTTTATACTACCGTTAAGTATTTTTGGGCACCGTCGTGAATAGTACAGCGGCCATTTTCCAAGATGGCTTACGCTCTTTTAGTAAATTTTTTTATGAGCTCAAAACTACCCGTAGCAAATGTTAGGGGTCATTGCAAAGAGATTCTTGGCTGTATAGTATAATTACTTTGGATGGCTTGCAGATTTGGATATGCTGTACCCCTTGATTCCTTGAAAATGAATGGTTTCGATGCTGGAACCGTAGAGCGCCTCTTCGTAGCAAGGAGGCGGATGGTTCGGCGTGGAGATGCCCACCACGTTGTACATGACGTTGTTATTCGGAGGCAACAAGTGAGAAGACGTCTGCGTGCTACACTCGCCCGCGATTGAATCGTAGCTGGGTGGAAGAATATAGTTTGCTGGATCTCTGTTGAGAACCAAAACGAATCGAAACATCTACTTCAGTATATATAGTGAAAAACCCATAGCTCTTACAAAGGTCTAGTAACTACTGGGGCTTGATTTTGGGAAAAGAACCAAAGTAATAGTCCAGAAAATTGACAAGCGAAAATCCATAGCAACGCTTCCCAATTCCATTGACTGTGAATACGGCATCTTTTTTCTTTCCCGTGGTCTATGAAATTCAAATTGCTTTGGTTAGGTTAGGTTCAGGTTGCAGGGTGACCACAGGAAACCCTCCAATTTTATATAGGAAAGGAAATTTATAGTAATTTTATACGAGATTATAGGAGTAATTTTTAGGTAAATATAGGAAATTATAGGAACGTTCATTTGAATTTATAGGAAATTAATTATAGGAATAATTTGATGAAGATAAAACAAATGATTTTAAAGGAACTTTGGTTGAGTACAAATGAAATTAAGTGGTTTAGTAAAAGGCTGGCTGTTTTTGAGCACCTTCTATCGAACTTTATAACTAAATTGAAAGCAAAGTACGAAAAATATATCGAAAATACTAAAATTGACAAATTATAGGAAAACAATCGAAATATAGGAAAAATTATAAAATATTGTTAGTGTGGTTACCCTGAGGTTGGGTAAAATTAAGTTACTATAAGAATAGTAGGTCTTTTGTTGTGAAAGGATTTTAGACAAATGAAAATAGGCGATATAATAAAGTAACGTTGCCTTCTTGTTTTGATGGGAAAGGCCACCTTCCATTATGCTTCCATTAGCCTTCCCACCAAAGAGCCTATGAATTCATCCGTAGGCTTTAACTGTACTACTTCGTTATCCCATTTTAACAAGTTGAGCAAGCAGATCTGACTTTATAATATCGCCTATTGAGAACCATTGTTACTTTTAGGCACACGTGAAAACTGGTATGTGTTTTCCTTAGGGGTAGCTAGTGCAGATTCCACCGTAAGAGTAAGCTTTGAAATCTCTCGCAAAACGGTACCTCTGACAATTGTGAGAGACATATTCAACGATCAAGTCAGAGCGGATGAACTGAAGGTCGAAATCTTTCCAAACGGCGTTAGAGTGCTTGACCTGAGAGCAAAGATCAAGCAAGTCGAGATACGTGACTTTTCAAGGGATTTCGAAATAAGAACCCTCGAGCGTTTTAACATTAGATTCACTCGTTACTTAATTTTTAATTTCAATTAATCGAATTTTATTACAATTATTATAGATAAAAACCTAAAAACCTTTTTTTAACTTGCTTGACTTTTGCTCTCAGGTAGCGGTGTTTTTCCTTGGAGCACACAGCAAATGCGATTAAGATATCCGTTCACATTTTCGGAGCAACTTTGAGCAGCAGTGTGGACAGTGTTCCAAAAATACAACTTTTTTGGAATCAGGGTTGGCAATTTTTTGATTTAAATAAAATTCAAATAAATCGATTTTTTTTATTTAAATCGGATTTTTATTGATTTATTTGATTTTAATTAAAATTTCAAGGATTTATATAATTTAGTATCATAATTTTACCTAAAACAAAAATGTTTTAATTTTTATAGACTAATATGTATAATGAATTTATTAAATTTAAGCTAATAATCATATAGAAGTTTTTATTTTTTAAAACCTATTTTGGTACTTTACAAAAAAAAATCGGCATAATCCCCAGCCACAGGTAGAATCCAATGCAACATTAGGGGGAAGTACAAAAAAGATTATATTTAAACCTAAATTATAGCAATTGGCGAGGTTTTTTCTTTTTCAAAAATTCAATACAAAAATTGATTTAAATCAATGATTTTTTCCAAGATTGTCAGTGGAAGGTCTGATCAAGAGCGGACCCGGGAAAACAATATTAAACTGACGACGTGAGTACAGCCTTTGAAAATGTTATATCTATAATCAGTTACGTAATCACTTTAATACAGTGAATGCTACCGGCTGGTTCGCCAATTACGGAGAGTGAACAGCCCTTGTTAGCAAGGGAAATAACTATACTGGGACGCGAACCCGGAAAGTCGAAGATCCCCGGGTTTTCGGTGTCGGGGTGTTCAGTTTTCAAGTCTGGTTACCTATCAATTCATATTCTTTTAAAAATCGTTAAGAAAATGGAAAACTGTAGAACGCCAAAAAAATCGTCGCGTTCTGTTTAGTATACGAGAGGTCACTAGATTACGTTAGATTCATCGTGCAATTAAATTTAGAGAGCACGCGCATATTTTGGTTTTTGTTGAGCTCGCACGAAACCCCCCCCCCCCCCCCTCCGAGACCTTCTACACGGAAATATTAGGAAGCGCGCAAGCCCGTTTACGCTAAAATATCAAGACGCGCGTGGAACTTTTTAACAAGTTGAATAAGACATAAATAGAGTTTATGCTACCGTCAATTGGCTATGATAGTTGAACGTCTCTTCTACGTCACGAGTGACGCGCCCGATACATCTAAACAAGAAGGCCAATGTTACTTTAAAGAAAGGCCTATTGCCGCGTTAAAAAATAGTTTGTAGTAAGCTCCGACCCGACCCGGGTTTTCGGGCTTTTTCATTTCACCGACGCGTAACCGACTAAAATCTCACCCCATGCAGTGGCGTAGCTGATGGTCCGCAGGGCCCGCGGTGCGGGGGGGGGGGCTCGAGCTTCAAGGGGGGCCTTTAATTACAATTAAATTAAAAATGATCGTATAATTCTTAGGTCCGCCCGTAAAATTCTTGGGATAGCCAGCACCGTCTCGTTGGGGCATGACAACCAAGGGGTAGTAGCGGCAGACAGAGAGAAAGATTAGATAATTTATACGTCCTTTAATTTTAGGTTTTCAGTCGACCAAAACGTCAGAGTACATTTTCAATAGTTAGCCTCGGACTGAGATTCCTACCCCTTGGTCCAGGTCATTCGAAGCGCTTGAAATTCACGTTCATTCCTTTCTCTTTCAAAACACGCCGACGTCAATGCAGCGTGGAAGCTAGACGGGAGGAGGTGAGCAAATTCCCCAAGGCAGGCGAAATAGGGCCCAGAAGCAGGCTTTTATTGGCATGGTACAATAGGGGACCCCCCCCCCCCCATTGAGAATTCTATTTAGAAGGCCCACGATGAAATATTGACGCCAGCTTGCACACCACAAATCAGGAAAACTGCCTCCTCTTGTATTTTATAATTGGTGAAGATATTTTAAGCAGTTACTTCACAATAACCTCCTAGTACGTCCAGCCTACTAACAGCCAAATAAACTGCAGTTCTATATGCATGATTATATGAATAAACTCATGCTTATAGACATAATTCACATAACCATTAGTAGTATTGTCAATGTATTAGTAGTATTGTCAATGTATTTGGTCTTATTACATCAGGGCCTAAAATAGTTGTCAGTTCTGGGCAGTTCTAAAATCGGATTTGGGCAGTGCTATTTATCGTGAATTTATCGCGATTTTTGTAAAATAATGATGTATGCAGCTATTGTTGTTTTATTTAAAAAGTCCAACTGCTTTTATAGCTCATTGAAATTATGTTTTGGAGGTTTAGTTTGTATACATTTTTTGGGGGGCAGTTACAAAAAATCCCTATTTTTATATAGTTGCGCGTGCATTTGCTAGTGTTTGTTACGGGTTCTGTCTTGTAGAAGGCTACGTGTTACGGGAGTTTCGGATATTCTCTGCTAGCTTCGCCGAAGCGGCGCTGCTGTCGCAAAAACCATTTACTGGTCAGGTTTCATTTCAGGTGATATATCTAGGTAGGAACTTATATTATTAAAGTTTTAGCCCCAGTATTACATCCTATTTTCACCAAACACCCATAGGGAACATTTATCATTAGTAAATTCATGATCTGGAAGTTGGTGCTCTTTGGTGTTTTCTTTTTACTGAACAACTTAAATTTCAGCTAATATAAAAATATAAAAAAAGGGCAAAATTGAACTACAGCGGCCTCATGTAATTTTGCTTTTTTTTTTGGTGGATAATGTAGCACTTGACGCGTAGATTACGAAACTATTTTTCTTGGGCCGCAAATGATAATTTTTTTAATTAACTTAATTTTAAATAAGTAGTAATTTTAGGGGATTACCGTTTTTTTGTATTTTTTTGGCGGAGAATGTAGCACTTGACGCGTAGATTACGAAACTATTTTTTGGGGCCGCAAATGATTATTTTTTTAATTAACTTAATTTTAAAAAAAGTAATAATTTTAGGGGATTACCGTTTTTTTTGGCGGACAATGTAGCGCTTGACGCGTAGATTACGAAGTTATTTTTTGGGCCGCAAATGATAATTTTTATAATTAACTTAATTTTAAAAAAATAGTAATTTTAGGGGATTAGTAACGTTTTTCTAAAAAATAGTTCCGTCGTGTATCCGTCGACACCAGCCCCATCCCGAGCATTGACGGTGGGCGAGGGGTCGGACATTTGCCTGTTTTGTGTACGGGATTTTGGATTTTTTTAAAAATCCAGGTATTTTTATTGTGGATTTGTCATACAAAGTCTATGGGAGCAAAATTCTTGTATTTTGGGTTTGTGGATTTTTTTCCAAATTTTGTACGGGATTTGGCCATGGCCAAATGTCCGACCCCTCGACGGTGGGCCTTCTGTAATCGTACCTAGTGGCATCGTAATTAGTGAAATCTTATCAACTTAAATAGTAACAAAAATGAGAACAGGTTTGCTTCCAAAACACGTAAAAGACGTTTCTAAATTCCCCGTATTGGCGCCTAACGGCGCCGCGCACTCACTGGGGGCGCGCGGCGCCTCCCCAACCCCATACTAAAAAAGTGATGGGCCATCTATAACACGACCTAGAGGACAGTACCAAGCCTTACGCATCAAGTATATACTTTTAATATCAACCAGAAAAAAAGGTTTGTGGCCCAAAAATGCAAAACACCTAGAAAATGAACAAAACCTGTAATTGATTTTATAAAGTACGGGAATATCACATAGACGCATTCACATATTGCCTACAGGGAAATATGCAAAAAGGGGCGAAATTCACCCGAGGTACCTTCCTATTTAATAATGTTTGAGGTAGATGGCGACACTATAAAGTTTATGAAAAAAAAACTTTTTTAAAAAGTTATTAATTAATTACTAACAAAAGTCGCTTGATGACTTAGGCCTAAGGTGGTGCCTTGGGTATTAGCCTAGCTGATTATTATTATTATTATTATTATTAGTACTTTAAATTCTTATTAAAAATATATAATTTTTGTAATTTAAATTAACAATTAATTTTAACAGTAGTTAACACTCTCCGCCATAGATGGCACTACAATACAATTTTAAACTATGCAATCAGGGAAGAGAATTTCTTATTTTAAATCTCGACAAAACCGTTCTCCACTAAATATTGTAAACTTTCAACCAATCGTTGAAAATCAAAATTATGACGTCATGTTGCTATCAGAGCGCCATCTACTAACAAATAACGCCATCACCACTTTACCTCGGATGAATTTTTCCCCTTCAAAGTCGTCTTTGCCCGTTACAAACTGTAAATCAATCTATTGTGGCCCAAAAATACAAAACACCTAGAAAATGAACAAAAACTGTAATTGATTTTATAAAGTACGGGAATATCACGTGGAAATTATTAGGACACCGAAACTGTGGTGTCGGCAAACACACGACGGAAATAAGTACAATGAAACATGTGAAAATGGCCAAAAATGAGAAATTTTTAAAATTACATTAAAAAATTAAATAATCATTTGCGGTCAAAATAAAAAATACCCTCGGCATCTACGTGGCAAGGTCTATCAGGTGCAACCAAAATTCATATAAAATTCAATGAAAATGAGAAATTTTTAAAATTAATAAAATTAAATAAAAAAATCATTTGCGGCCAAAATAAAAAATACCCTAGGCATCTACGTGACAAGGTCTATCAGGAGCAACCAAAATTAATATAAAATTCAATGAGGCCGCTGTAGTTCACTTCACCCAAAAAAAAGGACTAGAAAGTGAATATAGGAGATTAGTGATTACATTCTTAGTTCAGGTGGAACTATATCCGTATTTTTGATGTCACGACAATAACCAATTTACCGCTAGTGTCATACTAATTGCTTTGTTACTTATGATATAAACTATAGAATATTTTTACCTTGGAGAAGGAATGTCTTCCACAGGACTGCAAAATTCTTGCTGAAAAAAAAATGCTCTGTAATTTTTAGCGAAACCAATGTTTTGACTGGTTTCTAATAAAAACTGTGTTATGAATTAGTTTTACACTAGGTAAATTAAAAGTGTTGATGGTGAGATTATTCCACCAGGTCAACTGATTTCTGCAATTTGTTAAAATGCTATGAATGATTTACCAGGTACTTGAAACTTTCCAGAAAGAGTTTTAAAACATTCACTGATGTTTAATCAAATTATCCCATAAAACTCAAAATGTAGCTTAAAATATTTTTAATTTGCCTTTTACTAGCAACAGCAAAAAGAAAAAAATTATAATTTCCCATTCTAAAATAACAGAATAATTTTTTTAATTCTTGGGAAACATTTGTAACAACAAACCAGCGCCTTTTTGGTGGATGCAAGTTTCATGTTCAAACAAAAATCATTTCTGCCAAATTAAAAAAAAAGTCAGCACTGAAGTATTAAATGGAGATCTAAAAACAGAGCTGAAAATTATTAGACTGGTTGTTTGGTCTATAGGTGAAAATATTAATAAAGTCAATGTAAATGAAACAAACCTGTCTCCGTGTCAGTAAGGCTACCATGGACTGTCTTCTAGCATAAAGAGTTGTTTTAACAGCAATCATCAAACCAGAACACAGGAACACTGGCCCAATTAGCCATAAATGTCCTAAACTTATTACAAATCCTATGTTGCCACACAGGGACAATATTGTCACAGCAGCCCCAGTAGTAAATAGAATAGCAGCTAATGTGAAATAACAACATGTTATACAGTTGCACATACATCTTCGACTTAAACTATCAATTCTAGTAGTAGTTGACATATTTGACGTCAATTTGAAAAAATGTTAAATATGAAATAAACTGAAAACTACATGTTAAATTTTCAATACACAGGTAGCTACTTAAAGATAGTAACACTTGACTCCTGTGAGTGTTCAGAAATATTTAATTGTATTTTTTCATAAATATAATGAGCATTTCTCCCATATTTATGTCATATTCAAATTTTATTAAGTACTTAATTTCAGACGACTACGCTTTTAGCGTCAAATCGCCAATATGAGACCATGAGACCAAGAATTGGCATTAACATTTTTTTATGATCGTCTGCTCGAAATACACTCTTTTTCGCGCGTTCACCCTATGCGTTCACCATTACCATAGAAATCTCATAGGTAACTAGAATGCTGCCGCCTACGGCCGAGCTTGACGCCAGTTCGCCTTGAACCTTCAGCCAATGAGAGGCCGTAGAGTGGTTCCGCCAAGGAGGATAATAATCCTCCTTAATTCCGCGTAACTATAGCGGGAGCTAGAAGTTGTCATTCTCTCTGCTGACATTAAATTCTTGGCAGAACCACTCTTTGAGCTTTGATTGGCTGAGATCTGGCTATCGTCTGCCACGGCGTTTGGTCCATTTGCCAGTTACACGGCAGCATTCTAGTTACCTATGAGATTTCTATGACCATTACTTCCACCCTCGGCGGGGACTCCATTCTTGGGTCTTTGGGCCATAGATTAAATAACCTTAAGTAAGGTTATTTAATCCATGATAAAATTAGCGAATAAGTTTGGGCTGAGGGTAAGGAGAAAGTACGAACCCTGCGAAAAATCACGAAACAGAGTGTATATGGTGATCAGAAAGAGCTTGATCATTGGTCGTTCTTGATATCCCGAAGATTTACTGTTAACAGGGAATTAATAATTTTGGTAATTACTAACCATTTGTTTACATAAATATGTAACCTTGTTAGAATTTTTTTAAATACTCTTCAATTGCTTACTACCAAAGACTATATATAGTCTTTGCTTACTACTTTAACAATTTGTAATTGGTGTCTGTGGCTTTAGCTAACACTTTTTTTTACTTTTAAAAAAAATTATATGTCACTACCGTGTCAGTACAAATGACTAAATGTACATTTTGGTGTTAAGGAAATAAATGCAATGTTTTAATATCTGACACAGTTAAATGACTTTACATCTTGAAATATTGTCAACTACCGCTATTAAAAGAAAGAAACCATGGTCCAAAGTTACATGGCTTGGAATAGTAAGTCAAAAACTGAGTGAATTTTTAAATTAATGCTAGGGCCTTGTCGTTTTTCATCACTCCAATAAATAATCCAAAACTCCATATAGTTTTTTATGGAAAATGGAAACATAATTTCAGTACACGAAAATTTCAATTACAAATTATTAATTTTAGGAAAAGGAACAAGTGGTGTTACTTAATTCGAATAGAATCAGCTATTTGGAACTCCATAATGGTGAAACTAAAAGAAGTATGGGACAACTTAGTCGTTATTTAGAAAATATAGCAAAGCTATTTCTTCAAGGTATGTGTTATGCTTTAAATATTGAATAAGTTGTCTGGAAAACTGTTATATTTCAGATGATATAGTATTTGGTCTCTTGGTTAATGGCGATATTTTGATATGGAATAAAGACTTGGATGTCATTTACTTAATCAAAGGGCTTCCTGACTTTGTAACTGTTAGCAATTCTGGTTCAAAACGAAACAAAGATAAAAATCTAGACTCAGTTACAGGTAATAAATAATTTTCACATAATTGTTAGGGAATTCACTTTTGTCAGTTTTGGTAAAGTGTTGCTTGGCATTTGTGGTGTCATACATTTCAGAACTCAATTATTGCCACACTTTTGGGTAGGCAAGTTCTTTTATAGCATCCAAGGTTTTGCACTCAGTGGGTCATAATTAACTTTAATTTTATAATAATTCTTATTTAGCGTTAAATAATATCATGGCAGCGGTTTTAAGGTGGGCTTAGCTATGATGTATGCCTAAGACGCTATGAGAAAGCACCCAATAGAAGGTGGCACTATAAATGAGATTGTCAAGTATTCGATCATCACCACTAATACATGTTAACTGTAACTCACATGATTTAGTTACTATTGCCAACTAATGTAACACTAGGTATGGCTTTTATAATTAAAAACCGAACAAACAATACAAAAAATTATTAAACAAAACTATGACTGTGAATTTTTTTTTAAACTGTACCAGAACCAATAGAAGGGGACTCACTGTCAATCTTCCCTTGGGGGAAATATATATTTGGTGTTAAGAAATTTAATTTAATTTTGTTTCATTCCAGTTAGAAAGCATTATGATTTAGTAATTAAAAAAGATCTGAGCAAGATAGTGGCTGTAGTTGACTTCAATGAGATTCATATTTGGTATGGAGAAAAGTCCAATTTGGGAAATTTCAGCAATTCTAAGAAGCCCAAGGAATTGTGTGGATCATGGTTTTCCATTCCTCTCAATAGTGACGTATCATTATCCAACATGGTCTCTAACAAGAATGGATTATTAACAGCCAGGTTTAACCAGAGACATCAGATTGGACCTTCAGCATTTCAATGCATTTTTTCCTATTCTTTGAATGATACCCTCCACTTGCCCATTTTAAATGTGACTGAATCTTATTCAAATGGATCTGAAAGTGCTGAAAATCATATTTGCACTTGGAAAAACTTTACTTTTCAAATGAAAGATTTTGGATGTCAAAGCATTCCTCATTCGGGCTCTTTGGTCTCAAAGTTATCAAATGATGGACTGTGTTTAGCTTTAGCTGTTAATCAGCTCTCTACTCAAGCCGCTAGGTACCCTTTCTTAAAACTGCTGGTATATTCATTTACCAAATTTTCTAATAAAATTTTCTTTGGTAGTTTACTTTTTATTTCAACTATAAATGGGTCATTGATTGTGACTAATTTAAAGAACTACGCAGTTGGACAACCAGTTGTTATGAGGAAAAAGTATGTTTTAGTTAAGATAATTGACTTTAATTGTTAATAAAAAAATAAATTTATCCCAATTATGATTTTCATTAAAGATATTTATGGATATCTGAAATGGCATGGAGTCCTGATGATTGTTTTCTGGTGTCTATTACAAGAGAAGGATCAGTTTCCATAGCGAGTAAAATGGGTGACCTGTTGCAAATTTATATGTCTGGTTGTTCTCTCAAATTAGGTCCTGCAACATACTTGAATCTTTACCCTCTTGTAAAACCAGCGTAAGCTATAACTTGTATAGTTTTTATGTAAAATATTTAATTATTATTCATATTTTAATATTGTTTTATTTAGATCAAAGGATAGCAATCGCGCTTCTTTAGATGATGATGATGATGAAGAGTCAGTTTCAACTACTTCGGGAACACCCAATTTCAAACAGCAATTTTCGATTGCATCTCATAAAAAAGTTCCATTTTTCCTTCTATCTGATGGCTATCTAGTTACACTGTTACAATTTCCCAAAATACACTCTGAAATTTTGGAAGTATCTACTTGGTTTTTACAACAAGCCAAATCTGCCTTGAGTCCTTTTCAATTTGATCAAGATTTGGCATATGGGCACATGGGGTCTTACTCTAAGAAATCTGTAAAATCATGGTTGAAAGTCTCGGATATTCAAGGATCGTGGAAGCTTTTACCATCGGCTCTCGCATCCGCTAGTAATGATAATTGCTCAATGCTAGGAACATTTGATGGACAGATAACATCTACTTCATTTGACTGGGAAAGTCGACAATTATCCATCTCCTGTTCCAACATAATTGCTTATTGGAATTTGATGTGCGGATTAAATAAATCTTGGAATAAACAACTACATTCGTTAGCTTCCAAAGCAATTAATATCATAACTGACATTATAGAAATATCTCTTTTCAATGATATACGTAAGTTTCAAGCTCTTATTGCAAATTATATTATATATTTTTTTAATGATGATTGTGTTTGTATTTTCAGGTTTTGACTGCCAGTCCTACAATACTCTATCTAGTCTAGATTCTGTGATGAAAATTATGACTATTTTCTTTGAATCTTTAAGGTTTGATTGCTTACTTTACAACATGCTGTCATCGAGTGTGATACTGCTCAACAAAGTTTTTGCAATTTTTTACAACCAAAACAATGTTTCCGATGAAACATGTACTCAATTCATGCAGTTTCTACTTAAAATGGAAATATGTTTATTCCAAAGTTACAAATTAAAGAATATACGAAATATTGAGTATTTTACTGAGACAGAAGAAGAAATACACATGATGCATGGTTTTTATTGCTGTGGGCATATTAACACTACGGGTAGTTTCAACAGCATAGATCTACAAGGAATCACTATTTTTAAAAGGTTGGAAATCCTATTTTTCTAATGAACATTAACATATTTTTAAAATAATTTTTTTTAGACTGAAACCTGCTTGGTTTTCTTTATACAAGCTAGTCACAAATAACTATCACAAATGTTTGAAAAGTGAAAAAGGAGAAAGTAGAGAGAAGTGGAAGAATCTACTCTGTGCACTTCAAAAAGAAATTCAAAATAGAGGATGGGAACTAAGTTTCCTTAATCTTAAGAAACTGGATAAGAAAGTAAAACACGCTAACAAATTATATTTCAAGGGCAACGTTGAAAAAGCCATTGATATGTGGTTGAATGAATTAAAAAGTATTATGGTAAACTTTTTGTATTTGTGGGTATGTACTCAACTTTTAATTTATTTAGGTAATGGAAAGTTAATGGATGTTAGAAAACTACATTGCGTATTATACGCCTTCTTATCTCAATACCACGTAGCAGCTTCACTTTCGTACATTTTATGTACATTGAAGGATGATTTTTTGAAAGAAAAACAGACCCCAATAAAGAGAACCACCAATGAAACAAACAAAAGAATCCTGCATTCGATAATCAAGCGAATGGACTCCAAAAGTGTTACAAGCCTTCTTCAAACATTTGCACGGTTTTGGCTGTTATACTTCAATAAGAAAACTGTTTATGTTTATCCTGTACAACGACCTCACAATTTTCTCAGTAGCAAGCAGGTCTATAAAGGTATAGTCGCAATAAAATTTGTAGATCCAATGTTGATAAAACAAAATTTGTCATTTATATTGTTTAGGATTGCGTTTGTGCCCTTTGGTTTCTTCTTTGGTATCTGATTCTTTGACTACTCAAAAGGTCGATGTTGTAATAAATCCTACATTGGTTGTTGAACTTTTGTTATTGGGTGGTTTGTGGGTTGAATCTGTGGCTTTTCTTTTATCTCAATTGCCTAACAACTCTTTCCGCATGGCCTTTGCGGTTGCAGCTACTTGGTGGAAAACCAACACACTTTTTTGGCAATTAAGGTCCGTTTCAAATTGTGATTAAAAACCATAGCCTTTTCTTTCCTGTGTTTTTGATGGCTGTCTATATTATTTATATCATGATTTAAAAAATAGGTTTTGTCTATTTATTTAAAGATCAAGTATTTTCAAGGGTGAATTGGAGCCAAAAAGAATTCTTATTGATGAACTGTCGTATCTTTCTTCAATTCACATATCTGATAAAGATTTCTTACAATCTGAAGAGGATTCTGCAGAATTGGTCACAAAAATACGAGATATTGTTCTTCCAGGAGTATTATCAGATATAGATTTGGCACCAACAGTTTTGAATGACATAGTCAAAAAATTGATTTCTCTGATCCAAAAAATCAATCTTTTGGTTTCAAATGAAATATTTCTGCCAGCACCACCTTGTTATTGCCCTCAGCAGACTATAGGCTACGAGGTAAATGTTTGTAGATTTTTTAGTTATAAGATTTGTTTTTCTATTTAATTTAATTTTAGGAAGGTGACATGCCCAGCGTAGACAGCGAAGAAGGTTTCAGACATTCTGTAGCTACTCTTATAGAAAGGTTCTTTTGTGTAGTTCAAGCTAGTTGTCTGGGCTTCCCTCTAATGGCTTGGTGTTTCAGCTTTATTGAGAAATTATGGGCAGCAGCGGTAATATATGAACAAGAATTTTAAATCTGTAAACCTGAAATTTTTTAATTTATTCATTGTAATATCAGGGTTGGAATTCCTTCGGGGAGACATCTTTTTCAAATTTGCAATATGCGATAGTCACATTTTTAGATATGAATAATTCATCTCCTGATATTGCCAATGCCATTCAGTGGTCTACATTGGAAATGTCAGAATCCGGACAGAAATGCCTTCAGTCTATGAGGGAACTATTCTCATTAATTTGGATGCTTCATTGTAGAGACGAACTGTCGCTAGCCTGTCGTGACTTGAATCAGTTTATGGTAGGAAATGAAACAAGATTAAACAAAATGGTAAAATGAAATATATATTCCTTGTTTGATTGAAAGAAACAACATAGTTTTTTTTTAGAATCCAAATCATTACTTTGACGTTTTGGATAAAGTACTCTTTTGGGCTGAGAAATTATCTCCTTTCAGAAAAGTTATCAGTTCTCAGAGTGCTTTGGATACTGTTTTATTCAAAGCCGCAAATGAAATGAATATGTCTCAGAATTTGGCTAGGAGGATTGCCAGATGTTTTCCTGATTCAAGTTCTCTAAGTCTGTCAGGTCAAAATCAACTACAAAATTTTAACGAAAAATTCAATAGTTCCATATCTAATGCCACCGGAGAAGTATCTTCAACTGAAAAATCAACGAAGAACTCAGAATTTGGGATTAAAACCTTTGCCAAATATCAGGCAGAAGAAATGGAGAAAAGGCTATCACTAAACAAACGTATTGAAAAGCAGTTTTCAAAATTGATAAAGAGTAACTTATTGAAAATTGGAGAGTTTGATGATTTTTGCTTTGAGCTAGAAGAGATGTTTATAAATTTAGTAGAGCCAGTGTTTCACATTGGAATTTTGAAGAGGCTGAGTCAGTCTAATTCTAAAGAACCCAACATCCCCTTTTTAACCACCTTTCATCAACAGTTGAAAAAGGCTCATTTCAAAAGTCCACAGGAGTCTATTAAAATACTAACTGATTTGGAAACACAATCACTCAGACGCGACTCGGTCTGTGAATTAATTAAACAAACCAATTCAAAATCTATGAATGGTGATATCCTGAGTTCTGAGATATTTAAATTCTTGAAAGATCCTGTAAAAAGACAGTCAGTATTGTTCCGTCAGCCTATTAGAGCATTTTGGTCCCCCACCAAAAAAGTTGTTGAAAAATTTCACAAACTTTTAACGCAAGTGCGTCATCAGTTCAAGAAGAATGGTACCAAACGAAAGCTTAATAGTCATGCTATTAGCAAATGGAAAAGTACTGCTAATTTATTGATGGAGGGCATAAGGAAAGAGAATAGTCAATGGAACAAGAGTCTAAGTACATCAGATCTGTATCTCAATTCAGTCATTGGACTAAACAGGCTTTCAAAAAATAAGGGCTTGGCTAATCAAATCCCAGATTTGGTAGTTGAACTCCAAATGAAATTCAATGAAGATGATTCTCTCCTGCAATATATTTCTTGGATTTTATCTTGGGTAAGAGATAAATCTAGAATCACTTCACTGGATGTTCTTCCATCTACTCTGTTGTTGTCACTTTTATTGGAATCCAGGAGAAAAACTGCAATAGATAATGGGAGGTTAAGTTTAGTTAAAGTGAAAATCAAGGCTGGAGATGCTATAAATAAACCACCTAAGATAGTGAGAAGTGTTTCATTAAGGAATTCAGATCAAGATGTAATGAAAACATTGCAAAATCCCCCAAATGTCCCTAATACCATGGAATTTTTTAAATCAAATCCTGATAACCTTCTAGCTATTGAAGAAGATTTAAAATCAATTTTGCCAGTTTTACCTTCATTTAAAACCGATTCCAAAAGAATAGGACGGTCTGAAACCATAACTGAAGAATCTTCTCAGCAAATTATTTCTGAAAATACCTTAGAAAGAACTAAAATAGAAGCAATTGATTTGTCGTCCAAAGTTTCACCCAAAAAATTAACCCTTCCTCAAGTTTACCAAGAATGTTGGAATAAAACCCACCTTTACAATAAAGAAGATTCCACCAAATTCGAAGGCACAAATAGTATAGAAAATAATAATAACTATAATGTGTGCAATATGGCAAGATCAGTTGACTCTTTTGAGAGAAACAGTCCACGCAGAATGTCCATCCGAAAGAAGAAAGAAATGGAAAGACTCACTCCAGACAAAATTAGTCATGAAGTAGTTAGCTATGATAATTTACATATTCCTAATGAACTAACTGGGGTGATTCAAGATGCTGTTAGATCTGAAATGAAGAAGAGTGTTGAAGAAATTGGTTTGGGAATATTAGGGGGAGCTCTTGGTAGCATTGCAACTAGAAATTTATCGTTTCAAAATGAAAATACAGGTTCGAATGTCGAACCTCAGCGGCCTCCCAGAAAAAGAGAATCAGCAAAGTCTGTCGGAACTCAGTCAGTTCCTGTTTTGCCAGATATATCTAAAGTCACAATACCATCGAATAGCAAGATGTCCAAAGGTTTACAGAAACATACCCAAGTTTCTAATATTTTGAAATCTAATAGCAGCAGTGGCACATCAAGTGCCGATAGTGATCGTTCTGATTCCTCTGATAATACCTGTATCAGGTTAAAACATGGCGTTTCAAAAAAGAGTGTCCTTCACAAAGTTCCGTTATTAAAGGCGCACAAAGTTTGTGATGAAGTTTCTCCGAAAAGGTATTATGTTATATCTGATGAATTTAAAAAGCACAGCGGTGATACTGAAAATGATAAAGGAAACTATATTCGTCCAATTTCCCTCAATTTGTTAAAAGTTGACAGTGTTAATATGAGTACAAAGAAAAGTGATATTTTTGCAACGGAAAAGAAAATTATAGACCCTGAAGAAATCAGAAAATTTGTAATAAGAAGAAGTATAAGCGGAAATGTCCAAACAGGTTCTACTGAACCAAGGAAATTTTTATCTGTTACATCTTTGAAACCACCAAAATATGCTAAATCAAATCCATGTAGCATTGAAAAATTGCTCAGACCCCATAACGAAAAGCCAATTTTGAAAGAAAAGATTCTATCTGAAGCACATTATTCCAATGTTAATGAAAATGAAAGAAGAAGCTTGAGACAAGAAATAAGAAATAAACCATTTATAGAAAAAATAACAGCTGGTATGTTACGCAACTTTGATTTTTTAAATCCGGGTTTAATATGTTTTGATTTTCATTGAATAGAAGCCAAAAGTCCGGAAAGTTGCGCGCAGTTACAATATAATGTTTATGATAGACTTCGAAATAGTAAAGATTTGGTAAGATTTTCTTTAAAACATTCATAGAAACCTTTTTTAAGCCATCCCTTGAATTTAGAAACCCAATTCAACTCAAACCAGCGTATCTATGCGAGATGCTGCAATTGAAACTGATAGTTTAGAAAGTTCAAAAGTAACTCGTGACATTGGTTTTGTAACTACACCATCGGAAGCTGAATTAGAAGATGAAAGAATCAAAGTTTTTCAAAGTATCCTGGAAAGCTCTAAACATTCTTCAATCTCTGAGGACTTAGGAATGAAGAATGAACAACTATCCAACTATAATCGCGAGATTAACTTTCTTCCTATGGAGCGAGATATTAATGAAAATACATTTAATAATTCCATAACTCTATCCTCGGAAAATTGTAATGAAGATACGTTTAATACCATTTCATCAAAATCACCATTAGAAGACTCATTTGAATCTACTGCTAGTTTTGGTACTAAGCTGGATAGCTTTAAGAAAAGAATTAATTCAATGGAGGAAGTTTCTCGTAACATTGAAAATGAACTGAGTAATTCCAAGAGGGTTATTGATAATGTGGAGAATTACACTAATAGAGACTCAAATTTAAATATATGTGTAAGAGAAAAGTATGTAAATTTAGTATACTTTTTTGTGCATGATATTGCATTAATTTATTATTCCTTATATTATTATCCTTTTTTTAGAAGTCATAGAGTTACTGATTTGAGAAGGCGTGATTCAAAGATGTTTGAGCACAGGAAAAGTGTAATATTGAAACTGATAGATGACAAATACAAGAATGAATTTTCAAGTTTTAAATTCGGCCCCAATGAAAATGATAATCCACATAGGACATCTCGTAAAATATCTTTTGCTGATTCCTATGGCTCTTCAATTAGAGCCTTAGATGATTCAGATATTTGCAGTTCATTGCAAATGGAAAATTTTTTAACACGCTCCAAAAGTAGCGAAGAAGAAAGTTTTATTAACCCGAGAAAAATGAGGGAACTTTATCGAATTTATGGTGGGTGTTTTAACCGCTTATTTAATACACTCGTTAATTTCATTAACAATTTTTTTAAATATTTTAGGCAGTAGAAGAGTGCCAGATAGGGTTTTGCAGAAATTTAGAAATGAATATATTTCAAAGAGTAATAGCTCTATGTAAAATAGCTTTGAATTATGAAAATAGACTGTGATACTTCTAACAAATCTTCTTTCCTGCTGTTTTAAATTAAATATATTTAAAATCTATAATGTGGTGTTTATTTAGTACGATCCAACTCAGTACTAGATTAAAGGGTTCCATCAGCCTCGTAAGGAGATGAGAGTGGGGGATGAAATAGCACTATTTGTTTAACGCGGAAGGAGACAAATTTTTGGTAATACGAAACCACTTTACAAAACACGTGGTCATTTCGCGGAAATTCGGATATCGGTCGTAACGGACGGAGTTTTTGTTACCTTTGCCTAGTTTATTTTTATTGGAATTTAATTAGAATTAATATGGAAAGTTGTTCTTGTTCAACGAATTGTCTTAGTGATTGATTTTATTTTCGTTTATCATGTATTTACCATTAATTTCATTGCTCGACATTGTTAAAACCGAAAATTTTAAAACCGACTGGCGAACTCGCAGAGGAATACCAACGGGGGCGCATTCGGGAAAAAAAGTTTGCTTCTTTTGAAAAACTTGAAAACGCTCGCTTTTCTCGTACATTCGTTTAGCGTGACGTGCGCCCTCTAGTGGCGGTAATCGAAATCAAAATCCGGACTGCCTAGGGGGGGGGGGGCGAAAGTTTCTCCCCTTACGAGGCTGGTCGAACCCTTTAAGAAGGATCGTACGGCGGAAAACAAGTCACTTAAGCCCAAAAAAAGTTTGTTAAACCTATTATCATATGTAACATAAGTAACTCATAAGTATGCCACTGTACCTTTATTCCATTTAAAAATCTTCACTAACGGTTTGTTTCACCACGAACCAGTAAAAAGGTGGACTACGTTAGATTTTAACATTTTTATTCATCCTAGTAATTTTTCGAGTCACACTATTGGATAGTAACATATTTATTTAAGCCAATGGAAAACCTCTAAATTGAGAAGGAATTTTTTGGGTCGGAATTTTAGTCAGCCCAATGTAGCTTTATTAAAATTTATAAACTCGCTGGGTTTGTGCGGATGAAGTTAAATTATGAGTAATTTAGAAAAATAAAAGTTTGGGGAAAATGACCAATAAGTGATCGCTTTCCAAAAATGGAACAAGTCGTCGAAGTGGGATATTCCATCAGCTTTATTAAAACCGATATCAGGCCTAGAAGAGTTAGGCCTAGGCTCAAAAGAATCTGCAAAGACTGCAACCTTTAACCTTGTAGATGCCCCAGAAAAGCTCAACCTGAATTTCAACTATTTTTTCCAACAAACCGTTAGTGAAGATTTTTGAATGGAATAAAGGTACAGTGGCATACTTATGAGTAATTATGTTACATATGCTATCACCAAAGGCGGGGAATACAAGCGAAATCGCGGAAAAATGTTTTTTCTTCGGTTTTCCACTTTCCTATTTAGAAAAAACAAGGTATAGTAAGTTAAACTATCTTTTCACAATATATTTATGTATAATTCATAATTTAAAAAAATATTACCTTATATCATATGTAACATAATTACTCATAAGTATGCCTCTGTATAACATTTCCATTGAAAAAAATTCAATGAGACCTTGTTTCACGCGGAACATACATTAAGCGGACCCAAAAATGCAAAAATGCTTATAATCCTTGCGCTATTGAAAAGGTTACCAAGGAAACCAAATCTCGTGATCGCGAGACACGAGCTAAACTTGACATGGGCAAAGCCAGAAACGCGCGAGGAATGCTCACTAACTTCCGTTTCCAATCAGTAAAGTTGATGACGCGTATTTTGTCACGGAATTGTAAGTGACGTAATTTACGTCATATCCCATGAACAAGGTTTCATTAACGAAAATACTTTTATGGCATACTTATGAGTGATTATGTTACATATACTTATATATATTAATGAAGAAAAAGAGACGCGTTTTTTACGCGAAGGCGCCATATTAGTATACATAGTTTTGAAGGCTGTAGAGGTGTTTAGAGCGTTTTGACGAGTAAATAATGTCTCTCTTAAAATTTATAAATCTTTAATAATAACAAATCTTTATTAATAGTATATATATTTAGCAAATTCACGAGTTTATAACCGTTCTTAGGTATTATTTTCTGTAAATCTAATTAGTTTTAAGAGTAAGAATCTTAAAACTAATATAATTGAAGATAAAAGATGCTTAGGTACATCTTTGGAACTAAATAGGTAAAAGGTAAAAGATAGATGGTCGTCAGCCTGCATTTCATGGAGGATGATTGCTGTTCAGGCAAGAATGTATTTATTTATACTCAGGGAGAATGAATATGTCGAGATTATTTTTAGCGTTTCTCCAATTCCACCCGTTGGGTCCCCCGGTATGCTCCTCCGCTTTAATGAAATCATATAATACTGCAATCTCATTGGTTCTTAAAAATTACGTTTTTCGACGCGATTAACGCTGCTGCGAGGACGCAAAAAATAAAACCGCCTCCTCCCCCCCCCCCTTAGCGTGACGGGGTTAGGGCCTCAACGTGTCCGTCGATAGTCTACATATTTATTCTCCCTGAGTATAAATAAATACATTCTTGGTTCAGGTTTGTACCTTTATTATGGAAAAAATTTCAGTCAGATAAAATTACAAACCGGCCCTTTCTAAATATACAATATTATTCTACGTTTAAAAAGATGAAAGCTTAAAACTTGTTGAAACCTAAAATTATAATTTATTGCGCTTATAATATATTTTAACTTAATATTATTTAATAAAAAATATTAAAATAATATATTTACCCTGAAGTTACAGTGATCTTCTTTTCACTTTTTGTTTTATTTATTTATTTACATGTCGTGTTTCAAGGATTAAACAATAATACTATGTTGCTGGCAGCTAGGAGCAAAAAACACAACACCCCACACAAGGAGAACGCAACCCGTCAAAAGTCGTGGATTTTCTTGTGTACGTTTTTCATTGGCTAGACGCTTTAGCGCCTGCTGCCGTCGGAAGGGGAAAATTCGGAAATTGTCTTCCTCCCGCCCGTAAAACGTTCAGCGTAAAGGCTCGTGACGCTCGTCCAATGAAATTCGTACACAACCCTTCGTTAGCGTGTTTAAAGGCTAGCTGCGTTCTCCTTGTGTTTGTTGCTCCTAGCTGGCAGCATCTAGAGGATGTTCTTGGTTTCTGTTTAACTCTTTTATAATTTATAAACACCGTTAAAAAATTTGAATCATGAAAAAAATATTAAACTATTAGTTAAATATTAACCTATGTTCGGTTTAATTCAATGTTTTTCAAAATTTATTTAAAAATAATTTTTTTTTGTGGAATTTTCCTATCTGACTAACGTTAAATTTTGGTCGTAGCGAAAGCCTGGTGGGAAAATATATACACGGTAAATGGACGCTTCAATAAAAGATACTCGGTTTCTACTCCCCTCTCCAAATTCTTCTGGGAAGGAGCTATTTCCGGTCGGTCGGTTAAACGGTTAGAATGGCTAGCCACAAAGTCATATTTAAGTCAATTGGAGACGCGTTTTTGCCCTCATGAGAATTTTGCGTCAGATAAGAAACGCGTCGGCTCACGTGTATAAGGAACATAATAATGTTTATTTTCGATAATATATTTTAAGGTAACATATATAATGTTTTTAAAATTAAGTATAAGAAGATAATATTATTATTATTATTATCATCCTCTTATGGTATAAATAATTAAAATTATATGTAATATTTTTATAATACCGGGCAATCTGCTTCTCATGGAGGCAGAGTTAATTCATTTCGTATAAAATTATCTTTTGGAAAAAGATGAAAACTCATTCCTTTAGAACTAAACATATAACTTTTGCAGTACGGTATGCAACAAGGGTTTCCTTTTAACCAGGTAACTTTTTTGGCATGTTAAGGCTTAGCATAAAACCGATGTTACGTTCGAGAAAGTTTCCAGCTTTCTAATATTTCACCAAGCACTATATAAATAATAACTTATGAGTCCTGGCTGTCGGAAATATTACTTCTTGGCAATTTTAAGCGCCTATTCAGGCGATTGACGGGGCCGCTAAAGCCAGAGAGTGTAAAGATTATGAGAGGCGTCTCTCTTTCAAAAAAGCGTACTAACTTTTTTTTCCCAATAATGTCCACTACTACCGTAAGAGCGATGGCGCCACCAGTGGCGCCGTTCTCACAGCGCGTGCGTTTCGATGTTAGGTTTAAAAGAGACGCAAAAACTTTCCAGATTTTTAATGCTAGTTTTACAAGGTTTTTAAATAATTTAGTATGTCTGGGGTATATTGTTCCGTTTTAAATTGTAAAATATCGAAAACAAGAAATCCTTGTTTATATTTTTTTAAGTTTCCAAAGGAAAAAGACTGGTAAATTCGCATTTTCATTAGATAGGCTTATTGGCATATTAACTTAATATAAATTTTAGTTTTTATTTTGTGGCTGAAAAATGTAAATAATGATGGGCTTACAAATAACACTACGGAATATTTACACGTTAACCATAGAATTTGCGCGAATCATTTCATTGATGCCAGTTTCATGAATATTAGAACTAAAAATAGGCTCACACCATCCGCTGTGCCAACAATTTTCAGTTTTAAAGACTCTACACCATTGGAAATTTCAGAAAATGGTAATTTCAATTCAAGCCTTGCTACTCCTCTGGGAAGATCTAAAGGATAATTTTGGTTTTAAGTTTTTATTAACGGACAGGATTAGCCAAGCTTTTGTAGATAATTTTCTTGGATCTATAAGACAGAAAGGAGGCAACCGTGATCATCCGAATCCACAACAATTTCGAGCTGCATACCGGGCTACCTCTGTGAATAATCTCTTGAAACCACCGGATTCTAATTGCATTGATGATTTTAAACATTGACACTTTTAAAACTGCAGCTCCAGAACCGGATGAAGATTTGTCCAATTTTGAAAATCTTGTAGTCTCGCAAAGCCAGGGGCAATGTTCCGATGAAGACTTAGAATTTTGTAATTCTATTGAAAGTCCAAACCTGCTAAAACAAAATGTTCTTAGTTACATTTCAGGATATCTAATTCACCTCTGCTACTCAAACCTTCAATGCTCTTCTTGCATAAGTCAACTCAAAAAAGACAATCCAATTGTTGACCCAACAAATCTGCTATTTTACTTTAAAGCTTTCAAAACAGCAAAGAATTCTTCTTTCGGCAGCCTCATCGTACCAACTGATAGTTTCTTCAAATTTGTAATGGAGACAAATGAAGTATTTGACACCAGTTTTAAGCTTTTATCGCACATGACAAATATTAAAGGACGTTTGGAGAGATTCATCATTCAAAGAATTGACAAGAAATATTTTAAAGCTAATGAAGATTCTCCATGTACAACTGCATACCAAAACATGATATCTTTTTTCATAGAATTCTGCATACATAGTTCCCTTAAAAAACAAGATATCAACCATGAATACATGAAAACCCAGAAAAGATTAGATAGGAAACTGTTAAAAATACAACATTAATCTCATTTTACCTACTTCAATGTTTCCTCGTATTTTTTAATTTATTCCGCTCTAATTTGTATTAATTACATCATATTTTTAATTTATTGTGTTGTTAAGCCTCGGCCATTTCATAAAATTTACAATGAATTTCCTTGGTTAATCAAACAAATTAATTATTTTAGTATTAAAATATTATAAATAGTCCGCTTTCTTGTACTTACGTTTCTTTATTTCCATGGAATTGAATTTTATTAATTTTAAATTAGCATAATTCAAATATGTTCAACAGCCATGACTGATGAAAAATATTTTCCGGATGTTTACAAAATTGAAATTTCTTTGAGTAGCGCCATCGTGTGGCGGGTAGTATCGGAACCTCTCCTATGGGCGCGCGCTCTCAAAATCTTGTACGAAATTTTAACGTTACGGGAATGGGAAGAGACGCCTCTCATAATCTTTACACTCTCTGCTAAAGCGCGGTACGCGCGATCGAAGTTGGCCGTGATTTGACAATGCACATTTATTTTAGAACGAGAGTCTCCGAAAACTTAATTAATTTGCAAATTCATTGCATTAACAGCACTGGACACTTTATTGTATCTCATTTTAACTCATAAGCATTGGTTGTTCAAACAGGTTTGTTTACTGAAATAATAGCCGTCGATTTATCAGACGTAGAGCTAATTGTGCTTAGGCATAATCGGCATTTGAGATTCGATGACGTCAAATATTACGTATAGTACGGATGACGCAATATCTGTGAAACAAACCGTTAGTGAAGAAATAGAGCTTGTTAAAGGGGCTCCAAAGTTCGGTGGCAAAATGTGTGTAAAGTCAGTATTGTGCGAGTTTGGAAGTGGGAGTCTGGAATCTGGGAGATAACCTTTGCTAAAGATGCAATATTTAAAGATATATAAAGTTTTCCGCTCTAAAGTAAACAGTTTTACACGGATCGTACTTTGGATCGTATTTTTGCCGTACGATCCAGCCTTCGGATCGTATATCGTACCCATAGAAATCTTATAACATAGAATGATTCCGTACAAATACAAAATGGGCCAATTACATTTTCGGAGGTTTCGTCATTATCAGCCAATCACGATTCAAATAGTGATTACGGCAACGACTCGTTGCCATCTAGTTTGAGTTACTGAAAATAATAATTCGATTTTAGATTACGTCACCTTAAGAACCAGCATTTGATTGGACCACGTCAATCGAGTTTAATGTAGTTTTTAAACATGGTAGACTGTTTCTTTACTCGTAAAGATTTTTCTCTTTTATGGAAACGTTTTGGATAACTATTGTGTTGTTTGTTGTTATGGCTCCTCGATGCTTCATTTCCACATGTAGAAAACGATTTGCGGTGGACGATAATGTGTCGTTGTACATGTAAAAGTTTGGGTTTTCTTAAGCATCGGGGAAATTTGAAATGTTAACAAACGGCGGGCTATTCAAATTGGTGATTTGGTAAAAGTTATGTCAGGCCTAGGCTTAAATATTTTCAAAGCGAACCTAAAAAGAAATCTTATTTATCTTCCTCACAATGGCATTTAAATATTCCTTATAATAAGTAAATATGAAAACAAAACTAAAAGTTCAAAAAATCTTACCACTATTAGTAAATAAAAATCCAAGAACGTTGAAGTGGTTCATGTGAAAAAATTCCAGCAAAAACTTATGGGAATTCTGCGAGCTTGGATTATCTTTGATCGGATGGATCCTGTAGGAATCGTCTGAGCTTTTACTATTTTTAACCGCCATGTTATGGCGCTAGCGGCTTGCCTTAATCAATTAATGGCCGCTGATTTTCTGAAGCTTAAGCATTAGTCGTTGCTACAAAATGTCCTGGCGTCAGGTTCTCCCGTAGACCGGAGCATTCTAGGTAGGAGTATAAGATTTTTATGTCGGCAACTCTGACTGGCTATTTAAATTTGTTAATCTCGAGGTTAATCTCCACCTATTTTTGGACAGGGCTTCCAGCGAAAGCTTGGTTATTGCACGAAATTGTATAGAAATGGAAGAATAAAGGAAAATAAATATTTTATAAACTAAAACGAAGTAACAAAACTAATTTTAGATAATCCATTATACAGGATTTTTAGAAACTTATTTAGTATAGTAAATAAATAAATTCAAATATAGTAATTAAGTGTCGTATTTTATGTAAGAAGCTATTATTTAATGAAAACCGAAATGGGATCAGGTGCAAGCGGTCTGTGATTGCCAACGGCGCGGCGTATCCAGGATTATATTTCAGGGTTTTTTGGGAGTGGTGGAAAAAACTTATCCCCCAACCACCCTTAAATAGACCCGTGGGACTGCTAGCCTACTAGCACGCCTTGTAGGGCCCACAGCAAAGATATTTCGTTGAAATCGTCTCCGATTTAGGACAGTATTCGTCCGATATAGGAAACTTACCACTTCCATCTATCTCAACTGCCAAACGCGTTGTCAAATCGCAAGCTTCTAAATTGATTGAAGGTGAGTTCCGATTTAAAGAACTTACAAGGAGACTACCCTAAGTGTAACCTAGGTTTAACACACCGATTTTGTTCAAACTCGTGGGTTAAGTAGGCCTTAATGAATCATGAAAATTCCCAAAAGGGAAAGTTTCAACAATTGATTTTTATCACATTTAAGATTTTTTTATCAATAAAATCCAATTTTATTAATTTTCTATCAAATCATTTGCTAAAAATTTTAACCCATTTTAATTAAATTGAAAAAATTGATAAAAGTTTGATCAATTTTATTTTTTTTCATCAAATTTGATCAATTTTTTCTAGTTTTTGCATTTTAAAAAAATTTAAATTTTCAAAATCCCATGTTTTTTCGGTAAGGAATTTTCCATTCTGTGTTGTCGAAAACATTTCCGGTTTCCATGGCAAAACCAATGCCCGTTGAAACTTTTCCTTTTGGGAATTTTCATGATTCGTTAAGGCCTACTTATCCCCAGAGTTTGAACAAAATCGGTGTGTTACACCTCGGGTAGTCTCCTTTGTTAGTCAATATCTTCTTGAAAAGGGACCAGAACCAGTCAGCGAGGATGCTACCAGAATTACGGGGAGAATTCAATATGATTCCGCTACAAATCAGCTTGTCGGTGTACCTATTAGATGTACTTTCCCAGCAAGAGCAGCTAAAGAAATTGAAGATCATTTTTTATCGAAAAAACCTGCGGGTCAACGCTTACGCTATCTTAGTTCAACCCCATACAATTGCACAGGCACCATATTGTATCTCTATTTTTGAAACTGATAACAAGTTTAAAGCAGTTGACGTACTAAACCGTTGGCAGTTCATGGTAAATGAAGCTAAGAAATACGGTATCGAGATTATTGGAGCTTACTCTGACAGAGATTTTAAGCTTTTAAAAGGTAGGGTCAATGGAGGTAAGTGTGATCAGGGGGTAAGTGTGATCACCCCTTATTATTTCCTCAAATAATATTATAACATAATATTTGATGAATGGATATTGAAATATACTTAATTGTACACATTTTGTATATTTTCAATATTAATTTGAATTAAATTTCGTTTTTAAAAATTTTAGTTGAAAGAATGTTATACTCTTCTACTCGTGTTTAGAGATTTTATGCCCAAAAGAAAAGTTCTGTATTTTTTTTTCTAACTGACAAACCGATTTTACATTTTGGTATTTTGTAGTCTGCTTAACCTTTTACCTGCTAGGAAAATTTGGTGTTTTTGCTAATATTTTGAGGTTTTCAAAATTTAATCTGAAAAAAGTCTTTCAAAATTTGCGGTGCGGGGTAAGTGTGACCACACGAAGATATTATTTTACAGCTATGAAAAATATTGAGCTTTATTGGGACACCATATTTATCCGCTGTATGCAATTTATTGCGATTGGTCAAGGATTTCAAGTGATCACAATTACCCCACCCCCCCTATCACACTTGCCCCGCATTTTGGGGGTAAGTGTGATCAGTAACGGAGTTAAATTAAATAATAAATATTTATATCACTATTTAATTGATATTACATTTGATTGCGTGGTTGTGTAGGATAAAGTGGCCGTATTAATTGTACCAATTCTTAAGAGGGTGCTATTTTTAGTTTAAGAGTAATTTCAGGTAAACGCCAAAAAAAAATATTTTGATCACACTTACCTCCATTGACCCTATGTTGACATCAAGTCGCCTTGGTCAAACACAGAATACGCAGACTGGAAAGATTGGTATTCCGCAGATTTTGAAACAGGATTTTCGTACAAGATCCAACTCATGTTGGTACGAAGTTCCGAACCGGCTTGCTTAACTCGAACTTAGATTTCGTTATGGCAAGGGCTAAGAGTCAGTACATTATACGGTTTTTAATTCGAATTTTAAATAAATAATTTATTTCAAGAGAAATAAACAGTCTCGCTCAAGAGAATTAAAATCATCTGGTAAAAAATACATAATTTCTCTAAGGAGACAAACATTATCCTAGAAGAAATAAATTATTTATCTTTAGAGAAATTATTATTCAACAATAGAAATAAACTATTAGAATTATTATTAAATTAGGATATGGGAATTAACCGATTTTAATCTCATCCTTTCATACTTTGAAGTGATTGTTCATCATCTTTCGATTTTCCGTGACACTCACGCTTCCATTTTCTGTTCGCGTTTTGAGAAAAAAAAATTTCGCTACAAAGTATATGCGGATAATCATAAAATATTAACAATATGGACCTCGGTGTCATCCTTGAAAGCCAATTAACATGGAAACCACATCTTGATTATATTATCAAGAAGGGCAAAATGTTATTTTGGAGGATTAGGAGTACAGTCAGTATATCCTGGGGCCTTAGTCCCAGAGTTGTATACTGGCTGTATACTATGATCATCAGACCCATTCTGTCAGGATTTTTTCGCGAGTAGGCACTGCGTGATTAAGAGGCCCCCATAAAAAACTCCTTTGTAATTTTTGTTGTTTTTTAACTAGCCAAATTGTATATAATTATTTAAAAATTTTATTATTATTAAATCAATAAAATTTTTATTATTATTAAATTAATAAAAAAGTTATTATTATTAAATCAATAAAATTTTTATTATTATTAAATTAATAAAAAATTTATTATTATTAAATTAATAAAAAATTTATTATTATTAAATTAATAAAAATGTTATCATTATTAAATTAATAAAAATGTTATTATTATTAAATTAATAAAAATTTTATCATTATTAAATTAATAAAAATGTTATTATTATTAAATTAATAAAAGTTTTATTATTATTAAATTAATAAATTTTTTATTATTAAGTATATTATTTACAAATAAATATTACCAACTTTATTTTTAATCGAAGAATTCCACCCTACGATTACCTCTTTACCCAAATTCATCAACTACTTATTTAGGCTTGTCTCCCCCATTGTTAAGGGGGAAGACTACAGTGGCCATTGTCTAGTTTCGCGCTATTTCAAGCTGAACTGATTTATTGTTGTGTTTTAACTTATTAAATTAATATTGATGTGTAAAACAGCCTCTTGTTTAGTGCTTAAAATAATTTTGACAATTTTAAATTTCAAAGTAATCTAATTATTACGTTTTAATTCGGACCCCCGGAGCTAAACACGTTGGGCAAGCGCCCAAACTACCCTATAGTAGTTGACCTCTTGAACAATAATTTTTCTCACTAAACTTGCTTTTAAATCATGACATTTTTTTTTAAATATCTAATATTGCAATAAAGTTTCCCCTATTCCCAATATTGTCGGCGGATGTGTAAGTGTTCCCCTGAAGTGCTAAATCTTGTTGGGCACATAAAATAATCACTTCCACGTGTGTAGATAGGACCTCTCTGTTTCTAATAACGTCTAGTCTATGGTGGTCGTTAACCTGGCAAACTATTGATACACGGGATTTGGATTCCATGTAGTCTAAGTACATTTTGTAGGCTAGTTGGGGAGAAGATTTGTTGGAAGTGAAGTGTTCTTCGAATTGTGTCCCCATGTTTTTCCAATCCGAAAATCCCTTTAGAAATGCAGTGTTTCTACTGCCTAAAAAATTACGGCAACAAAAACAATACACTGCATCCTTTGCAACTGAATATTCAATCATTTGATATTTGTCATACCAAGAAGAATTGAAACCTCGATTTTTACCGCTAATTAATCTTTTAGGAAAAGGATTTAGTTTAGGCTGAACTGGAAGGCAATCTTTATCTAGACTAATATCCAAGTTATTCAACGCGTGTAAGCCCATTTATTTTGAATTGGACACGTTGTTTGATGTATTTTGTGCATGTTTAAGAGTTGGGGTTTGCAATTACTTCTGCAATTTCTCCTTCATGAGTCAGTTCCATTTCCATATCAGTACTGACGTTTGGAAGAACTTCAGCAGTATTACTAAAACAGTGACTGTTATCAGTCTCCAAGGATTCTAAACCCTTTCCCAATTCTTTGACTAGGTTTTTCTCAGAACTATAGTTATGGCTTTGCGCCGACGATTTCAAAAAACGTGCCATTGCACCTTTCTGATTACTAACGAAACTATCTTCCCTTTTCCATTTTTCTCATTTTTGGGACCCAGATAAAAATGTTCTGGTACTCATATTTGAAAATGCTACTATTATATACTAATAGCGAAATAACCTTAAAAAGGTTTAAGAAAATAAAGCTTAGTTAAAGCTATGTAGTCTTCAAACAGACTTTTTAATAATACCAGCTTTATCAAAGCCCTGAAAAAAGCGGTTTGAATATTTTTTCTAGAATAGCTAATTAGCCTTGAAAAAGGCTTTTTGAATAATTTAGCTAGAATAGCTAATTAGCCTTGAAAAGGGCTTTTTGAATAATTTAGCTAGAATAGCTAATTAGCCTTGAAAAAGAAATCGTAGGTTGCAAGATAAAGGTTTTGGGTAGGCCTAGCTATGGTCAAAAGTTAATTTAAATCGGTTAACCTTTACTATGCCCACGGTGGTAACTAACGAACAAACTTCGCTTCAATTGTGTGTTACTATAATTAAAGAAACATGAACTTATTTAAATCTTTAATATTTATATTTAAGTACAAGTACCGTTGAAAAGGTAAAAAGTATACCTTCAATTTTACATTTTATGGACTAGAACGTTTTGTACTTATAAGCGCTTATTTATACTGGCAGAATTCATAGTTTTCCATTTAACTTTCTATTGGAATTCACGCTTATAAGTTCAGCCTTGGGGCTTATCTTTAAGCTATATATTATCGTAGCTATTATCACAATAATGGCACCTAATATGAAAAACCTGAAAAGAAATTGAACTTTCAAGTTAATATTAACTGATGATAATATGCATACCTATGAATAATATACCCAAAATCAAGAAATAGAGCAAAATTCCAACAGTAGACCGGTTTCGCCATTTTGGGGTTCACTAGAACTGTGTAGGAATAATGACAAACCTACCTCGAAGTACAGAAGTTAGTAAGTTACTACATGTAGTACAAGGCTGCGTTCAGAAAAGGCCTATTTACACAAACCAACATTTTCGCCAAACTTTGTTGGACAACACGAGCTGGAAATCAAGCTGCTCCGTGAGAATGGAGAAAATATTTTCTTAACGTTTTGAAGAAAAATTGCCCGATTTCAAAATTACATTTTTGCGCGTGACAGTACCTTTACATTATGAGGTATAGCCATAGACATAATAAAGAAATAGACCCAAGATTCTACGGGCGGTTAATACGGAGGCGACGCCAAGCAGACAACCGGTATTTGTTCCGTATTCCTGTGGTACCACGTTTAAGCGACGCCTGTCGATTAGGTGAGAAAATAAAAAATCATCACGTGACACGTCACATATGTTCGTGTTTGTAATCTTTTAGGTACTCTGACGTGATTCGCGAATATTTTGGCTGTGAGAATTGAAAATAAGGTTAATTTTTATTATAATTTTTAAATAAGTCATTTAATTCTTTCAAAACCCAAATAAAAAGCAGCAGATGATCTTTTAATTAAAAACAAAAAAATTCTACTTGCGAAATGATATTTTGTCAAAGGCTTAAGAAACTCGTGTACTATCCGGTCTGGTGTGCTTAGGGCTTGTTATGAGAATATTCTGAGATTCTAAATTGTAAACAAAAGTAAATGGAATTTTGATGAAATTGATGATTCTACTAAAGGTATGTAGCTATTGTCCTTGAAATAAAATTAGCTTTGACAATTTAAGTCTGAGTGCTTGACCCTTCATTTCTAGATTTTTGTCCTTCGCTAATTTGTGGAGTCTGAGCGTGCAATATAAATTAATAACTTTCTTAATGATGATGTTCGATTCCAACTTCAGCATCAAACATGTTCGTGGTGATCTGGGAAGATGTCCATGCCAACAATATTTCGTATTACAGCAAGTTCTAGTTCTTAGACTACATTTCTTTTATAGAGAGGAATATATCTTCATAACAACTAAACAAAATTGGCTAAAAACCAAGGAGATCTTGCTCAAATTATAATAACATAATTAAACCTACACGAAATGATCCTTGGTCAAAATTTAAAGGTGAGAAGTTAGCATCACTATTTTTTTCTATTTCACTTTCAACTGGATGTAATTTCTTTAAATTAAATAAAAAAATTATTTAGACTATTTTTACTTGTTTTAATTCTAGGGAAACCAAACCAGAGTTGGAATGGCTTTTGGTGTGACCCAACTTTTGTCATTTACAATTTGTATATCCCGTTCTAAAAAGTGATCATTACAAATTAAATTATGATTTGAATGTGTCGCGATTTACAGCAATTGTCCATTGAGAAAGTATTGTAGGTTTAGATTAGGGAAAACTATAGTTATACAAATATTTTAAATAAGAATGAATATTCATCAAAATAATGTGATAATTTAATCCTACTTATGGAATGAAACCTTTTTCGGTATTGTTTTACTTGTTATTGCAATGCGTAAAAACACTAATATTAACCTTTTTTACCAAATAAAAACAGATTTTTAGTAGAAAAAACATTTTCTATAACTTTTTAATAAAAAAAATAACCAAAACGAATTATGAAACATGTTAGCTAACATAAACGTACTACCCGTTTATCAAATTCACCCCTAAAGTTTTTGCGTCTGATTTTAAACCTGATAAATATTCTTAAGCGTTAGGTACTACGTGGCCTAGGCCAAGCGATCACTGCTCCTCGTAACATCCCCGTCCTAGATTCCACAAGCCTTTGCTTCGTAACGGAGACAATGCCTTATGGAAGGCAGGACGGATACGAAACAGAGAGCCAGTGGGCGCCTAGTCTAAAGCGCCACTAAACTTAAGTGGCGCTTTTAACGTAGTACCCCAGGAATACGGAACAACTGCCGGTTGTCTGCTAGTTATCGCTCCCGTATATTTTTGGCAAATCAAACTCCGCGTAAGGTGTCTATTTCTTTATTATGTCTATGGGTATAGCAGGCTTATTTACCTGCTTTTATACCCTAACATGGCGGCGTATTTTCACGCGAAAAATGAATTTTAAGATCCCCCAATTGACCGATTTTGAAATGACGTTTTAGCGCGCGGCACTACAGGTACATGTCTTGGGCACACAGCCTTCTTTGCCTGCTTTTTTGACCATAACATGTAGAGGTATTTTCACGCGCTAAATGAATTTTAAAAGCCGTCAATTGGTTTTTATGACCGAGGCTTACCTCCAAATATTTAAATCAAATACTTTTTGTTCCCAATTCCTTTTGATTACACAAAACTAAATGATAATATTAAAATTAAATACCTTTAATAATATTAATGGACATATTTCGTAATAGAAGAGGTCTTTTTAAGAATTAGAACTAATTTCCTTCCCCAGTTTAAGCACGAAACCTCGACTAAAAGTTGGAGACTTAATATTCTTTGTTACCTGAATCAGACCTGAATGGACTGAAATAATAACTCCTTGTTCATGGTAACGTCATAGTTTTATTTATAAGGGCGAGTACTTTAGCTAAGATTTTTGAGCTTTACTGAACGCAGCCCAAATTAAAATGCCCTCTATGAGTTTCCAAATACAGTTTAGGGTTACTTCCCCAATACTGCATGGCGTATCGATTTTTTTCGGTCTTGGTAACCTTTAAAAAGGTTGAAAAAAATTCGATGCGCCATGCGGTAGGTAATCTCAGCCAAAACTGTATTAACAAGCTCATATAGGTTTGTATTAGTTCGCATGGAGTTAATTCACCAAAACCAGTGACCGCCTGACCAATATTTGAAATTTTATTATTAAAGGCAACATAAAACTCTAATTCGCTTTTTATGGAAGATGCCAAATATTTTAGGGGTCTTCCATTAAGCGGCACTAAAAAGTCAAAAAGCCATAACCTTCGGGCTTAGGAAATATAACGTCATTTGCTTTTAAAGGGAATATAACCTGAAAAGCAATCTTTATGGAAGACCCCTCCAATTTCTCAAATTTCCCCGTACAGTGGCGCCAAACATTCCCTTTAATATCCGTCAATTAAAGGGAATATAACCTGCAAAGCAATCTTTATGGAAGACCCCTTCAATTTTTCAAATTTCCCTGTACAGTGGCGCCAAACATTTTTAGAGCGAAAGGCAAGAGCGGCCAGAGCTGCAAGCTTTGGTGTTCCACACCAAATACCTGAGGTTATATTCCCTTTAAATATGTGAAGAAATAGCAGACGACTTTTGAAATTTAATGTTTTTCGGTTGAACTTTCAGCCAGTCTTGGAAATAACACACGTCCACTGGTCCAAAACCAGTTTATTAATTGCTTGGACCAGGTTTTTAATTAAAATACTGGGGGTCACTGGTCCGTAGGAACAGTTTAATAATTCACTTTTTTTTTATGGGCATTGAGGCGGGACCAGTTTAAAAATTCAAGCTTTCTTCCAATTTCTACTCTGACTTTTTTCTTTCTAACACAATAAACGTCACACTAGAGATGAAGGGCTTACGAAGTTACCAGCAACCTTTAGTAGTGGTATTAAGTTACAATGAATAATGAAGTAAAACACCACGCGGCGCGATTCACGATTCGCGCCTTATAATAGGTGTTTCCATAAAATAAAACGATAAAAAATTAAAAGTATAAAATGTTTTTATCCGCGTCACGAGCTTAAGCTTTTTAGTAATTTATCGGCACGCGCGTTTCGCACGTGGACTTTCAAATTCCAAAATCTTTATCGACTGCAGCGCGTGCTCTCTATCTTCAATAATTATAGCTAGTGACGTAGAAAAAACATTTACACGTAACCTCCCATATTTTATAGAAACATCTATTATAAACATTTATATGGTTTCTAGAGTCTAGACCTATCCACATTTCACATTCCATAAAAAATAATTTACAATGGGACCAATAGAAAAAAATCATGGTAAGGGTCACTGGTCCGAAGGACCAGTTTATTTTGTAGATAATAGGGGTCACTAATCCTTAGGACTAGTTTAAAAAAATTCCTTATTTCCAAGACTGCTTTCAGCCGTTGCGCAGAGATAATTTTGAACGAGCAGACAGCTTTCATAAATTCAATTTAAAGCAGTCGGTAGGCGGCGATACTTATGACCAAAATTTAAACTACGCACAAAGCCTATAGGAGGAAGTTCAATATAGGAAGATAAATACTAGAGGTTGTATTCCCTTTAAAAACAATATGGAGACATGTTTATTTTCTAGTACTATGATAGTTTAAATAGTGTTCGCCGATAGCTTAAATTACCCGATCCCGATTTTGAGTTTCAACCGACACAGATACCGATTTTCTTACCGATATGCCAAATCGTTACAGATACCATTTGTTTTCCCAATACCCATTTTATTAGATTTTTACCGATACCTCCAAAGAAAAACGTGAATCACCGACCATGCAACTGACGCTAGCTAGGTTAAAGAAATTTCATCTACCCAGTATTTAAGAAAATGGTTTTATAGATTCTTTTACGCGCGTATTTCATGGGAGTCGCCATTACCGTGCTACACGCGAGAGAACTTTCCACGGTAGAGCTACGTGCAGTACGTCTATGGCAGCTGCCTGTGGAGCAAATCGTGGGAAAGACGTGCGTAAAAGAGTGTATATAATCGGAAAAAATCGGGGAAAATCGGTTCTTTAGACGAGGTAACCGATACCGATTTCATATCGTTTTGAACCGGTCCCTCCGAAATTAACCAAACGGTAGCTTAAATTATCAGAATTGAAAAGAAAAGCAACTTAGTCGGAGCTTACCTCGTAAGTTCGATATCGGAGAAATTGTAAGAGATGAGCGTGGAAAGAACAACGGAAACGGAAGTCGCGAATCCTTTCAAGATATTGTCGGCATACTTCATCACCGTCGCCACGCAGATGCCGCCAAATGCCTGCGAAATACAACGATAAAATATTGTCTAGTTTTGATAATAAATAGGGGAGGAAAATAGTACCAAACATTTATTCAGCTCTGCATGCATCGGAAGGAAGATCTTATATCAAATATCGAATATTTCAAACGACGAATAATATGGTCGAATATTTTTTGATCGTTGAACGTATCAAATACCAAATAGTAAATCGAATATCGAACAAGATGTCACGGACATTTAAGTACACACAATCCCCCCCCCCCGATGTGTGTACTATATTTTAAATATTATATTTAAATTTCAACAAATTTTCAATCATCTTGTACATTAACTTAATAAACCAAAGATAAATTTTATCGAAAATGAATATTTCGAGTGACCTAGTTTTGGAAATAAAGTAGCGAAACGCGAAAACGTTAATTTAAACTAATTATATAATAATAATTTGCATACCCATACATTGACGAATTAAGTAGATAATAAAGAGTGGGAACCAAGGAATATGATGTAAATAAGTGCGGTATGCAGCGCCATTCTCCGTTATTGTAAATTATGGAAACTACAATATGGACTGGCCGAACTCGTGTTTCAACCCTTACGTAGGAGAACGCTAGCTTTAATTAACTACTTCTACTAACTTATTGGATGAGCCAGGATTCGCACTTAAACTACAAACAAGGAAGTTAAATACAAAATTAAACTGATCTCCACCAAGTGCAGATTAATCTGGTACCCGAGATACCAACAAAAACAGCTCCAGCAAAAGTGTTATTGTAGTATTTAAGTGGTCCTTTCTTTTCGTGATTATTTTCATAAAAGGCACTTGGAAAAATGTATAAAAAGACAACGGAGCTTCCCAGACCACATCACAGATCGAACAACCTTCTTCGAAGCTCATCTAAGAAGAAAACTTCTCTCTAACCTTCCAGAATGCTGAAATTCGTCGCCCTCCTCGCTTTGGCCGCTCTGGTATGTACCGGTCAACGTTTAGTTGGGACATAGTTATTAAGTTCTGGTTTTTACGCAGTGCGCCGCCCAAAAGTCGTCCGACATCTTCGGCGCTGGATTATCCAGCGGATCCTTGGAAATCCGCGAGCCCCTCCCGGTGGAAGTGGCTCCATCTGGTGGCGCCGCTGTCTCCGCTGACTTGGGGTCCGAAACCATAGAGTACCCCGCCCCGGCCTTGTCGGCCAACGCCCCCCTCGTCCACCTGCCCAAAGGAGGACAGGAGGTCGTCGACATCCCCCAGGCCAACATCCACCTGCCGGGCAACTCCCTCGAGAACAAGGACCTGCACCTGAACCTGCCCAGCCCCGTCGTCGAGGCTCCACAGCCCATCATCCGCACCAAGGACGTCCTCTTCCGCCTGCCCCAGCCCATCTTCTACGTGCCCAGACCCGTCGTCCAGCACAAACCCATCGTCTACCGAGTGGGACACACCCTCCGCACCTTGACTCCCATGGTCAACACCCGCCCCTACCTCTTCGAGGTGCCCAGCGCCCAAATCACCGGAAAAAGCGCCTACACTCAACCAATGCCTTACTAATTAATTCATTAATTAAGTGTATCTCATTAAGATAAGGTTTAAGAGATAAATATGTATTTTTATTGTAAATAAAAATGTTAATAATAATAATCATTATCCTTAATCTATCGGCTGCGGGATTTTTGGGTTAGGTTGGCCAATTATTATTATTTTTTAAACCTTTACATGTAGAAGTATTTGGGTCCCTCTTTAATTTCCTAAAGCTAGCAAAATATGGTGATTCATACTCAAAGTTTCAATTTCTATGCTCCTGTAATAATTTTCTGTACAAATTTAAAGGAATTAAATGCTAAATCCAAAAGGTTTTCGATTATTTAAAATTTTGTGGGTACTTTTGCTAGGATTTGCGTGCATCTTTAAAATTTCGGGGTAAACCATAGCATTAGCTTATTATTATTATTGATAATTATATCTTCTTTACCTAACTGCACCACCATTGATATTACTTCAAATATAAAATAGTCCCAACTTACTTGTAAGAAAATTACCAGCCACGTTAGTTTGTTGAATCCTTGAAAAATACCGTTGTCGGAAATACTTTTCAAGTCTTGCATTACCACAGCTGCTCCGCAAAATATTAAACTAAAAAGACCTAAAGGGTAAAACGAAAAATGATTAGTTCATTTGCATTAACCATCCTTTGAAAAAAGTTATTTATTTCCTTGGAAATTTAATCACTTATCTAAAGTTGGAAAAATCACTTTCACGAACTCAAAGATTGTAAATGCTACACCAAAGAAGTTTTTTCAACTAAAATTCCTCACTGATTGCAAAAAGACCAAGTATATATCGAAACGGATGCTTGTTTTAACTGAACATTTTCGATATACCTGAGCTTGGAACTAAGGTCGCGCAATGCGCTCGAATGTGCTTGAATACTTTTCCTAGGTCATCACTAAGAAGGACCAAAAAAGAGCAGAATATCGTTTGGTGTATCATTTACATTACTTAAACAATATCCGAGATTTGAAATTCACAATTTAGGTGGTCCCGGTGGCCTTCTGGTTTTAAATGTAACTCTTGAGTCACTGTCTCTTACTTTTCCAGGGATAAGAGACATGCTAGAATTGTGAAAAATGTCTGGCACGCTCTGTTTTGTAAAGTAAGAGAAACATTTTGATATTTCTACTTTTTTCTTCATTTTATTTATAGAAACATCTATTTCCATATTCAATGACCAGTTCTTGGTCCAAATTCATATTGCTACCACGAGGGTTTGATATTCCCAATCTATTGATGTATAATTTTCAACGTGGTCAGCTATTTCTTGTGGATTGATATATCATATACATTTTTGTCCCAATGATAACCATATATTTCGAGTGGAACAATTGTTTTCCCGTAAAGGGAAATATGAATTTGGGTAATAAAGCTCCAAAAATTGATGGTTTCTAAGAAATGAAATGAACCTTTACGAAGAGGTTGATCAAATTTGATAACGCAGATCCAGATTTGTCTTTTTTTGAAAATTACATTCCTAAATGTGTGGTCCCAATAGCAATGTATGACATTCAACTTTATTCCAATCAGGGTTGTTAATTTTTGTGAAATCGATTTATTTCATTTAAATCGGATTTTTATTGATTTTACTTGATTTTAGTAATCGATAGTTCAACGAAAATGGCTCGATCCAATGTTCAAAATTGGATCCAGCTGTAATCAAGGCACATCAAATCGGAATCAGGGTTATCTGATTTAAATAAATTTTATTTAAATCACGTGATTTTTTTTAAATCATTGGTTTAAATTGTGATTTTTATTAAATCATTGGTTAAAATCGTGATTTTTTAAAATCATTGGTTTAAATCGTGATTTTTATTAAATCATTGGTTTAAATCGTGATTTCTATTAAATCATTGGATTAAATCGTGATTTTTATTGAATCATTGGTTTAAATCGTGATTTTTATTGAATCATTGGTTTAAATCGTGATTTTTTTAAATCATTGGTTTAAATCGTGATTTTTTTAAATCGCTGATTTAAAACACGTATCAATGTATTTATGAAAATGTACAAAAGTAGCTTCTTTAGATATCGAAATTAAATTTTATTATTAATTAATATTTCAATTTAATACAGATTAATTTAAGATATAGTTTACGTTATCACGGCACTCAAATTATTTATCAATTTATCAAGAAAAATAGGCCTAAAACCCAAAAAAATCAAGTAAAATCAATAAAAATCCGATTTAAATGAAATAAATCGATTTCACAAAAATTAACAACCCTGATTGGAATAAAGTTGAATGTCATACATTGCTATTGGGACCACACATTTAGGAATGTAATTTTCAAAAAAAGACAAATCTGGATCTGCGTTATCAAATTTGATCAACCTTTTCGTAAAGGTTCTTTTCGATTGATGTATAAGGTACATTTCTTAGAAACCATAAATTTTTGGAGCTTTATTACCTAAATTCATATTTCCCTTTACGGGAAAACAATTGTTCCACTCGAAATATATTTATATGTGAAAATAATTCGTTTAATGGCATCTCTAAAATAGGAAATGAACTTGTGGAAGTTAACGGTAATAGTTAGTGTAAAAAACAATTAGCTTTGATTTTTCCCAAGCGGTGCTACCAAATTTAACAGTTGATTTTGTATTTACCATTTTTTAAGCATTATCCAAATAAATCGACTCCACAGTTAATGGTAATAGCTAGTGTAGGGAGCTGTTGGCTCGCGTGGCATGAGGGGCTTGCCACCACCCTCCTACGCATTGTAGCCCGGCCACCTGAATTATTGACTTTAAAAGTCGCTTGATGACTTAGGCCTAAGGTGGTGCTTGGGTATTAGCCTAGCTGATTATTATTATTATTATTATTCGTCAGTTACCTAATTGTATAGTTCGAATCCATAGGGACTGACCAGAGCTTTGGACTATCTTTTGGAAATAGACTCCAGTGAAACCGCTCGAAATGCAGGCCGCCAGCACAGCCGAAAGACCCACTAGATAAGACGCGTTTTCTTTGGCTTTATTCGCATCGGACTCCTGACTCTTTTCGTTGGGCCACTGCAAATTTTGTAAATTAAAACATGTTCAACAATTTTTAAAAATAGTTTGGACAAGCGCGTAAGGACTATTAGTAGACTTGAAATCTTCGTGTGTATTTTATCCTGACGCGATAGATATTGGTGTGGCGGCGCTTTCGCCTCGTGGCGAGGTAAGCCGGGTTCGATCGCAGCTTGTGGCACTAAGGGAAAAGACGGAACAACTATGGAATTCTTCAGTTTCCTTTTTCCATAAAAACTTGTTGATATTAAATGTTGGATAGGGTGACATGTAGGACTTCCAGCCAATCAAATTAATATCATTAAAAGTCGTTAGAATAATTTGGCCTGAAGTTGTGCCTTAGGTATACTAGCCTAGCTAATTATTAAGAAATTATTAAACTAACGTTAGATTTACAAAACATTTTGGTGTAACTTTGTAAGATACTTTTTGAAAAATGCGAATTAAACATGTACGAGTAGATAGGCACCTATACAATATAATGTACAAAACAAAATAAATACTTTTTAAATTTAATAATAACTTAATAAGCATCAACATGCTAATATCACTGCGTAGCATGGCTTTCATGTTGGTATACCATTTCGTATCTATAGGAAAACCCAAGAGGGACGTCCCATGACGTCATAATGCCAAGTCCCTACTATGGGTGAAATTTCTTGGAAACCCTAAAATTTCGCTATTTCCCGAAAGAACCATAACAAACCAATTCGAAGATATTTTCCATAAGCTGAGCACTCACCTGAACCAACGCGACACCGACAGTAAGTAGTATTAAGGAGAGCCATTGATTGTAATCCAACTTTTTGCGTAACATCGTAACGGAAAATAAAGCAGTTGTCAAGATTTTAAGTTGATAGGTCACCTGAAAAAATAACCCTTAATTAAAAACAAAATCTGAGCAGAAATTTGTTCCATTTAATTGGACCCGATGGAACATCAATTAGCAGGTGAAGCGAATAATCAGAATAATGCGATAGTATGAATAAAACGCGTTTAGTAGAAAGTGTCAACAAATTTACATATCTGCCCTTCTAAAAATTTAGTTTAGCCATCATCACAATGTTTACGGAAGGCCCGAACAATGTTAGGGATTACCTCCGCGACAAACAACTAAGCAATACCAAAAGTGTCAAAAGTCATAGTAGTAAAGTGAAATTAGCTCAAAATGGTAACAAACCCGGAACCAATTTGTTATACACTAATGTTTACCATAATTCACTATAGCGAACTACATTCTGACAAACAGTTGACTGATTTTGTCATAGGGGAACGTGTCTAAAAATGGTTGACATTTTGATAATTTACGTTTTTGGCCAATAACCTGGAAACCCCTGAGATAGTCATTGTTCTATTCAGAAGCCGGTTGTGTAGAATATTCTAATATCATATTCAATTTACTATATATTCGCGACAACAGGGAGATATAGCGATTATGACAAAGAGATATCTACTAAACTTATTTTTTATTACTCTCCTTAAATGTTAGCTTTTCTGTTTTATTTAACTGAAAAAGAAGTTACAGATGGGTCAAATCATAGACTAAGGAAGGTAGTCTATGGTCAAATCGACAACTCATGCAACCATGGGTCGGCCGATTCAAATGAAATTTAAACCACCTAAACTAGGGACACAATCATGGGGAAATTTAAACTCTTGAAGAGTTCATTTTCGCACCCTCAAACATATTGTATAATAAATTGAAGAATATTTCGATGATTACTATGAAACTTTGGATTTTAGGGTAATACTTAGCGCTGATTTCGAAAACATTGATGTTTGTTTTCTAAATCTTACCGTTTTATTAAAGTAAGTTAAAACTTCGTGATTTTTAATCAATGGGGGGTCATCTTTGACGGACAATTTCGCTATGAGGGCAAACTTCGATTTTCAATTTTAGACATTCATAACAATTCGCTTAAAATTAGCTTTAATTTGATGTATAATACCATATGTCTAAACTATTTCTAATTGGCGAAATGTTAGGTCAAAAGTTAGCAATATTTTTTCGTTTCTTGTACAAGACGCGGTGCAGGGATTTCATTGGGAAAATTCCCAATGTACCCTACACACGTTTGTTATTTACTACAAAATTGGAGAAGCTACCCATTATTTCAGTAATTAGAAGTAACTAGAATTGGCTCGAAGCTTTCCGATACAAAATTTCTTCAAAATGGCGTCCCCCAGGGGTCAGTTATATCGCCCATATTGTTCAACTTGTATATAAATGATTTATCCACTATTATTAATGATGGTCTATATGGGTATGCTGACGATACCCTATCACTCCATGGTGGTAAATGCCTCGATTTTGTGATCCAAAATACTAATATATTATTAGATAAAATAAGTATGTGGCTGGAAAAAGTAACTTAAAATTAAACTTAACAAAACCTGAATATGTTATATTTAGTAATATAGGAAAAATAACCACTACTTCTTTAGACCTACATTCAAGCTGAACGTTTCTGTTTTAACAATTACATAATTGAATTATATTTTTCTTATTAAGTTAAAATACGATATTAAAAGAGTTCAGCTTGAAATAGCGCGAAAGTAGACAATGGCCACCGTAGTCTTCCCCCTTAAAAACGAAATTTTAAATATAGACCAAAATTTTAAATATTCAATGATTATGCATCTATACAGAGACAATTATAGTTAAAAAAAACCAAATTACCAGACCACACAGCACAAATGTAAATACTAGATTAAAATATACCTTTAAACTCCCGCAATGTAAAACAACCAAAAAATTAACATCAATTTTCTACAACGGAGTAACCCTACTAAATGCTGTAGCAGAATATAACGGTAAAAAAAATGCAAATATTTTTAACGGAAACTTAAACCTTTAATTTTAAATAACGCTATCCAATAAAGAAATCTGAATCTTAGCGTTATTTTAAATGGTACATAAAAATATATCTGATTATGTTGTTTTTATAGTGTCTAAATTCATAATCATAATATAATAGCACTTTGCTTTTTGAGACTATTAAGATTTCTATGTATCGCGGTCTTTTATTTTATGTTATTTTTTGTTTTAATAACCAATTGTTTAATTTACTTTATCTTCACTTAAAAGGCAGAGGGCTCAGAAGTCACTTTGTTGACTTAGCCCAACAACTCAATTGTAAAAAACTTTTTAAACCACTAATTAATTTGATTTGATTTGTTAGTGACGAAATGAATCAAGGAGCCTCAACCGTTCATTGTTTTCTAAAAACAGTGATTACTCACATTAAGACCGTAATTCCACAGATCCGTCACGTTCATTTCTTGAGTGACGGTGCTGGCTCTCAGTACAAATATTTCAAATTTCCAAAAATAATTTATCGCAAAAAATGAAAAAGATAACACTCGTTTAGACAAACTATTGACGGAAACGCTGCCTGCACGCTATCGAAGCATAATTGGTTCATTTTCAGTTTTGAACGACATTTTTCATTCGTTTCTTTAGTAGGCTCCGGCAGAATACACAATGTTATCTAAGGGAACGAACACTTGTCTTCTTTCAAGCAGAATGTCATTTTCTTTCTCAATTGTTTCGCCAACTTGAGCCGCATACCATTCTTTGTCGTAAATCGCTGCTACATAATCGCCAACAGAAACGTCATCAAATCGTAGCAAATATTCGGTTTTTTTAGTTTTGCAAACTCTTACTTTTGTGGAAAATTGATCGGCAGATGTTCGAAACATATTTAGCTCGCTATTAGATACAGGAATAAATTTACGGTGGCTGCGAGTTCCAATAATTGTACACGCATTTGTTACGTAAAAAAACTTTATGCCTGTAATATTTTTATCTGCCTATTGAAAGAATTGACTAGGTGTTAAAATCTGATTGTCTCGCGTGTTTTGTAAAGATGCTCTTGAAACTAGGCGTTTGACTGTGCCTTCTACACCACCACACGGGCTCTTTCCATGAGACGTCGCAAAAAATTCCATTCGGCCGTTAATCCAAAATCTTCGCTGTGATGGCACAAATTCAAAAAGTTCTTGCAATTTTTGATCTGTGAGCCAGCACCGTCACTAAAGTAGTGAACGTGGCGGATCTGAGGAATTACGGACTTAATGTGAGTAATCACTGTTTTTAGAAAACAATGAACGGTTGAGGCTCCGTGATCCATTTCGTAACTAACAACGCAATAACTGAAAGAATGGGTAGCTTCTCCAATGTTGTAGTTCTTACAATAATTTTCCCAATGAAATCCCTGCACCGCGTCTTGTACAAGAATGTTATGAATGTTTAAAATTTAAAATCGAAGTTTGCCCTCATAGCGAAATTGGCCGTCAAAGATGACCCCCCATTGATTAAAAATCACGAAGTTTTAACTTACTTTAATAAAACGGTAAGATTTAGAAAACAAACATCAATGTTTTCGAAATCAGCGCTAAGTATTACCCTAAAATCCAAAGTTTCATAGTAATCATCGAAATATTCTTCAATTTATTATACAATATGTTTGAGGGTGCGAAACTGAACTCTTCAAGAGTTTGAAAAAGTGACTTATTTTCGAAGGGCTCTAGTTACGCAACCGCTGCATCGATTACGCCAAACATTTTCCCATGATTGTGTCCCTAGTTTAGGTGGTTTAAATTTCATTTGAATCAGCCGACCCATGGTTGCATGAGTTGTCGACTTGACGTGGAATGACCCAGATCATTTACTTTTCTCCCATATTAATTACAAAACACGCGTTCTTAATCTGATATTCTCAGGACAAAGCTTTAGCTAGTGAAAATATGTTATTATTATGTAAAAATGTTAATTTTATACTTAAAACGCTTCAAATGGTCTCAGAGGCCTTACAATGAAAATAAAGTACATACATTCTCAGAATTGTATTATCACACGGCCTTGTTGTGAACGTCTGGGCCTTATGGTTTGAATAGCAAACGTATTATGTCGTTTGAACTAAACCACATTTTAAGCCCTATTACGGTACGTGTCAATCGGGAAGGTAGTAGGGTCATTGTTTGTTGTATTAATGTTGTCAGCCATTTTTCAAAATGGCGGAAATATCCAAAATGGAAGAACGTTCTTTAAAGCAACAAAATTAATATTCAGCTATCTTTCAATTTGCTACGCGTGAAAACCTTGTTTTACGGTGGTATAAGTTTGAAGTTCCATCTGGGTAGCGAGCCAGTAATATATACATCAGCAGATAGTAAAAAAGATTCTACACAACAATGGAATAAATCAATGACTATCTCTAGCGATTTCCGCGTTGTTGTTCAAAAACTAAAAATATACACAATGGCGATCATTTTTAAACAAAAAATTTTTTCATCATATAGTTCGTTATGATGAACATATTTAGACCAGAAATTAGCTTGTAAGATAGAAGTTCCGTGTCAAAACTTTATTTCTCGGGGCAATAAGAGAGAGCGACCAATATTGGACCCCTTTGGGGGTGACAGAAATACTAGAGGTTATATTCCCTTTAAAGCTCTTTTCTCCTGGCCTGGCGGGTTTTTAGGCGAAAAATACGGTAACAATGTCGTTTTCAAATTGAAAAGGCGATATTCGAAGGAGGTTCCTTTCAATACCTGATATGTGGCAGCATCCAGGTTTGATAGAGCCATAAAAAGCAAATTATTTTGGATGGTGTAGAGAGCAGCGGGTATTAACAACTTCAGCGTTTCTTTGGCTTTCTTAAAGACTTCGAGATATAAAGCGTCGGATAAAGCTTTTAGAGAATATTCTGCAAGAGAAAATAATCAGCGAATGAGACCCACACCGCAGTTCGATCATTGACTTCATGCTAATAAAGAACCATAAGCGTTTTACACCATTTTTGATTAACTGAATCCGGAATTCATACACGCGACTACAAGGAATTTTTGTGCGAGCCTTAAGAACAAAGAATATTGCCAGGATTTTAAGAGGTGTAGACTTGTTGTTTTTTTTTCAAAAGTGGGCCTTTTTAACACCTTTAAAAATACGAAACTGACCACCAGAAAACCAAGCCCAATTAAAGGAAACCAAAGTATAAACCACCACCAGATGTCTTTAATTTAGACACTCGTAGAATGTATAGAAGCTGCTGTCAGTTGCGAATGAGGAAAGCAGCAATTGATATAAAGGACGTTATTAAAAAAAGCAATGACTTTAAATATATGAATGGGCGCAATTCTCCGTCCAAAACCTCAGAATGTAAGAGTTTAAAATGTTTTAAACTTTAGAAAAGTGATGGACGGTGAGATATTTGGGCAGGGAAAATGCTAGTGACCTACAACGGCCATAAAATGTAACAAGAGTCCCTTTTTTGTCCGCAAAATGATATATCATTAATTCTTTAAAACAGGATACCTTTAGAAACTAATTATAAATAACAAAATTATTAAATTACACATTTTTAATTCCAATAAAATACAATACATTTTCGAGAACTATGAGTAAACGAAATACATTATTAATAAGGCATTGGTTGAGTGTAGGCGCTCTTCCCGGTGATTTGGGCGCTGGGCACTTCGAAGAGGTAGGGGCGGGTGTTGACGATGGGAGTCAAGGTGCGGAGGGTGTGTCCCACTCGGTAGACGATGGGTTTGTGCTGGACGACGGGTCTGGGCACGTAGAAGATGGGCTGGGGCAGGCGGAAGAGGACGTCCTTGGTGCGGATGATGGGCTGGGGTGCCTCGACGACGGGGCTGGGCAGGTTCAGGTGCAAGTCCTTGTTCTCGAGGGAGTTGCCCGGAAGGTGGATGTTGGCCTGGGGGATGTCGACGACCTCCTGTCCTCCTTTGGGCAGGTGGACGAGGGGGGCGTTGGCCGACAAGGCCGGGGCGGGGTACTCTATGGTTTCGGACCCCAAGTCAGCGGAGACAGCGGCGCCACCAGATGGAGCCACTTCCACCGGGAGGGGCTCACCGATTTCCAAGGATCCGCTGGATAAACCAGCGCCGAAGATATCGGACGACTTTTGGGCGGCGCACTGCGTAAAAACCAGAACTTAATAACTATGTCCCAACTAAACGTTGACCGGTACATACCAGAGCGGCCAAAGCGAGGAGGGCGACGAATTTCAGCATTTTGGGAGGTTAGAGAGAATGTTTCTTCTTAGACGAGCTTCGAGGAAGGTGGTTCGCTTTTTGATGTGGTCTGGGAAATTGCTTCCCTTTTATAGCAGGTTTCGAAGTGGTGTCTTCCATAAAGTAATCGTCAATTATAGTTTATCCGCTTCTTCGTGTCTTTAATCACGTACTTGAACGCAACAAATCGCGATATATCAGCTTTTGGATTAGTTTCGTTGCAAAAATTAAAATATCAAATCTGGTTTTTATCTGCATTTGATCGTGAAGTTTTACTTGTTGAGCCCAAACTTCCAAAGCTTCGAAATTCGTACTTCAGAAAGCCACCAACCGTGGAAATAAATATGGGTAAAAAGAAAACTATTTTGTTGAGGGCAGTAGCGCGGTACTTCGAGACGGAAATAAGAATAACACTAACATTACACTTAAATTGAAACGAAAAATGGTACATTTCATTAACACTACTTTCATGCTAAGTGTAAATTTTATAAATGTGTAAGTACCCTTACAAGTTATCAAGTTTGATTCCAAAATTATGTAAAAAATATTTCATCCAATTACAATATATTAAATTCAACTTAAAGTGTTGGTTGCACGAAATTTTAGCTATGGCTAATTAATGATTCATTAGAAAGAGCAAACATTTTATAGCAAGTACAGAAAATTTCATCAAAATCGGTTGAGTGGTCTTTGAATTATTATAAAAAGAAGTCGAAATGGTGGAAATCGAGGTTTTCGGCGAATTTCCAGACTTTCTCGGCACCCATGACGTCAGAAAATGCGAAGCGTATCATTGGATAATTGTCTGTAATACATTTCTTTACATCTGGGATTAATAGCAGGTTGATTTAATAACCAGGAAAAAGTCCTACGCAGTAGTAATTTCTTCTTTCTATAAAATAATATATACGCATACATGTATAAAAAGTGTTATTTTTTGGAGCGCGCGCTTCCTAATTAATCGTGTAGAAGGTCTCGTGCGTTTTCGCGCGAGCTCAACAAAAACAAAAATATGCGCGCGCTCTCTAACTTTAACTGCACGATGAATCTAACGTAATCACGTGACCTCTCGTATTTTATATAAAGAGCTATTGAAATAGGCATACACAAGCCTACGTAGTAGAAAAACGATATGAAACCGAAGGCTCCTCGTAAATTTTTTGATAAATGTCGGGTCGTTTGAAAACTTCTACAAGTAAACAGAATCCCTCCACTTCAGTTCCTTCTATTTTAGGAATAAAACTACAGCTTTGATTTGCCCCAAATTGCTCGTGCTACGGAGGAGATAAATTCGCCGAAAATTTCAGGATTTTGAGGAGCGAAAAAGGTCAGTTTCGGACTCAAAGTTAATACACTTAGGCTTGGAAATCTGTTTCGACAATGACATTTTTGGAAAGAGAACGTCCTGGGCTTCAAAACAAGTCCGCATTCATTCGTTTTTATTTCTATCGATTTTTCGTGCAACCAACACTTTAATTCCGAGTTGTTCAAAATTATTTGATTAAAAAAGAATTGTATTCAAACTGGATATGTCTTAATTCCAGTTAGATCCAAAATTATGACATTGGATCGTTGGGGCGTATCCCGGATTTCATTTCACTTGGTGTTTAAACTGTGCACCATTCTTTTGGACTTACGTTTCTTAAAATTATTTATGTTTGTTTGATTTCAATCTAGACAACCACTTGACCATGAATGTCTTGCCCTACGTACTATCTGAAGTTCGCTAGATGCTTCGCTTTGTAGAATTAGTCTTTCTTCAGGAGTGCCCGAACCTGGAATAAATTGGCTGACATCCGAGAGAAGACCTCTCAGCGCCCAATCCAACAATTCCGTTCCATGGTCTCGGAATACTTATTTGCTGATTGGATTGTTCAAAATTCTTAATTTCATTTCTTTCAATTTCTATTTTTATTGATTGTTTTCTAATGTTTTAAAAAGAATATCTTAACTTATCCTTATTTTACTTTTATATTGTTATTTGTTTAATATATGTTTGTAAATGTCCTGATGGTAACCACCCACAATATAGGCTTTGCCTCTGTGGTTGTCTGCAAAGGGTTTACGAAATAATTACTATGCTGATTCGATTTTATCGGGGGAAGGATCTTACTTTTCGGGCATCACGGGGATTGGGTGCTAAAAATCATCTCAACAAAGTCATTCTCCCAAAGTAGAGATAAATACATTCTTGGTAAAACCGAGTTTTACGAAAACCTTTGCAGTTATCAATACTTTAAATACATGGAATTTAAATAAAAAAAATCACAGTGGGGGACAACTAAATATACAAATTTTCAACTCACGACTTTGTACGAAGAGAAATACAACTGCCGTTAGCAGTTTTAGAACTTCGGAAATGACTATAGCCACTGAACTCAGGTACCTGGGGCCAGTCACTGGTACTGTCCTGGAATAGCGAAGAACTAAAACCAGGGTCGTCGTCTGGGCCACCAACGTAGTTAACGAAATATATTTTAGCATGTAGTTTACCTAAAAAAAATCAAATGTATAATCCAACAGGTTAATTAAAAATGCATTTTTTTAAGGTCAGCACACTCCTTGTTTTTGTACAACTCGTTTATCAGTTTTGGGGCGGAAAACGAATCACATTGTGCTGATTTGCGCCATCTACACTTTGTATCCCAAACTGCATATATAACATTTTAGACAACCAACTATGCTCCTCCCCTTAAAAGTCAATCAAATCTTTGATTCCCTACAACTTCCGTCTTTTGACGTGATTGAAACACACACGGATGACGTTCCACCCACTCTGGTGACCATGGTGTCCGCGTACAATCTCATTCTCCCGAAGTGTAATAGTTCTTTTTATAAACTAACGTGGCCTTCTTGTTTAAATGTTGCTCTTACGTCACAGTCTCTTACTTTCACAAGACTACTAGCGCGCGCTACAGTCGCGAGGATTATAGGTTTTTCTAGCGCGCGTGCAAATAGCTCGTGTGAAGAATATTCTAATAAAGCCGTGTCTTGTGACGTAAGAGCTACATTTTAACAAGTTGGGAAAGACCACTTTTTATTTTATAAAATCAACTATTAAATACAATTTTGGTACCAGTGGAATTCTTTTGTCTTCCTAACATTTAAAACGAAATTATATAATTTTCTAAAATGCTAAAATTAAATAAATGGCGTTTATAATTATATTAGTTCCACAGTGATCAATTACGTCAGCGTCACAGTGTAGGAAGAAGAATACTTCTCTCTTGGACTAATGAAAACAGGGTGCCAGTGAATTTAATTAGCAAGCGCGGAACACTCTTCTTCCTATCCCTCTATCGGGGAAAATATTCGTGACAACTACTGCGCGAGTGAAAAGGTATCACAAGGCGCAGCCATGTTTAAATATCTGTAAACGCAAATTAAAAGCACGGCTAGCTCTGATCAAGCGCTGTTCGCGTTATGTCGGCCAAGCACGAGCAATTAATTTTTTTATCCAAAAATCCATATACTTAAAACTTAAGCAAGAAAATGTACAGCTCAAAATTTTTATTACTATATATATTTCTTTTAAAGTGTTCCTTCTAAAATCTCATCCGTCAATGAATACATTAATAATAAAAGTTAAGTCGATATCTTTAGAAAAATATCTGTGTACATGGTATTTTAGGTAAAAAAGGGCACACGACGGAGCGATTTTTTGTTTGGACGAATCTATCGAAATCAATTTTACGGTTATATCATCTTAATGATACTCGCATCTGCAATCTCAAAATAACTTCTGTAAAAGACTGAATTCGGACCCAAGTAAAGGCAGTGAGATAATAAATTTTTTCCTGATTGCTATTTTCCTCAATTTTATTTCTGTGGCCCGCGGGTGCTCTGCCCCCGTTGGTTTTTCCCTGTGGGAGCTTGAGCCCTAGAGCCCCCACGGGTCGCCGTCACTGCGGCCAAGTCATTCACCATATATTTCTAGCGAGCAAGGATTTTCTCGCTATGGAATTTTTTTTATGCATTCATACACACTTCCCACGTTGACTTCAATATAAAAACGGGATGTTGAAATTAAAGAAAGAAACTTAATAAATAAGTTTTTGCTGTTTTTTTTTTAAAAAAACAAAGGTAACGTAAATATTGTAATGTTATTAAGTCAATTTTAGTTTTAATTTTTTTATATTTAAAATTGAAAAACACGAAACATAAAGCGTATGTCGCCGCGAAATGAGGCCAGCAACGTTTATGGCGCAATATCTGAAAATTGCAACAAAGCCACGTGTTACTATGGTATAATATCATAACAACTCTAAAATAATTATTTGACAAAACTAATAAATACTAGGAATGAATAAACTTAACTTATTTTATGTATTTTTCTTCAAAAAGTACGAGTAATGTTCTCTATTACAGGTGAAATTAATTTTTTACAAATTACAAGGGCAATCATTTGCCCGTGATTTTCGTCATGGTATGCTAAATAATACAAAGGACATCTCCAGTTTGGGTAAATCATGAGACTCAATTTCATAGTACATTCCTTGAGACCGCTAAATGTATATGGAAAAATATGTTCCACAAATGTCGTGGAGGACTGGGGTAACGAAGGTTTCTTCGGTTTAAATCCTTGATTAAGTCAAGAAGAGGAGAGCTACGGCCAGTGTTCCGAAGTGGTAAATGTCAGGTGTCAAATAACGTGGCAAAAAGTGGTAAATATCGACATGGCGAATAATACTCTTACTGGCTAAAAGTAAGACAGAGTTAGATCAATATTTCAAGGAACAACATTCAGGGCCGTGCTTAGGGGGGGGGGGGGCGGTCACCCAGGGCCGCTAAAATTTTCCCATAGGGATGTATATACCGGAGGGCCACTACACTCAGTTTCGCCCGGGGCCGCGAGACCTCTAAGCACGGCGAAGATTGATGAAAGTTTATTAGTTTAACTGCTTAATAAATGTTTAAACTGTTGAATTTGCAATATTAAATACTTTTGATGATAATAAACGTTATTATTAATAAACTTGTTATTACTTATTTTGGCTTATTTACATCATTTAAATGCATTTACTGATTATTAGTCTATATTTGTCAGTTTTTGCCATATTTACCACTTTTTGCTATTGACATGGACTTTATTCTAAAAACGTTGCATTTAGGTAACACTGGCTACGGCATGGCTGTGAAATGGTCTCTATGCAAGAGCTACAAATATAATTTTTACTCCAGTTTCATGTAAGCCAAACTTGATAATTTCAAGGTAGAGCGTTGGTTTCCTAGATAAACTAAAAGGGCATCTAAAATTTTTAGGGATTCTTCAGAAATCTGGCCATTTATGTTTTGAAGCTGTCTTCGTTTAATTTTGGAATCCTCTGTTAGCCTGGATTGTCGACCAACTATCTTCTGCGACATTTGATGACTCTGTTGATAATGTTATAGTTCCTTTTTTTAGTATGTTCTCGTTGGAAAAAAGAACTGCAACATCTAGAATATCGTTGGCTTCTGATATTTGTCGCTGGTGAGTTTACGTGTCAACACAAATTCAAACCCATATCTCAATAAATATTTTATGAAAGCTACGGTGGACTTGGTTGTAAGGGTTATTGCTTGGTACGTTATCCACTTTTGGTTTCATTTGTCAGTATTTGTTGTTGCTGGATGTGCCTGACTTGTTCTAAATATTCAAGGGAAGTTGTTTCTAGCCATTGAAGCCGCTCATCATTAATGATTTTTATTGGGATTTCTGTAAGGTAGAGCTCTGGCAGACATTGTGAATGTCAAAACTTTTTTTTAAATCATGTGGCCTGGTTAATTTGCGTAGGACGGTGGTGGCAAGCCCTTCATGCCAACAGCTCTCTTACACTTATACTGTTAGCGATGACCTCCACATGTTTTTATGGAAAGGGGAAACCGAAGAACTAGGGGAAACACCTTCAAACAGTGAGGAGATAACTTGCAAACTCTACGCAGAAGGAGTTGTTCTGAGTTTTAACCCAGTGCCACAAGCTGTATGCGATCGAACCCTGCTCCTTTTGCTGCGAGGCGAAAATGCTAACCACTCCGCCACCCCACCTTTATAAATGGTAGACCCAACTGTTTGGGACATTCTTGCTTTAGGATGACTGTAACTGCATTTTTGTAAATACTTCAAGTCAGCAACAACGTCTGGTGAAAAAATCAAAATAGCTCTTTTAACATTCACTTTCTCAAAATTGGAAGGCTCAACGCATTTCCTTGTTAAGTTTCTCGCGACTTTGATGTTTTCATTCTTCTGCATCTCATAAATTTCTACGACATACTTTAATGAAATATCTTCAGTGCCTTCTTCAGATTGTATATCTAATAATTTATTTCAGGCATTTTTGAAAACGATGTAGCTAAGGAATTTATCACAAACGGCAAAAGCTGATTTGCTACCACTGGTTCAGTTTTATATGCTCCAGAGCTTTCCAAAACAAAATTGTCTTCTATGAACTTCGCGTTCTTTAATCTAAATATTTAAAATATTTTATGCTTTTTCTTATCATATAAAAGTTGAGATTTTACAGCCATTTTATCAATAATTAACGATACGAATGTTTCACGAAGTTCTAACTGGCTTGCTTCGGATACTAGCCTGTCTTTGATTGCTTTGGCAAACTCAGTTTTACCATAAATTTTAGCTTGGTATATCTGTAGTTTCATAAATCTGAATTTCTTAGGGACTTGGTAACCTTGTGGAGACTTAAAAGTTCCAAATAGCGCACAAGCTGACAGTCTGTGTGGTCCACGAAGGACTTTTGGCTTTGAAGTTCTTAATTAGGTATAACAAAACTACCACTTCCGCTTCCTCGGATTCTTCATTATTGTTGATAACTTCTAAAATGGCTTTGTTTAAAATTTTCTATTTCTCTTTGTCCGTGTGTCAATGCTATCTTGTTGGTTTTGTAACTTTTTGTTTGCAGGTTATGGATATTAGCTTTTGTTCTTGTTGAATATGGCGCCAATATTACTCTCGACAAACTGAGACGAGCGAATGATAATTCGCCTAAAAGCGTGTAGTCGGGGCTATAAAATCTACGCTTTTACGTTGTTTTTTTAGCATTTTATATTATTTTGGAATCTTTAGAATTTATTTTGTTGATTATTATGGACTTACAAGGAGACATCCCGAAGTGTAACCCACCGATTTTGTATTTAGGGTTATTTTGTACGTAGAAGTCGATTCTGATTGGTTGAGCAGTTGCTGAGATACGGTCTAGTCACATTTTTGAAAATGACCTTGACCCCTACCATTAACTATTTTTTATCTCAACTTCTACTAAACCGATAAATTTGAAAGAAGGCTCACTTTAAAGGAATTGAAGAGCGCAATTTAAATAAGCACTTAAATACATGCTATATATAAAAGAAAATACAATAAATCAAGTTCTAAATAGTTGACCTTTGACCCTGAAAATAGCTCATTTTTAATTTTCAAATTTTTTTTTCTACATTCCCTATACGCGCTTTAGTTGCAGTCAAAAAACTGCGAGGGTAATATTTTTTGTTTTCGAGAAAAAAATTATTTTGTATACCCCTCCTTAAAAAATACATTGAAACTATTTCCTATTTCCGGCCAGATTTTAACGCTACAAGATATGTTCAACTTCTGCGAAAAGTCTTTCAATGACATGGAATTCATATATGTTTCTAATACGAAGTCAAAGAGACATCAGATCTCTTGAAAGAACGATTTTCTCGAACCAAGACAATTAAAGGCACGCAGAGGTATCATAAGTTCATTCCCGTCGACAAAAATACCCTCAAGGTGTCATTTCTGTCTGAAATGGACGAAATTAAAGTTTTTTCCATATGTGCTAATAGTGTAGAAATGGAAACTGAAACTGAAAAAGAGACTTTTGTGGAAGGAGAGTTCTTGGCTGCGGTTTACGACAAAAAGTGCTATATCGGAAAAGTGTTGGACTATTCTATGGAATTTGAAGATGTCTTCATAACGTTTATGTATCCTGCTAATACATCAAATAATTTGTATTGGCCCAAAAAATGGACCGATGCTGGGTTCCACTTGAAAATGTAATAGGCAAAATACAATGCCCATCGCTAATCGACCAAATCGGTAGTAAATACAGTTTGAAAAAGGAAGATAGCTCGAAAATAGAACAAGCTTATTTTATTTCTTAAATTAAAAACATTGCATTACTCTAAAATATATATATTTTAAATTTCAATATATTTTTTTAAGGAGGGGTATACAAAATAATTTTTTTTCTCGAAATCAAAAATATTACCCTCGCAGTTTTTTGACTGCAACTAAATTGCGTATAGGGAATGCAGAAAAAAAATGAAAATTAAAAATGAGCTATTTTCAGGGTCAAAGGTCAACTATTTAAAACTTGATTTATTGTATTTTATCTTATATATAGCATGAACCTAAGTGCTTATTTACATTGCGCTCTTCAATTCCTTTAAAATGAGCCCTCTATCGAATTTTTCGGTTTAGTAGAAGCTGAGATAAAAAATGGTTAATGGTAGGGGTCAAGGTCATTTCCAAAAATGTGACTACACCGTATCTCAGCAACCGCTAAACCAATCTTCCTGATAATTTCAGAATCGACTTCTACGTACAAAATAACCCTAAATACAAGTTTTCACGAAATTTGGCGATGGTCGGGTGAACAAGTGGGAAAATCTGTCCTGGAATTCGTTATTGAGATGAGCGTTAAATACAAATATGTCAGGTTAACATGAGCGGCTTGTGAGCTGAGATTGAATTTAAAAAAAATTACCATCACTGCTCGTAAAAGATTTGAATAATTCTAATATTATATACTTCTAAATCTATGAACTTCTCAGGATGATGAGTGTAAAATAATTTAATTATAATATCATTACTTTGGTTAGAACGATTTCTTCTCCATGTATATAAGTTTTTTCTTCTGTTATCATATTGAAACGTATTTATTGCTCAAATATTTACGAGCAACGTGGCAGTTTTTGGTACGCGTGCCTGTAAGTAAGTTATACAGCTCTGACAAAATTAGCAACATAAAATTTTACACTTTTAAATTGATTCATCTATTCTATTTCATAAAATCATTATTGCTTTCGTTATCACTGGTCCCATTTCTTCGCCAATATCAACACACACAAAAACGATACACGTAACAAAAAATTATCAAGAAGCCTGGCCCGTAACATAGCTTCAACCTTTGTATTCGGTGTAGCAGTACTCACGACGGGGTAAAATATAAGCAAATCAAAACATCTAAAGTTTAAAATTGTTTCAGCCATTGAGTTCGAAATAGTATAAAATTGTTTCAGCCATTGAGTTGGAAATAGTAGAAAATAGATTCAGCCATTGAATTGGAAATAGTAGAAAATAGATTCAGCCATTGAGTTGGAAATAGTATGAAATAGGTTCAGCCATTGAGTTGGAAATAGTATGAAATAGGTTCAGCCATTGAGTTGGAAATAGTAGAAAATAGATTCAGCCATTGAGTTGGAAATATTAGAAAATAGATTCAGCCATTGAGTTGGAAATAGTAGAAAATAGAGTCAGCCATTGAGTTGGAAATATTAGAAAATAGATTCAGCCATTGAGTTGGAAATAGTAGAAAATAGATTCAGCCATTGAGTTGGAAATATTAGAAAATGGATTCAGCCATTGAGTTGGAAATAGTAGAAAATAGATTCAGCCATTGGAGAGAGCTTACAAACTCAACGCAGGAGTGATTCTGAGTTTTCGTGACAGCTACTGCGCAAAAGCGAAGGTATCACCAAATTAGCAGCCATGTTTTAAAAATTAGCGTCTACTGTTTTTTACACATGGCTGCTATTTTTTGATACCTTCGCACGTGGGCCGGGTGAGTTACGCATTCTTTTAGTCGTCTTAGGGATCGGAAGAAGTGATTTACGTTTTAGAGGAGCTGAAACTTTACTGGTTCAAGGTTCAAATACCTCATGAGAAATTGCTGAGATTTTGCGCAGAAAATTCAACGTAATTCTTCAAAAATACCTCTTATAATACAGCTTCGACAACTTCGGATATCATTTCCATAATCGCTCCAAGATATTGGAATTAATAGTATGAGATTCTACAACATAGAAAAGTGTACAAAATCTTCCGGAAATGAAGAGTTGCGGAGATTTTTAAATTAATCTTTCCAGCTAATTAGCATATTAAATTTTATGATGTCATTAGAGACGTTGCCATTAGGTACTATTTCAGGTAGCTCTCCGGTGGTTTAGGAGAAAAGGGGGGAGGGGTAGAAGCGGGTACGAAACTAAGCCTCCGTAGGCTCCGTTAGGAAAAATAATCACTGAAAAGTAAATTCTTTGTGATAATTAACGTTTTAACTATCGTCGCGTACCCTGCTTTATAAAGCAATACATGCTAAACTTAAATAACTATTGGCGTTTCTCACTGTTTGATTTCGAGTGCTCTCGGAGCGCTTTGGATGAGTTTTCACCATCCACTGGCAATCTCAGACAGTGTTTTTTTCAGAAAATTTTCTTCGGGGGGGCTTCCCAGACATCCGGGGGTGCCGGTATCCAGTGGCGAGCGTAGCACTCCATGCACGACTGGCAGTGGCGTCGGAAAAAGGGGAAGCTCCGGGGGGGGGGGCGATAGATGCCTGAAAGAAACACTGATCTCAGAGCATCTGATGAAATCAAACCCGCCAAGAGAGGGGGAAAGCCATCCCGGGGGCCCGGGTTTGAGTAATCGAGGTATACTTTACCCGGGTTTCGCCCCGAAAAGGTATTCGCTATCTACAGTAGTAACGGCTCTCTTAGGGCCCGGAATTATTATTTTACAGGGGCCCTGGGTCGCTCTTGGCGGCCCTCGTTGAGATTCGCGGACACCACTGGCGACTAGCTCGGGTAAAGGAGCAACTGAAAGTTGAACCGAAAATTTTGATGGATCAACATATCTGGAGCAGACCCCGACGCCGCGAAAATTTGACCGGCGGCGGCGATCCGGTGATTTTCCATCGGCGTGCGCCTACTTTTTTATCAGCGGCATTGAACCAAAATTTGACTGCGGCGGCGTGGCGCTGCATTTGTATGAAATTTCGTTTTCATTGTAAGACGTTTTAGCAATCCCTTTTCTAGGAGTTTAAGACATTCGTTGAAATATGATAAAGAAATAACTACATTTTTTGGTAAAGCTGCAGAGATACTGATATCAACGGGAAATATGGTAGCCCTTTTAAAACATCGTCAGCGGCGGCGGCCAAAAAAACGATAGGCGCTGGCAGCACCTACATCGGCGGCGTCGGGGTCTAATCGGGAGAGGGTTTTAACGTTGCTCCGTGGCGATCTCCACTGCGAAACTTCACCTCAAAATGTTATAATCTTTCATTGGGAAACTTATTTGGTGTCGCTCTTTGGAAATCATTATATGCTAACTGTATTAAAAATTATATCTTCAAACGCCTTTCCTATAACCTATTTACGGAGATTCTTGGATGTTATTTTGGCTAGTAGAATGTCATATTATGAATTTCTTTAAAATTGAGTCATTTTGGAGTGACCAATCAGCAAAAGAAACTCAAAAATGCAAACGAAGTTTCAAAAATTCCGTAATGAGTCCTGCTTTACTAAAGTTGGCTACAATTTGAAAGATTCGAGAATAACAAGGCGAACCTTTTTGAACAGCCGTAACCTAAACCTTTGATTAATAAATTTCAAAGCGTCTATCACAATAAGTGACATTTCTCCTATAGATTTAGATTAACTGCAATTTCCAATCAGAATCTGAACTCTATGCGTAACTGTGAAACATTAGGCATTTAAGCCCGTAATGCCAAGGCTTGAACATGTGAAAAAACTTACCTGCATTTTTCTTTTTATACAAGGATAAATCTCTTAAGATATAGTTAATAGTAATATAAAATATTTATGATATTATATTCTTCCACGACATCATATTCTTCCGCCTAAACGATATTGCAAAATTAAAATTTTACTGGCAAGGTAGTGGCGTTGCCGGTGTAATCACATTTAACTGAATGCATTTTTCTGGCTACCGGTGTATACGCGACGAATATAAAATAAATATAAAAACGATTGCTACATTGAAAGATTTTATTAGGTTGGTAATAACATTTTCACATTTATTCTTAAATACCTAATTGTGTTGATGAATTTTCTCCAAATTTATAATAAAAAAGCTCTAAAAGTACTTTTGGTCAATTTTTTTCCAAGTTTAGTTTAGAAAAAAGTGAATACACTTCTCCGGAACTAATATTTGAAATTAAATTATAAAAACATTTTCATTTCTGCGTTATTGACGTTATTGACCTATCATTTACAATTATCGGTCCAATATTCCTGACTCCAAATCCAGTGGCGCGTTTATACCACTTGACTCCCGAAGGTGCAGTGTGATTTTGGGGCTCGTTTGCACCCCGCGAGACCTAAAACAAAATGTTAAAGGGGCTCCAAAGTTCGGTGGCAAAAAAAAAAGAAAATTGAGCATGCTTTTCATTCCCCCCCAACCCCTCACTCGGCCTTGGCAAAGGCGGGCAGAGTCAACCGTAAATTTCGCACTTTACTGACTTTACACACATTTTTCCACCGAACTTTGGAGCCCCTTTAACCAAAGTTTAAGAGGAAAGATCAAATACTGAGAGAACATTACAATCATTCCAACAACGCAGATAATCGTAAACCACGTTTAAAGGGAATATCACTTCCAGTATTTCTGTGGACCCCCTTCAAAGTACAAATACTGACCGTTCTCTCCTATCGCATTTAAAATTTTCCCCGCTATCTAGTGGTCTATATCGCGCGAGTAATCCTTAAAATTGTGGGAGTCTCCCGAAAAAAATTATTATTATTACTTTCGCCGTGAAATATGGTACCGCTTCTGTTATTTTTAATATGACTGTAGGAAACCTACATGCATTACTAGTGGAGCTTAGTAAAAGTCTTGCTCATTAGTTTTAGCTGATAAAACTTGGTTTGGCAAGTAAACTGATAGGCTGCCCTGCTCGATAATTATCGAAGGTGTCACAAATTATGGCGAAAATGAAATCTAACTACACTTCGGTTATAATAATTGGAGGGCTCTATTGGCCAAACATTTTAATGACCTGGCTTAATTCTTGAAGACCAATCGATGTTTATGTTATACCTTATCGGGTTTTTACTTTTAACTACGGAAAAGAATATAATTGTTTTGGTTTGTTGTACGAGCGACGGAAGACAGTGAGAAAACCAGAGAGTTCCACCGAGCTACTATATAAATTTCAACTCCTGATTTCCGGCTCACACGTAGGTGCTGCTTGCTTGTAAAAGTAATTACCCGTAGAAACGTCTAAGTTCGCTGCTGGTTTGAAATGGTAATTACGCGTCAATAGATAGGACATGAAAATCTCTTTTTCGAGATTTGGGTCCTTAATCTTTTAATACCCGCTGAGTGTTGGTTAAAAGGTTTTACCATGGGACGGCCAAACTGGTATCTAGGAGCAAAAAACATAGCACCCGACACAAGGAGAACGCAACTCGTCAAAAGTCGTGCATTTTCTTGCGTAAATTTTTCATTGGTTAGACGCTTTAGCACCTGCTGCTGTCGGAAAGGGGAAAATTCGGAAATTGCCTTCCCCCCGCCCGTAAAACGTTCAGCGTAAAGACTCGTCCAATGAAATGTGTACACAACACTGCGTTAGCGTGTTTAAAGGATAGCTGCGTTCTCCTTGCGTTTGTTGCTCCTAGCTGGTATGATCGATCGCGATACCCATTTGGGCCCCGGGAGCTCATAAATTTGGGCCCTTGAATTCTCAACAACAACAGCTATAGACAACTAATATAAACGATACGTTTACTTTGAACCGTATCGGGTGCATTTTTTAATAAGGCCTAATTCTTTTTAAAGTAATCTATCTTATATGAGCAGATTATTTAACGGAAATTTCAATGCAATCAATTTGGTAGAGTTTCAGTTCCATGTTAGGAATTTAATTAAAGGATATCGCACTTCTTCTATGGGATTTGGCTTTCGACAGATTTTTTTCAAAATGAAACATGTTGCTAGGCTTGATGAAAGGAGCAAAATTGTCTATTGCCATTTTTCCCTAGCTCCTATAGTTTGTCCAGTATCAGCGGTCAAAAGTGGACAAAACTTAGTATAGTATATTTGTTAAAGGAGTCACGGCACATCGGCTAGCGCTCTACGCTCGCGCGTCGCTAGTCCGGGCTCACTATCAATAGAGTTTTCTTGCCAAGATTTTTACACCTCTACTTCATTATTTCTTTTCTCGCAACTTAATCGCCGTCATTTCGCCGAAATAAATTTTATCAGAGGAACATTTGAGATATCGTGGTACTCGCGAAATTAACAAAAAAAAATGTTGAACTATACTAAACAACGAAAAACTACCATAGATGGCGGTAGCTATCCAATTTTTAAATAAACGAAAGTAAGCTTACAAATCACGAAAAATTATCTAACTATAGAACTAAAATGGCTAAAAATAAGTAACACGAAGACACATTTGCCGATCATTCTTTTAAAGATAATTTTACAAACTTTAATGCTTCAAAAAAAAAAAACAAACTCGGAAGGAAGGAGAACGTAAATACAAAGTTATGAAATTTTAAATATTGAGAAAATCCACGTTTTTCAAATTAAAGCCGGGGTCTATACTTTAGCGTGTTATATTTCGAAATCCGCGCACGCCACCATCTTGAATTTTAGATATATTACTCTACTCTAATAGACCTATCTACTAGCGAATTTGTAGCCGGTGAGCTCATACATTATAAAAGTTATGAAATTTTAAATATTGAAAAAATCGAATTGAAACACTTATTAACGTGTTTACTCGCGTCCAGGCTAATAATTGTTTTGTCAAAGCCGAGTGGAAAACAGCGGGATATTATAAGTTTCAACAGCAAAGAACTTCTAATGATTGCGGACCAGCAATTTGCATTTATAGTAAATGGTTATCTAAAGGCTCTCTAGATAATGATGACATTATACACTCTCGTCACATATTTAAATCTTCAATAGAAACTCAAAAAGTAGTTTAGATCGGTCATCTTTCAAAAATCGGTACTTCCATTTCATGCAAATATAGTTTTGATAAGTTTTACAGATATAGGTTTAATCATACAAACAATAACCGGGAAAGCTCGGAATTTCCAACAAATTTCGCATCCACGAGAGGTAGATCTAGCTGTTGGCGTATGCCATGTTCCTGATAAGCAGGTAGAGGCCTCTCGTAATGTGAAAGACCTTAGAAATATCGAAATGTGATGTTCAGTAAGCGACCAAGGGGGAGAAGCGATCTTCTTATTTTTTTTGCGCGAATAAAAATCGAAAGAGCACTCGGAATTTCCAACAAATTTCGCAAGGCCTTAGAAATAGCCACAAAAAGGGAAAGATTGGGATATGTTTAATTTCCCAATATCAAAAAGGAAATTATACATATCTGTAGAAATTTTGATTAAAACGTAACAGTTTAAAAAAATACATGCTTTATTTTGGATCACCCATTATTGTGGGGTCCAGCTTAAATTAAAAATTAAATACACTTGTCCTGAAAGCGAAAAAATATAAAATGGTGGTAATTCGATAGCCAATTCACAACCTGTTGTTCTCAAAATTTCTAGAGGCCTCGATCAAACCAGCCTTTACGTGGCGAGAGCTATAAGTACCTTCCATACATATTATAATAAAGAAGAGCTTTCTACTTTTTTAAAGGTGATATCGAATAGAAACCAATTGGTTTGGACATTAACATTAAGTTACTAAAAAAACGAACAATAATCTATATAGAAAACTGCCAGAGAGAAGGGTGAAGAGCTTTTGGCGCTGATGAAGGTTTTAAGAATTTGGAGAGCTTTTTGCTGTTCAGCAACTAATCCTAGCTGACTGAATAATCTATGGTCTAACTAAAAGGGTAAAATCAGAAAAGAAAGTTAACGACCACTTTTACGGCGCGAAATGAAGTTTTAGCGAGAAGAATTAACGCTTTCGAACGAAATTTAATAAAGCAAGAAGCTACGGCGAAAGTTAAATTCATCACGAAACTCGAAAATTCGCCAAGTATGAACTAGACTTTAAAGGCATACGCTTCTTTTTAGGAGACCAAAAATGCAACTGTCCGATTGCGGTATAATTCAAAAAACAACTGCCGCACATTAATCGCTTGTTGTTCTTTGAAGTTCTAATTTTAAAGTTAAATCGAGCTAGAAATGTTAAAGAATTAAGCTACATAAGTGTTACATACAATTAATTTAGGTAATACACATATTGAACAGGACTACAAGATCCCGCATATCTACATGTTAGTCAATATGTTACATTATCTATTTGCAAAAGAAGAAGAAGACCTAATTTAGAATAAAGAATTGATGAAGATGACACCAAATATCAAATATATTGCCCAGAAAATAATTTTTTTCAAAATTAACATCATAACTTTTATAATGTATGAGCTCACCGGCTACAAATTCGCTAGTAGATAGTTCTATTAGAGTAGAGTAATATATCTAAAAATCAAGATGGTGTCTTGCGCGGATTTCGAAATATAACCAGTGGCGGCGCCAGGAATTTTCGCGAGGGTAGGCAAACCAAATAAATGGGCCCCCGACCCGGGACCCCCCTTTTATCAACGAAATCTTTCAATAAAATAAAGTAGTGATGTACATGACGTACAAAAAAGTTCTTACAACAGTAAAACGAGTCCAAATATAACAGAACTGGTTTTATTTACTAGGCGATACCTCAAAAATTTCTAAATACATTATCGACATTTGTTTAATTGTTATTTAAAAATAATTTTATGGGACAATTTTGAGACCCTTCCTAGATCAATTTGGGGCGGTGGGGCCCCTTATAGGATGATTTTGGGGCCCCTAAAAATTTGAAGGAAGGCAGTGGCCTACCTGGCCTACCCCCCAGCGCCGCCACTGAATATAACCCGCTAAAGTATAGACCCCGGCTTTAATTTGAAAAACGTGGATTTTCTCAATATTTAAAATTTCATAACTTTGTATTTACGTTATCCTTCCTTCCGAGTTTGTTTTTTTTTTTGAAGCATTAAAGTTTGTAAAATTATCTTTAAAAGAATGATCGGCAAATGTGTCTTCGTGTTACTTATTTGTAGCCATTTTAGTTCGATAGTTAGATAATTTTTCGTGATTTGTAAGCTTACTTTCGTTTATTTAAAAATTGCATAGCTACCGCCATCTATGGTAGTTTTTTGTTGTTTAGTATAGTTCAACATTTTTTTTTGTTAATTTCGCGAGTACCACGATATCTCAAATGTTCCTCTGATAAAATCTATTTCGGCGAAATGACGGCAATTGCAACTTATTATTCGATGAATTTTCGTACGTGGAATTATTTATTTTTCAATATTTTATGAGCAATAATAAAATAAAAGAAATACTAAAGAAATCAGAATATATATGATTAACCGTTTCGTTGAATCCCACAATCAACACTCGCTCATTGGTAAGAAACAGTCACTCAACAACAGATCAAACACTTATTTATCGATACAGCACATAGTCGGTTAAAGTCACGGTCACACGACAGTTAAGACTCAATACTTAACTATTTATCTAATGAGTTCGTTCATCGTGCGATCAGAACGTCGTACGAACAGAACGAAACCAAATACGACGCTCGGTTTTGGGAAGCACCCGGAATCTCGGCAAGAAAACTCTATTGATAGTGAGCCCGGACTAGCGTCGCTCAAACAGAGATGCTAAGCGATGGGCCGAAATTTCTTTTAACAAATAGACTACACTAAGTTTCGTCCACTTTTGACTGCTGCTACTGGCCAAACTATAGGAGCTAGGAAAAAATGGCAATGGACGATTTTGCTCCTTTGATCAAGCCCAAGAACATGTTTCAATTTGAAGAAAAAAAAAACGGTTGAAAGCCAAATACCATAGAAGAAGTGCGATGTCCTTTTAGCGTCAATGTCCGTAATTTGTGTAAATTCCTTTAACATAGCATGAATATAACTTTATTTTTTAATTAACAGGCTTAAATCTCCGCCAGTAATTACTTCACTCTCTTCAGCGAAAATATCCTCAATAACTGTACCGCTCGCTTACCTGGTGGCTTGCAGTATTCACATTTACATGTAGATTTACGCGCTCTCATTTTACGTAGATATCCTTATTTTTTATATTGGTACAATCAAGAATGTATTTATTTATACCTAGGGAGAATGTCTATGTCGAGACGGTTTTTAGCCTTTCTCTCAATCCACCCGTTGGTCCCCCCAGTACGCTCCTCCGCTTAAAATAAAACGAATAGTCCGGGTATTTCATAGGCTGCTTAAAACTTACAAACGCCGGTGACGTTTTGACTTTCCCCCCGCGCGAGACGGGGGAAAGGCGTTCAACGTGCCCGGCGATTGTCGCAACATAATCATTCTTCCTAAATATAAATAAATACATTCTTGGTACAATCAACATGAAAATCTTTGCCGCAATAGTTATTTTTATAAATTCAGCTACGCTTGCCAAACTTGTTTTATGTTGTTCTTACGTCACGATGGCATAGCTTTATTAGAATAGTTTTGACACGCGTGGTTTGCACGCGCACGTGAAAATCCTAGGTTTCTCGCGCTCTCGCGCCCTAAGCGTGTGTTCGTAATAGTACCAAAGTTAAAGTTGTGACGTAGTAGCTACATTCTAACAATAAGGCCACGTTAATTTATAACAAGTTGGCAAGCCAAAAAATACCTCTCCTCGGAAGAATTGTCCCTAGTGGTATTAATTTCTCGAGATAACCCTTAAAGATATCTCCGCAATTCAGAGTTATTTCCTAAATACATAATCCCGGTTCAATCCCAGCCGGTATAAAATTTTAATTTTAATTAAAATAATTGAGACGAAACAACCGAGTTTAATTTATTCAGAATAATATAAATTAAGTAGTTACAACAGCGAGTTAGACGTACTAAAACAATGCACAATTGAATTTAACCCTATTTACAGAACAAGTATATCATTTAAATATAATACGAAGCAAATTTTAATGAAAGAAATATCTACAGAGGGTATTTGTATTTTTCTCGCTTACGACATACTTGCCGCATCTTTAACGCTCATTTTATTTCAACACTCGCCCTTGAAAAAGATACCGTAGAATAGCTATATTCGACATCTGGTAGTGGACGACTCGTAGACTTCCTGTTGACGTTGTGACACATGCCGCATGAAAAAGACCAATACCGTCCAATTTCCAATATCATATAATGACTCGCACACCCAGGAAATCAATGACTGCATTAGGAATCGTAGATGTCCAAAATCCGCACCAATAAAAAATGAATTAACAAGAAGCGAAAAACTTACCATTCACAAAGCTCAGAAAGCCCCTTGACTAAATAATAAATGACCGTAGACGGAATAGTTATTGCTCTTTATAAATAAAACAATCGAACCCAATTGATGAACTGCATTAAACATCTTAATCAGTCGAGAAAACGTTTAAAATAAATTACGAAGTAATGACGACCCAGTTAAAAAACCCAGACCACTATGTAAACAACTCGATATTTTCTTCATAAATGAACTATTAACCTTGAAAACTAATACGCTAAACCCACACGCAATAGATAAAAAAGACTGAAAAAACGAAATAAATTACAAAAAACTAACGGGTTCTACCCTTTAACCATTTTATCTGCTGACTGCGCTGAAACAAGATTTCACCTTTAAATTTTCATATGTAAAATATTTAGACTTTAACGAGTTCACAAAAATTAACAAGTTGGCAAGCCAAAATATACCTCTCCTCGGAAGAATTGTCCCTAGTGGTATTAATTACTCGAGATGACCCTTAAAGATATATCTCCGCATTTCAGAGTTATTTACTAAAAACGTAATCCCGGTTCAATCCCGCCTGGTATAAAATTTTAATTATAATTAAAATAATTGAGACGAATAATTTTTCTCGCTTACTTGCCGCATCTTTAACGCTCATTTTATTTCAACACTCGCCCTTGATGAAGATACCATACCGCATGAAAAAGACCAATGCCGTCCAATTTCCAATATCATATAATGACTCGCACACCCAGGAAATCAATGACTGCATTAGGAATCGTAGATATCCAAATATCCACACCAATAAAAAATGAATTAACAAGAAGCGAAAAACTTACCATTCACAAAGCACAGAGAGCCACTTGACTAAACGACAGCTCGTATAGTAATAAACGTTAAATAAACGCCTTTACATAATTACAACTATATTTTAGTCGATAATAAAACCCGTAAATAAATAACAAAAAAACTAACAAAGTGGACCACCCACAGGTTCTACCCTTTAAACCTCTTATCTCTGCTGACTGCGCTAAAACAAGATTTGACCCTAAAAATTTCATACGTAAAAAATGTAGATCATTCGCCCGTCATGCAGTAAGGCTCGGGTTCGAAACCTGGGCGGCGCATCCGTTTTTAATCAACAGAGAAGACAGTACATTAGAATATCTTCGATGCAATAATTTAAATGGAACACGAAATTTCGTTCTATTTTAATAATAATTTCAATTTCAATTCTATTTCAATTAAACCAAAATTTCGTACTCTATTAAATTTAAATACGCTTCCGATAAAGCTGAAGGTCTAATTTTCAATGAAGCATAACAAGTGTCGGTGGTTCTGTGGTAGAACGTCCGCCTGTCAAGCAGGAGGTCTCGGGCTCAAATCCCGCCCGATACGATCGCAAGCTGATACTGATACTACACACACAATTCCTGATCACGATCAAATTTTACATTAAAATACTAAAATATAAGATTAATATAATTTATAAATATTTAATTAAATATAAGATTAATATAATTTATAAATATTTAATTAAATATAAGATTAATATAATTTATAAATATTTAATTAAATATAAGATTAATATAATTTATAAATATTTAATTAAATATAAGATTAATATAAATTATAAATATTTAATTAAATATAAGATTAATATAAATTATAAATATTTAATTAAATATAAGATTAATATAATTTATAAATATTTAATTAAATATAAGATTAATATAATTTATAAATATTTAATTAAATATAAGATTAATATAATTTATAAATATTTAATTAAATATAAGATTAATATAATTTATAAATATTTAATTAAATATAAGATTAATATAATTTATAAATATTTAATTAAATATAAGATTAATATAATTTATAAATATTTAATTAAATATAAGATTAATATATATGGCCAGAAAATTCTGTGTATTCGGTTTACAGGGGCTACGGCACAGTAGGAAATACGACGAGATAAATGATGCCGTACTTGACGAAACAATAACCCTAGATAATACGCAAATAAAGGAGCCTACTACGAAACCGGACAATGTTGAAGAATATAAACAAACCGAGGTTAAAACGATAAACTAGAGTATGTAGAGCCTGCATATCTTGTTATAAATATATTATGGGTAGTGAAAACATAAGTCTTCGATATCAAAATGTTAAAGGACTAAGAACCAAGCTAGATGCCCTCAACACGAGTCTTATTAACTGCGATTCAGACATTATTTGTCTTACGGAAACCTTTTTTAATGATACTCATTTTAATGCTGATTTTATACCCGATGGCATGACCGCTTTCCGGGCTGACCGCCTACAAAACGCCGAAAATACCATTCGGGGTGGTGGTTCAGCCATTATTAATAAACGCAATAGGAAAATCTTAAGACGAATAGACTTAGAATTCGCTTCGGAGTGCGTCTGGATAGAGGTAGCGGATGTGCGGGGAGGAAATAATCTTATTGGAAATCACTATTTTGCCCCCAATAACAATGTCGAAAGATACGCAAATTATTTCAGAAACGTTATAGACCGATTGCAGTCCCATAGTGGGAAAATAATTATAGTGGGAGACTTCAACCTACCAGGCGTAGACTGGACGCACATGACAGCGAGTGGTTGTAATAGTATGGTCAAGCCTAAAGCTCAAATTGTCTTAGACTTCGTGTGTGCGTTAAACGTATTTCAGCTTAACACACTCAAGAACAGTTTCGGTAATACGCTAGACCTGGTACTAACAAATTTCAACACTGTAAACTCAGAATTGGATATCACTCCACTTCTACCGATTGATAAACTATATCATCCGCCACTGAGTATAAAAATTCGCATAGAGGCTCCGCCTGAAAATGTCCTTAAACAACCTTCACCCGAATACCCTGAGCAAAACGTCAAGCTAAACTATCGTAAAGGTGATTACGATCAACTCTATCGCTCTTTAAGATCCCGGGATTGGACTTAAATATATGCAGCTGGTAACCCAGACGAAGCGGTTAACTATTTACCAGCGGCAATTCAAGAGGACCTAATAAAATACGTACCAAAAGCTGGAAAAGTTATCTCCAAATACCCTCATTGGTTTTCAAAAGAGCTACGGCAGAGTCTATCGAGAAAACACTACTATCATAAAAAATTCCAACGTATAGGAAATAAATTAGATCTCCAAAAGTTTAGGGATAACAGGAAAGAAGCCCAGCAGCTCTTAAATCGTGACAGACGTAATTGGAGTTATAAAGTGGCACATGATCTTGAAGAGAAACCGGATATGCTCTGGACTTATGTTAATAACAGATTAAAACCGAAAGACAAGGAGGATATCATCATTTCCGACAAAGATGGAAAACCACTCACATCAAACGATAAAATTTCTGAAGCATTTTGTAATCTATTTCAAACTGTAGTAAGAGAGGACACCGAAAGGAACACCAATCAGGATAATGAGAACATAAAGGTCGCCGCCTTCGATTCCCTCAGCACACTAGTAATATCATATAATGACGTCCACGACGCTATCGTAAAATTAAAACCGAAAAAATCAACGGGTATAGACCAGATCCCTGTATTTATCTTAAAGGGCTGCAAGGACGTTCTCATACCTCTTTTGGTGTACATATATAACCTATCAATCTTAACCGGTATCTTTCCTGAAATGTGGAAAACATCAGTAATCATTCCAATCCATAAAAACGGACCCAAGCAAAATGTAAACAATTATAGACCAATATCTTTAATATCCGTCTTTTCAAAGGTCTTCGAAATAATAATTCATAAATTTGTGAGTACCTGGTTTATACCGCATCTATCAAAGGAACAACATGGATTCTGCAAGTCAAGGTCTACAACGACCAACTTAATATCACTTATAAACTACGTAGCTCCTATAGACTTGAGAAACAGAAACAGGTCGATTGCGTATTTCTGGACCTATCTAAAGCATTTGATAGAATGAGTCACCAAATTCTACTCAGTAAGTTGGAGTCCTACGGGATTGGCGGTTCATTGTTACAATGGATAAAAAGTTACTTAGATATGAGATTAAACATAATAAAGGTCAATGGAGTACTCACTTCATCCACTTATAAATCCACTAGAGGAGTCCCACAAACGTCGGCCCTAGGATTATTTCTCATTTTCATAAACGACTTATATACAAATATTACAAAAGATACCCAATTGCGAACCTTCGCGGACGACAACAAAGCATTTAGAGAAGTCTCTAGCTTAACAGATTGCTTAGACTTAGAAAATGAAATAAAAAGAATTAGTAAATGGGGAAGAAAGAACGAAATGCCGCTTAATGCTACAAAAACATACGTTATCTCATTTTCAAGAAAAACCAACTCGATAACCTATGATTACAAAATTGAGAACGATTCAATACAACGGATAAACATTACCAAAGGCTTAGGAATATGGTTGGATACCAAAATGCTTTTTAACGACCATATTGAACGAATGGTAGGAGAAACGCTAAGAAACCTGTATGGTGTACTGAGAATTGCTAGAAACCTAAGCAGTTCAACTATATTCTCCCAACTGTATAAATCTGTCGTTAGACCAAAAATTTAATATTGCTCGTTAATATGAGGTGGTTGTACAAACTATCAATTAAAAATTATAGAACGAGTGCAGAGCAAGTTCGCAAGATTATTAAATATATATTTTTATAAAAAAATTCGATACAATTATAATGACACCCTGAAAAAATTATATTTACTTACAGTGTGTCAAAGGTTTAAATACTTAGACATCATGTTTTTATTTAAATTGTTACACAACTATGTTGATTCTAACGAACTGCTTCCTTGTTTTAAATTAACAAGTTGGCAAGCCAAAATATACCTCTCCTCGGAAGAATTGTTCCTAGTGGTATTAATTTCTCGAGATAACCCTTAAAGATATATCTCCGCAATTTAGAGTTATTTGTTAAAATTTTAATTATAATTAAAATAATTGAGACGAAACGACCAATTTTAATTTATTCAGAATATCATTAGTTAAGTAGTTAAAACAGTGAGTTAGACGTACTATAACAATGCACAATTGAATTAAACCCTTTTTACAGTACAATTTTGTCAGTAGAATATAATACAAAGTTAATGAAAGAAATATCTACAGAGGGTATTATAACGACCGTTCGCTTTTTGGTTTATAATTTTAACGGAATCAGGCCGATTTTAATTAAACGATAGTTTATCGAAATTTTGTTAAAAGAATATTCTCTAAGGCCGCGCGATAAATTTACGATAATAATTTCCCGTCGCCGTTATATCGAAAATTTAGTTGATTCTGGATTGCCAGAACTGTAATGTTGTGGGCGAGTGATTAGAAAATAAAATGGCAACCAGAATTATGCAAAATTATAAATGTTTATTTTTATTCAGAACAGTCTATGTAACGTTCTCGATTTAACTTTCATCAATAACCCAACAATATATATCCCTCCTACGTAATTGTACAGAACTGGTACTCAAGTGTCTAAGACTAGATTTGTCTTAGTTCATCGTGATTGAAAAATAAACCAAAACATACTTACACTTAAGTAAATATCATAAATTATACTGAGTAATTTTAACTAAATTCAAACTACCTTAGTATAAACTCTTGCCTTAATTAACAGCTGAGAGCTGTTCGCTACTAATTACTTCCAATCTACGTAATTAGACTCACAGGTTGAGTTGATATTTTAAAGGTTTGATTGATAGTTCTCCACACGGTGGCGCTATATTATTACTTTGATATAGTTTCCGCGGGAGTTTTGAATAATTATCATTCAATAAACAATATGTACAGATATTGTATTAATCCGTTTAGTTCATAATCATAATTGTTCCTTTACTTGAATATTTTCCCTAAGGAAGTCAATGGCTCGGCGGTGAACTATCCACATTGTAACAATGCGACCCGAGTTCAATTCCTGATCGCGATCACATTTTACATTAAAATACTAAAATATTTAATTAAATATAAGATTAATATCATTTATAAATATTTAATTAAATATAAGATTAATTTAATTTATAAATATTTAAAATGATGTAGAATAAATTATAGTACCTAACTTTATAACTTTGTAAAGGACATTCGCCAAAGCTGTTTTTAAAAAAAAAACACCGTAACGTAACAAGCGTTGGTGGCTGAGTGGTTAGAGTACATCTCTTGCACGAAGCAGACCCGGGTTCGATTCCCGGCCGGCGCCGAAAATTCCCAAATTGTTACTAAGACGAATACCGTGTACAACTGGTGGAAACCCTGCCATTGGACGTTGAGAGGTAGCATTACACGCAGCACTCGATCCGTCCCAAAGTTATTAAGAAGAAGTTGGAGAGAAAACGCCCATACAAACACAACAGACTCAACACTCACAACCGTCATAACACGTACTCAACATCCACAACAATCATAACACAAACTCAACAGTCACAACACGAAATCAACATTCACGACCTACAACCTAACAATAACGAAATATCCGGTAAGCGTTGACGAAAAAAGGCCAAACAAACCCAACCGCAAATCCATCCGTTAACGCTCACCGTCACACGGCGGTTTTGCCGACCCTTCGAGAAACTGCGTACGCAATGATTACACTTTGCTACACAAATGCGAAAGCGTTCGCAGACCCACAGACAGACCCGGTGATTGTATAACGAAGTAAAAACGAACTTAATCAGTACTAGGACAAAAGATGTATTTTATATTTTGGAGTTTAAACGAGTTTAAGCGCCCTAAAAAGAGCGCAAATCGAATATAATAACTGGAATAAATTTAATAATAATGGAATTTTTGCTCTAAACGTAATGGTTCTTGAGATAATTTTAATATGACCTTGAAGACAACGGTTCAAGGTCATACAATTTTCCAAATATTAAAATATCCTACCATGATGCGATTGTCTAGCAAATTTCGATAATGTAGCACGACTTGTTTTGGAGTTATTAGCGCTGTCTTGCAATTTTCCCTTTTACGACATTTGTGATTTTGGTAAAATTTTTCTCGAATTACTATTGGTCGAATCCGATCATGTTCACGCTATGTAGGCATAAAACGTGACGGGGAACACTTTTCTAACTGAAACCAACTTTCTAACACTTACGGTTCTCGATATAGTTTTTGGATGACCTTGAAGACATGGTTCAAGGTCATCGAGGTTATCATTCTTCTTTGGCCCCCTGCACGTGCTACGTAACATAAAAATTTCAAATTCCTAGAGAAAACGGTTTCTGAGATATTCGCCCTTGATCGTTTTTTAGTGGACACCCTGTATCGCCAAACTACATATCTTTGGGGTCAAATTCACGATGCTGACCGTCTCACCCCCACCTCCTGCTGCTACCCTACTGTCACCGCATTACCTACAACCACCTCACCATTACATACCTTGTCGCCCTCCTGTCTCCTCCTCAACGCCCGTAGCCTTCGCATTAAGAGGTCTATAGTGCCTGAAAATTTCCGTCGAAAGAGCTCCGTCTTGCCAAAGTCGCAAAGGAAAAGACTTGGAAAACTTTCAAAAAACACAGGAAGCTACAATCCCCCGATCTCGCCACTCTTCATGATAACTATAAAAAGGCAAGAAATCATCATTCGCACCTGTCACGCAAAGCCGGACAAAATGTTGAATCCGTCACTGTCGAAAATATGAAAACAAACCCTAAAGCATTTTTCATCAATTCGAAGCGCAAGTCAAAACCTGGGGTTCAATGCCTTAGACTACACGACAAACCAATCACTGCTGATTCCGACATTGCGGATGCGTTTAACGCCTACTTTGTATCTGTATTTACTCCATCACATGCACCAATACCATCTCCCACTGACAAGGCTAGCGAAGCACTCTTATCTCCAGATGACTCTTTCCAAATTTCCTATGTTGACGTACTGACAAAATTGAAAGGCCTAAATGCAGCTAAGGCCCTGATAACATTCACCCCAACCTTTTAAAACGTACTGCAACCAGTATTGCCAGCCCTTTGACGTACATATTCAACTTACGTTTGACCACGGGTCTTGTTCCCGAAGACTGGCGCATGGCCGACGTTACTCCTATCCCAAAGAAAGGGGATCCAACCAAACCGCAAAATTACCGGCCCATCAGTCTTACTAGTCAGGTGGTCAAACTCCTGGAATCACCTGTCAAAGACTTTCTACTGCAAAACCTGATGGCTTCGTCATTCTTCTCGAAACATCAACACGGCTTTCTACCCAAACGGTCTTGTACCACGAACCTTTTGGAAGCAACAAACTCCTGGACCTCTGCCCTGGAATCTGGACACGCCGTTGACGTGGCTTACCTCGACATACAGAAGGCCTTCGATACCGTCCCTCATCATCAACTTTTCCGAAGTCTTCAGGCAGCGGATATCTCAGGCTACCCCCTCTCCTGGATACAGGCCTTTTTGACCCAACGTTCTCAACGTGTTGTCATTAGAGGTGCTAAGTCCTCCTCTCGTCCTGTTACCAGTGGGGTGATGCAGGGCTCGGTATTGCCCCACCCCTGCTCTACGCCATTTACGTCAATAGTCTACCAGCTTATGTCCTTCATGCCCTAGTCAGTTTATTCGCAGACGACACAAAACTCATCCACGTGCTCTCGACCAGCACATCCCACGCTGAACTCCAGTCTGACCTATCCAGGATAGAAGCCTGGGCAGCTAAGGCTGGCCTCTTGTTCAATGCAGCCAAATCAAATGTTCTCTTGGCAGAAACAACTCTCGTCACACTTACTATCTGGGTGGCCAAGCTATACCACCAACGAGCTGCATCCGAGATCTTGGGGTTCACATTGATGATAAGCGGTCCTTCTCCGATCACTGCCGCACTGTGGCCAAAAAGATAACCATGTTTACTGGCATGACCGGAGGACTTTTCATTTCAAGTCCCCGAAACTGATCAAGACTCTCTTCAAAACCTTTATCCTTCCACTACTGGACTTCGCGTCACCAATTTGGTCCCCACATTACAAGAAGGACATTACCCTAATAATCAAATCGTTAAATAGGCTCACCAAGCTGGTCCCTCAGCTGCGCGATGTCTCGGCTGACGATCACCGACAGTTCCTCTGCATTTCCACGCTACAAGAAAGACACCAAACAAATGACCTAACCGAACTATTATCTATTGTGTCAAGCTACAGTTTCCTTCACGAAGGATAATTTTTCGAGCGCCCACATTTGACTTCCACCCGGGGACACAACAAAAAACTATTCCTACCTCGCGTCAACACTTCATACCGCAAGCGCCATTTTACAAACCGCACCCTCTCCATTTGGAATTCCCTTCCTCAAGACTTAGTGTCTCTACCCTCAAAACATTCCTTCGCACTTACCCTACGCTCCTATCTTACCCCTCCTGTGCTTAACATTTTACCAAAAGTAGCATAAGACCCAAAAGTGTGTCAGAACGGTATAGTAGTTAATGAGAGTTTGTGCCAAAGTAAAAAAGGGAAACGAAGGGGGGTCGGAAAATACGTCATCAAAATCGAGTTACTCCAGCGCCGCCGAGTGAGGCGTTTTAGAACGTATATCTACGGGCGAGTAAATCGAAGAGAGAAAATCACGCCAGACCATAGACTAAAGATAAAGTTGCTAGTACTCTTCCATGTAGTAGGTTATGTAGTCTATAGTGTGACTAGGTCTCACTAGAAATTTTAACAAGTGCGAAGGTACAGCTGACACACTATTGGGTCTTATGCTACTTTTGGTTTTACTGTATTCCTATTGTTTTATTTTTCTTTTATATTCTTGTATTTTTTTATATATCTCAAACTTTTTAATTCTCTGTAACCTAAACTTTTGAGTGCCTATAAGCAGCCAGTGGCAGTTTTGGTGCGTATAATAAAGAAAAACAAGAATTGCAAATAAATAATTAAAGCAGTCAGTCAATGACGTTTCTCGAAATTTTTTATTTAATTTAATTCTTATCTTTCCCTTTAACCAATGGATATCGGATTGGAACCGGTTGTATGATTAACAATGAGCTAGGACATGGTTTCGTTAAGAAAAAGTCTCAGGGTGGGGGTCAGATGCCATGAATGCTTTGAAAAGGCCAGTGTTTTCTTATAATGTAGTTTCCATTACTGATAAATTTATCAATTATTTCGAAGTTTGTGCTTCTCATCCACTCAATTATGGTATTTGCTTCTGTTGCTCCGCTATTAGCCTTGGTTATTCAACTTTGGGACGTACAAAAAATTTAACGCGCGTGAAGAAAAATGAATTATGACGAGCACTAGACTAAGTGGAAACCCAGCTTTAGGCATTATCTTCCGTTTACGTAAACTTAAAGGTTCGCTGCTAAGACCCGATACCCAGTGCCGCACTCTCCATAAGACTGACTAACCTTAAGCCTAGGGGCCTACCAAGAGCGTTACAAAGGGGAGGGGGATATTGAAGGGTTGAGGGGCCCAAGGAAGCTCGAAACCTAGGGGCCCGGGCATGGGATAATACTTCACTGCAGGAGTTTTCCAACTTTTAGCCGAGGGGCTAACCACTTTTAGAAAGTCTGTACACCGGATTACACTTAGATTAGCACTGCCAAAGGCAGGGACTTCAAAGATTACGCGTAATCCCATTAGTACAGTCAAAGGTACGGCTCTGTACACCGATTACGCGGAGTGATCAGCCCCTCGCTTTTAGCTTCATTCCAAATTAAGTGAAAACGTTCAGACCTTCTTACACCTAAGCTAGCTACTGTAGCTTCACAAATAGCAACGGTTTCCGTTAATACGCCTTTAGATATTTTGTATCACCTAACACTTCGTCTAAAACCACAATTTAAGTGGTTGCTGAAGCTATTTAATTGGTACCCGCGACACTCAGAGGCTTCCTACGGTTATCCGTTTTCAACCATATTCTGCAATGCTATAATTATGAAATCAAACCCATTTCTATAAAAATTAAAACCTTTTTTATCACTCATCCACCTAGTGCCGCGGAGTTGTGGCATTTTGATAATTATATCATAACCCTGATCTTTCTGGGACTTTTCAAAACATTCACAAATGTTAGCGCGCAAATACTATAAAATATAGATGGCGATAGCGTCACTACTTTTGTTAAATAGCTCAACTTTCTCTCGAGCAACCCGTTCGACGGTCAAGGGGATGACCCCCCCTTTGACCGGCGACGGGAGAGGAAAGACGAGAACCACGGTCTTGTTTTTACGCCCGTAATGTACGGCCGCGAGTGGCCAACGCTCTTACTTATGTTTGCTATTAAACCAAGAATGTATTGAAGTTACTAAGAATATTTGAGCATAGCATTAACCCCTGGTACCATCCTCACAGCTTTTGTGGAGAAAGTTCGTCTGCATTTAAGGCGCATTCAAGGTTATACCATATAGCAAACTTGAATTGGAAAGCAGACGAATTTAAGCTACAAAGGCTGCGAGGATGGGAATCAGAATCCTGTAGTCCAATATTCTTAGTAACTTCAATACATTCTTGATTAAACTTATATTTCTTTAATCTAACGAACGAGTAATCCTTTAATAAGCCATCAGACACTAAGCTAAATACGTACTAACACATGTAATAACTGAATTGCTTTGAAAGTTGTAGATACGTTGGCGCTCCTAAGGAGTGACCAATTTTGAAATACGGGACTTCAAACGATTTTAAGGAGCGCGTCGCGGGTGTCCCTCCAACGATGTAAGCAAATCCCCAACAGAAATAAAACTTTCAAGGAAGGGGTGGGCCCATAAAGGATAATTTTTAATTTAAAGGTTTCTCATATAATTAAATACCAAAACCGTCTAATACATTAATTTGCATGTAGTTGCTTCAAATATTAGAAGCCCATACAGGCTGCAGGCACAATTCAAAATTTGGAGGCCCCCAAAGTAGGCCCGAGTTATTTGTGCCTACCGCTGGCGGTGCCACTGGAACCATGAGCTGAATGTCATCCAAGTTTGTAAATTCTAAAGACTTCCTAACAAATTTTGATACTCTAGCATGAGTATTTATAATAATAATAATAATCAGCTAGGCTAATACCCAAGGCACCACAATAGGCCTATTCGAGTTATTAGACCTACAACCTGGTCTCTGATACATAATTTTCATCACGACCTCCATGTTTTTGTCTAAATTCCCTAGATTGCTTATTGGTCCAATAAATTTTAAATGACCTTGAAGACATGGTTCTTTATTAACTCAACAAAAAGTCTAGGACCCATCACGTCAAGACAAATGGAGATCGAGGTGTAACTAATATTACAACTTAGCCGCATTATTTTACACATTGTAATACATGTATAGCGCGATGGAGTTTTCGTAGCGTAGGCTTTTGTCGGGTGGAAATCACGGGTTCAAATCCAGACGCTAACCACGGACGTGTATCTCTAAGAGATACACGGTCCGGTCCGTGCGCTAACTTAACTGAAAAGGTTTTATTTTGGTTGTTTAAAATTTATTTGAAACTTTATTTTTGAGATAAAATACCATATTATAATTATGGTTTTCTTTAGTTAACATTTTTTTCCATAAAAAAAATTGCGCCTTTGCCCTTACTCGAACCTGCACCAATCCTTTAGACGAAACCTAATTACGATAACTCATAAGTATGCCTCTGTAAAACATTTCCATAGAAAAAATTCAATGAGATATCGTTTCACACGGAATACAGGATGTTACGTACAAGCATGTCAAAAATTAAGTGACGTGTTCTTTGCGTCATAATGAGTCGAAAATGTCTAATGAATATGGGTCCCAAAATGAATTGTTTCCGAGTAATTGGCCCTGAAAAATCTGCCTCCAAAACGTCGAAAAATGGTGAAATGTGCAGTTTCTATTATTCCTTGGACCCAATTGTTTCCTTTTACTAAGCATTTCTGTTTTTTTCGAAAAAGATACGAAAACGATCACTAGTATCAAAAGTGCGATATTAAATGAGAATAAGTAGGATAAGTGTGTAAATTACATTTTATGTAAAACGAAGGTGTTTCAAAGTGTCACCGTTGTTTAAATGAAAGTTTCTAATAGAATTGGGACCTTTTCATTCTAAAAATGTCATGAAACACGTACAAATTTAATTTAATTACAAAAATGACCATGATTTGAGTTGTCTGTGATTCTGTTATATCAGAAATACATGAACCGAAATTATCAACGACCTCCTTTTTATTGGGAGGCAATTTCCCCGTGCAACAGGGGAGGGTTAAATAGCGAGGCCTAGTTAATTTTCCGCCTCCCGCGACTACAGGGAAAATTTCGAATGCACCACGGGTAACTAGACCGCCATCTAGTGAGGCTAAGAGAAATTATTTCATCGAAGAAAATCGCGAGAAACGTGGTCTGCAAACCTAGGCTTAGCCATGTTTTGTTTTTGATAGAGGTCAGTGGAACCCTGGTGGAACTGTGGAAGGTGGTAGCTGGAGCAGCTGTCCAAAATGGAAAAAGTAGATGAATTAAAAACCTTTTTAGCTAATTTTACCATATCATTCATGTATGAAAGAGCAGAGAAATACTTAGTTTTATTAGAATAAGAAAATATACAAGTAGCAAAGAATATGGAAAGACCAAAGAAACAGAAGGCTACGGAAGAAGAAGAAACTGAAATAAACCACGAGAAAATAACTAGTAGAAATAAGAAATAAAAATGATGATTTCGTTTACGAGTAAGGCTATTTAGTTTTATATTTCAAATGAAACAAGTACAATTATTTCAACAAATTAATACAAAAAATTATTGTGTATAATTCTTAACGTAGTCAAGTTAGTCTAGTTTTTATTAGTCGTTAACTGGGCTTCACTAATTAATAGCATCTGATCACGATGATATTTGTTTGAGCTATTCTTTCCTTGAACGTTTCTTCTAATAGTCACAGCTTTTCTTTCACTGACACACTTCTAATTTTTCCCCAGCATCATATTTTATTTTTTTGTTTTTCGAGAAAGTTTCGATCGGCCGTCGCCAGGTAGCGTATTCAAACCTTCGCCTTGGGAGTGAGGAGGTTCTCTTTTCGAGAATGGGAAGAGGACATCCGGCCACTAAGGTGGGGGAAAACGGGGAACTTGCCTCCCGTGTTAGAGGAATAGGACGCTGATAATTTCGGTTCATGTATTTCTGGTTATATTTTATGCACATCAATCAAAAAGGAATATAATAAATCCCAACCCAGAGGCGTGACTCATCTGCTGTGTCCCCCATGATATTTAAATGGTTTTTAAACATCAGATTACTAAAAAAGACAGGTTAAGCCAATTAACCGGTGCAAGAAAACATGTAGGTGAAACTTAATTAATGTAAGAGTGTAGACGTATTTTTACCTCTCCGAGGGGACAAAGTCCCCTAGGAGGGGTTATACAACGACCGTGTCTGTCTGTGGGTGGGTCTGTGGGTGGGTCTGTGGGTCTGTCTGTCTGTCAGGACTGCGAACGCGTTCGCATTTTCGGTGCAAAGTGTAATCACTGCGTACGCAGTTTCTCAAAGGGTTGGCAAAACCACCGGGTGACGGTGAGCGTTAACGGATGCATTTGCGGTTTGGTTTGGATGGTGTTTTTTCGCTCACCGTCGTGACGGTTTGGTGTATTACGTTTTTGTAATGTTTATGCGTAGGTTGTGAGTGTTGAATTTGTTGTGTTTGTGTTCTGATGGTTGTGCATGTTGAGTCTGTTGTGTTTATATGGGCGTTTTCTCTCCAACTTCTTCTTAATGACTTTGGGACGGACCGAATGCTGAGTGTAATGCTACCTCTCAACGTCCAATGGCAGGGTTTCCACCAGTTGTACACGGTATTCGTCTTAGTATCAATTTGCGATCGCATCGGGCGGGATTTGAACCCGAGACCTCCTGATTGACAGGCGGACGTTCTACCACAGAACCACCGACACTTGTTACGCCTTATTGAAAATTAGACCTTCAGCTTTATCGGAAGCGTATTTAATAGAGTACGAAATTTTGGTTTAATTGAAATAGAATTGAAATTGAAATTATTGCATCGAAGAAATTCTAATTTAGCGTTTCTCTATTGATTAAAAACAAATGCGCCACCCAGGTTTCGAACCCAGACCTTTCGGCTTGGCAGTCGAGCGCTCTACCACAGAACCACCGATAGCTGCTTAGATTCACTGAAATTAAGACAGGTATCGTAAGCATAATAGGTAATAAAGTCTTTTTTTATTAATGAATTTATGAAGGCCTAATCTGGTATTTTTTAAAGGTTAAATCTTGTTTTAGCGCAGTCAGCCGAGATTAGAGGGTTAAAGGGTAGACCCTGTGGGTGGTCCACTTTCTTAACGACCTATATATAGTTCTGTTAATTCAAAGGAGATAATTTAACGTTAATTGCTTTAAGAGGTGGCGGTTAGTCAAGTGGCTCTCTGTGCTTTGTTGATGGTAAGGTTTTTGCTTCTTGTAAATACATTTGGTGTGGATATTTGGATATCTACGATTTCTAACGCAGTCAATGATTTCTTGGGTGTGCGAGTCATTATATGATATTGGAAATTGGACGGCATTGGTCTTTTTCATGTGGTATGCGTCACAACGTCAACAGGAAGTAAACGAGTCGTCCACTACCAGATATCTACGGTATCTTCATCAAGGGCGAGTGTTGAAATAAAATGAGCGTTAAAGATGCGGCAAGTATTTCGTAAGCGAGTAATTCCAAAAAGCCTCTGTAGATATTTCTTTCATTAAAATTTGCTTAGTATTATATTCAACTGATAAACTTGTTCTGTAAAAGGGTTTAATTCAATTGTGCATTGTTATAGTACGTCTAACTTACTGTTGTAACTACTTAACTTATGATATTCTGAATAAATTAAAATTGGTCGTTTCGTCTCAATTATTTTAATTATAATTAAAATTTTATACCGGGCGGGATAGAAATGGGTTAATATTTTTAACAAATAACTCTAAATTGCGGAGATATATCTTTAAGGGTTATCTCGAGAAATTAATACCACTAGGGACAATTCTACCGAGGAGAGGTATATTTTGGCTTGCCAACTTGTTATTCTGTACAATCTAATTCCCCTTACACGTTTTCAAGTTTTGACTTATTATGTGACTTTTATGTCTAATAATTTTTAAGCTGATATTGTGATTTCTTACTTACCTAAAACAAATTGAGTGACTTGGAATTCCAGAAACTTGAAATATGATAGTGTCATTTCTGACAAATGGGGTTATTATTAATAAAATGTAACTCGACAACTAGTTCAGCTAATCCATCAACAGACGAGTGGCATAGACGGGTTTCTTTCTTTGACTGTACAAAATATAATGATATACTTATGATTTTATTTAATATGAATGTGCTAGGGTGGTGCAGTGGGTATTAGCCAAGCTGATTGTTATTTTTATTATTATTATAACAAAGTATTAATCAATCAGAGTGGGAAAGAGCCATTCATTTAAATAATTTTTTTTATTAATATTAGTTTGTCTAAAAAAGGCAAAAAATACCAACACAGTAGCACATACCATAGAGTTCCTTGTATCTGTATAGTAAATATAGATTCTCGGATAGACTGCTGATTTTTACATTTACTTGTACATTAGCCACGCTTATATAATTATTATTATTCGGAAAATTTTCGGTGTGGGATGAACTTTGCATTTGACCAACTTTATACAATTAATTGTAACCCGGCCACCTGTCGCTAGATGACTAAGGTGGTCCATTGTGTATTAGCCTAGCTGATTATTATTACTATTACTATGTTACATTAATAATTTTGGGGGAAAGTGGTTGAAGGTATATTCCCATTCGATCGAAATCCCATTCGACCGAATTCAATATGTTTCCGAAATATAGCCCAAAAGGCGGATTCGGTTCATTGGAACCTTTTGTTTTGTTTTTTACTTCTGCCCCGAGATATAGCAGGGTACGCAAAAAACGTTATACCTAAACAAAATAGCTACAGGTGTACTAACGGTAAGGTTAGGTTAGGTTAGTCTCTCACTTCCCTAGGGTGGCGCGCTTTTATAAATATATATATGCTTCGAACTTTTTATTTATATCAAGAATACAATAATTCGAACAATTTCATTTTTTAATGTGAATGGTGAAGTTTGTAGCAATTGCGTCGAGTAAGGCTAACGCGACTTCTTCATTCGAACCCTCCTTTGTGAGCTATTTTCTCCATTTTAGCTAACTGGCTCCAATAAGACTATCAACACTTAATTATATAAGAAGTAAACCTATTTAAAAAACGTCTCATAATTTGATATACTATAAAAAATAATATAAACGTGCAAAATTGGGCTGTAAACCGCACAATTGGGGTATTTTCGATCGATTGGGACTCAATGTTAAATCGTTTTCGAACGAATGGGATTTCGGTCGAATGTGACCAAAGCTGGTTGAAGGATGTAAGCAATTAATTTAAATAAGTATATCATTTTCATCTATAATCAAAACTAAAATTATTTATTGAAATTTGTTTTATGAAACGAATGTAAAATACTGTAGAACAAGTGCACTACCATAAAGTAAAATAATGATATTAGGACCAATATAATTTTTAAAGAAGAATATGCATATTCTGCAGAAGTACTGTGTTTTTTCTTAACGGTCCTATTGCAGTTGTTTTACTTTACTTACAATTAAATGACCGTTGGTGGCGAATTATTTGTAAAAGTGTTATTTTGTTTCATTAGCAGAAGATAGAAGACAGTGTAATATGCTCTTCCATTCAGGAAAACAAAAAGTCTCAAATGAAATTAGTGCAATCCTTAAAGAAAACATCAATAAAAAGGGTTAAAAGCTTTAAATACCTGGGTATAATAAGAGATGAAGAATTGGACTGGAGCCAGCATATAGAAACTTTAATCTCAAAATTGAATCAACAACTGGGTATACTTAAAATTGGGAAGCTAATAATTAAGTTTGCGCTACCACGGCTGAACTTAAAACCAATATTTCCTTTACACTGCCAAAGCTGTCATCAAGGTTCTGGCAGCATTTTTGGCAGGGGGGGGGGGGGAGTTGGCAAAACAGTCGGGTATGATTTTATGGAAAGAAGTATAATATTGAGGTTTATACAGGGTGTTTTTTTTGCTCGAAAAAGTGGTTTTTTCCAAGACTATGTTTTCTAGAAAGTTGAAATTTGTACTGTACATTATACGTGCCGGGGGACACTTTCTACCAAAATTGTATCTAAATCGAAAAATATTTTCACGTTTTTTGAAAATTTAAATTTTAACCGCCAGGTGCTATGAGAAAATTGTAGAGCGTCACCGAAAACGTACAAATAGCGTTGGCGCGAAAAAATAGACGTATTTTTCACTGACAAAATACGACTTGAAAAAGTGACAAGTTGGGCAAGCTAAAATAACTTTTTTTGAATTCCATTGGGAGAGTAGTGTAACTTTATGAAAGTCAGAAATTTGTAAAAATCTGGTGTTTAATGCAATTTGGCTTGCAGTTAAACTCGCATTTGGGAAATTTTACATAGGCATAAGTACCATCCTTACAGAACAACGCTTCACCACGGCTTACGAGATGGAGACGCTCAACAACGGCTGGATTTTTGCAACTGGCTGCTAAATTCCGTTCACGACGACCCACAATTCCTCCACAACATGCTATTCTCGGATGAATTCTCGTTTGCAAGAGACGGCCCTTACAATCACCAAAATAATTATGTTTGGGAAGACACAAATCCACACTGGGGATATGAACATAGTCACCAATTTCAATTTGGGCGCTTGAATGTTTGGATTGGTCTTGTTGGAAACCGGTTAATTGGTCCAGTATTCTTACCGCAAAATGTAAATGACCAGAGTTATTTAGATTTCTTGAGAAATGAGCTAGAACAACAACTTGACTAACTACCGTTGGCGCAACGAGCAAGACTGTGGTTTCAGCAAGACGGTGCCCCGCCTCATTACCACAGAGCCGTGAGAGATTACCTAAACAACGAATTTCCACAACGATGGATAGGGAGAAACGGTCCCGTACACTGGCCAGCAAGGTCGCCCGATCTGACTCCGTTGGATTTCTTTATTTGGGGCTTCGTCAAGGACAAGGACCGTGTACGCCACTCCGGTTGAGACCCTTGAATAGCTGCGTCAACGAATTGTAAGCGCTTGCCGGGAAGTAACCCCGGAAATTATTCAAGCCGCCTTCGACAATATGATTGTTCGCGCCCAAGCCTGCATCGCAGCCGAAGGTGGTATTTTCGAAACGTACTTATAAATTTTGTTTGTAAGTAGATTAATAAAATGTCTCTTTGTTTTTTTCAAAAAATTCGCATTTTTCATCCTATGAAATTAAATCGTGTAATACCTTCTTCGTCATTGTCTCCTCGATTTTTCAGCGGTGTCTATTGCATTAAACACCAGATTAACAAATTTCTGACTTTCAAAAAGTTACACTACTCTCCCAATGGAATTCAAAAAAAGTTATTTTAGCTTGCCCAGCTTGTCACTTTTCTAAGTCGTATTTTTTCAGTGAAAAAGACGTCTATTTTTTTGGCGCTAACGCTATTTGTACGTTTTCGGTGACGCTCTACAATTTTCTTATAGCACCTAGCGGTTAAAATTTAAATTTTCAAAAAACGTGAAAATATTTTTCGATTTAGATGCAATTTTGGTAGAAAGTGTACCCCGGCACGTATAATATACAGTACAAATTTCAACTTTCTAGAAAACATACTTTTTGAAACCTCCGAGTGTGATCCGGATTTGTTGAATGACGATTATGACGTCACTGCTCTCTGTAGGAGGCGCTCAGAGGATTCTCCCTTTTAATTCCCAATGAAATACGAAACGTTTTCAGAGCACTTTTTTGGTTCCATCCGACTCTTGAGTTGGGGCAGCTAGGAGCACTCCGGGAGGGAGTACCTGGTCAATGAAAGACTATCCTCCCTCTCGGAGTTGCCCCTTTTTTCCCAATGGAATACGATTTAGATTTTGGAGCATTCCGGGAGTGCTCAGAGGTTCCCAATAGAAAACGCTATAAGTTGTAACTATTATATATACAGGGTCTTTTTTTTTGCTCGGAAAAGTGTTTTTTTTCAAAAACTATTTATAGTACCGATTTCAAATTTGGAAGGTCAATTCTCTATACCGGGGGACATCAGTTTGAGAAATTTGAGCGTTTTCGGTAATGTTTTTCACCAATTTTGAAAAATTATTTTTCGACCACTAGGTGCGAGATAAAAAATTTCTATTATAAAGTTGTAGGCCGTCATCGAAAACCCTTAAAAATTGTTCACTCGACGAAAAACAACTTATTTATCAGTGAAAATTCGAGCTTGAAAAATTTACAAGTTGGTGAAGCCAAATTACGATTGTTTGAAACGATAATTGAAAAGGGAACAAGTCTAATACAAACGTAGTAGAGTTTTCACACTTGAAAAAATGTACACGTTTGGTTTTTAAATGCAGATATTTTATTCACATAAATTTTTACAAAACATTTTCAATAATATCACCATTGGCTGCAACACAGGTTTGTGCGCGGACAATTAAGTTCTCAAACGCTTTCTCTACCATTTCTGGTGTGACGTCTCGGCAAGCACTGATTATTCGTCTAATGAGTTCCTCCCTAGTTTCAATGGGCGTGGCGTATACCTTTGCTTTAACGAATCCCCAGAGAAAATAATCCAGCGGTGTTAGGTCAGGTGACCTTGCTGGCCAATGCACTGGACCATTTCTCCCTATCCACCTTTCAGGAAACTCGTTGTTGAGGTGCTCAGTTACTTGCCGGGAAAAATGCGGAGGGGCGCCATCTTGCTGAAACCACAACTGACGTCTTTCAGCCAATGGAAGTTCGTCGATTGCGTCACTCAGTTCGTTCTGTAGAAAATGTAAATAACTTTGGCCGTTGAGGTTCGTCGGCAGGAAAAAGGCACCAATCAAACGGTTTCCAACAAGTTCAACCCAAACATTGACCCGTTCAAATTGAACCTGGTGATGATATTCAAAACCCCAATGTGGGTTGATGTCAGACCAAAGATGGCTGTTTTGATGATTAAAGGGCCCATCTCTAGAAAATGACGCTTCGTCGGAGAACAAAACATGGCGCAAAAATTGTCTATCTTCTTGGACAGCATTTAGTAACCAGTTGCTAAATTCATAACGTCTTTGATGGTCTCCGTCAATTAGTCCTTGGTGGAGCGTAGCTCTGTATGGGTGATAGCGATTCTTACGAAGAATTTTCCACACACGATTTGCAGAACAACCCAAATCAGCAGCGGCGTTAGCGCAACTGTGACGAGGATATGCCACAAAGTACGCGAGTACATTGTTCTCGAAGTCTAAATCCGGTTGACCCAATCCGCGAAACCTAGGTTGCAAGTTACCAAATTGATTGAAATCGTGAATTGCTCGTCTTACTGTATTTACAGATGGTGCTCCATTTGGATGTCTTTCTGCGAAGATTTCAGTCACTCTTCTAAGGTTTTGCGCTGCTTCTCCATAGTAAATGGCAACTATCTCGGTACGCTCAGCTACTGAATAACGAGGCATTGTTCGAAATATTATCAAACACTGATAATAATCTCCCAAAGTTTTCCTTTAAATACCCAATGCATGTTTAGGATTGACCTATAGCCTCGTGTTTTTTAAATCCGGTCGTTTTTTTAACCAAAGTTTCAACTGGATTAGGTAATTCGGTTTCAATTATCGTTTCAAACAATCGTAATTTGGCTTCACCAACTTGTAAATTTTTCAAGCTCGAATAAATTGTTTTTCGTCGAGTGAACAATTTTTAAGGGTTTTCGATGACGGCCTACAACTTTATAATAGAAATTTTTTATCTCGCACCTAGTGGTCGAAAAATAATTTTTCAAAATTGGTGAAAAACATTACCGAAAACGCTCAAATTTCTCAAACTGATGTCCCCCGGTATAGAGAATTGACCTTCCAAATTTGAAATCGGTACTATAAATAGTTTTTGAAAAAAAACACTTTTCCGAGCAAAAAAAAAGACCCTGTATATCATTACACCTTAGCCCTTAAAAGGTATACAAAAATTTTAAGCTTATGGTGCTTTTACCCATATTTATGTAAAATGGGGTCACTTAGGCATCCCTAAACGAACTGGGTTATCCTATAGACCCAATGAGCAGCTCATCGCATTAAACAAATAACTTAGGTTTTAGTTTTTAAGAGATAATTAAAAGCCGAGTTAAACTCTGAAATCAATGCTGAAGTATTGCTTTTTACAAAAACAATTAGCTTTGATTTTTCCCAAGCTGTGCTTCAAAATGTAACAGTTGATTTTGTATTTACCATTTTTTAAGCATTATCCAAATAAATCGACTTCCACAGTTAATTGTAATAGCTAGTGTAGGGAGCTGTTGGCTCACATGGCATGAAGGGCTTGCCACCACCCTTCTACGCATTGTAACCCAGCTACCTCTTAAAGGCATTAAAAGTCGCTAGATGGCTTGGGCCTAAGGTGGTGCCTTGAGTATTAGCTTAGCTGATTATTTAATTTTTATTTATAATGCTTAAACTTTACAAGAGTTACATGCATCGCTGGTAGTAACTAAAAAATAATTATGCCTCAAATGTGATGTGGCTTTTTTAAAGCGGGTCATCTTATGGCAAATAAAGGCAATTTTGAAGGTACAAAGACGAGCATGCACAATAATAAAAAAGGTATTGTAAAAGCTAGCTCGCGCGTAACTTAATTAAATCAAGAATTTATGTGCTATTTTCAGTTTGCTGTAAAAAAAACCCCACATCACTTACAGGATTAATTAAAAGTGGGCAGAAAAAGCTAAACACTAACAAATTTAAAGTTATGATAAAACCACAGCTTTAAGTTGAAACTAAACTACATAATTTATAATCATTCCCTATTGTTAAAAACTAGTGGTGTGCGAGTACCCGAAAATTGCGAGTACGTAATTTTATTACTCGCACGGGTACCCGATTCCCACGAAAAGGGTACATAATTACTCGAAGCGGACTCGAGTAAATAGATAATTTGAAAATTACCCGGCGAGTCTAATATTACTCGGCGAGTCCATTATTACTCGGCGAGTAATTATTATTGGGCAAGATTATTTAAACAGCGGCAAATAAATTTCAGACGAATTGGCCACGATAACTTAGGACTCGAATTGAACTCGATACAAATTAGGACTTGAATTGGACTCGATAAAAACATTCCGGACTCGTATTGGACTCGAAAGCTTTATCAAGTCCTTAATATTTGGACTCGAGGACTCGCGAGTCCAAGTTTCTAAGACTCGAGACTCGACTCGACTCGAATTTCAAAAAACAGGACTCGCACACCCTTATTAAAAACCTTTTTCAAGGCTCCAAATATATTCAGTATCAACAGATTAATATTTCTCAAAATGCACATAAAAAATTTTACACAATTTTTGCTTGCGGAAAACCTATTTTAAAATTCATCTTACAAAAAAGTGTTTGATTTGGTTCATGTATTTCTGGTGCATTGAAAATAAGCAATTTAAATGAATTAAACTTTCAATTATTTTATTGAGAAAAAAACATTGTTTAGTCTTCTTCCTCATCTTCTTGGGCGCCTGTATTATGTCCCTTCTTCAAGTTCTTCCTCTTAACACGTCCAGGTCGCCCACCACCGAATGGAGATTTTAGGGAGAAATCAATGTGCTTCTCTGAATCTAACCTCACAATAAATGATGGGATGTTGACCACTTGCTTCCTTACACTGAAACAAACAAATTTTGTAATTTTCGTAATGGCAGAGGTTTAAAGTGCATGTCAATTTTTGATGAATTTCTCAAAAGAAACAATAATTAAACATCTAACTAAAATAACAATCTGGTATACTGAAAAACCTACCGCAAGGCTTTTCTTAATACTCTTAAGGTTAAAAGTATTCTTATTTTATAAACCTACATAAATTTTACAAACCACTATTTAAACTAGCGTTACCCTAAGTGTAAAATATTGTTACATAAGTGTGACACTTCCAATTCTTTACATTCAAAAGTTTTATTGAGAGCTTTCACAAGACAGACTGCATTACGGGCTTCATCCGCATTTTGCACCCACTTGCTCACGCGTCACACGTACCCTTTGACAGTGCCTCACTAGGGGTAGACTTTCTTCTTGTGATGACGTCACTACGTTACTAGCTCTCAGTAAAATATTCCCCAAAGTAACAAACATGGATAATATTATAGACTTAGGGTGTTACTCTACAGAAACATTTCTATAATCCTTTCTTTGTTGCAAAGGGTAGATAAAATTAAAAGTTATAACAGCATTTAAAAATTAGTTAATGAGTTTCTTTAAAAAAAATATGGCCTAGCTTACCGAATGTGTCTTTGTCTAATTAAAACACGAGCATGATGGATACTTTTGGCAAGTCCATGCTTGAAAACTTGGGTTTGGAGTCTTCTCTCCAAGAAATCTTCAATTCTAAGACCCAACACATAATCGAGTTTCATCCTGTTTTCATCAAGGACACCAATTCGCACTAAACGTCTTAGCAAAGCATTTCCTAAAAAACAAATATTAATGCTGAGAATTGTATTTTTTACTTTAACCGAGATGCTAAACTCTGATTTAAACTAACCAATGTTCACAAAGGAATTAAAAAATGTTCTAAATCAACCTCCATTTATACAATGATTTCAGTATCACGTGACACGACGTCACCTATGCTTTTTCCCATAGAGAAAAAATCCCGCACAAAATGGCGGCCATAGCCAAAGCTACGAACTGAAACTACTCTATTGCGACGTTAGATTAGAGAAGCACATTTATTTCTCTCTTACAGCAATTAGGGATGCATTAATATGGGTACAGCCGATATATCGGCTATTCATGTCTGATAATATTGGAAAATAAAATCATGATACATTGGCTGACATTAACAAAGTTATCTATCATAACAGTAGTGTATATGATACTGAGGAGAACAATTTTAGTACCGGGATATTGGTGGTATAGCTATCCTGGAGAATCTTTTACGCAAACTTACCAGATTGGGGTTGCCATACAGTTAGTAAAACATAATAAATTTGTTTAATATTATAACTTAATTATTCTATAAATAAAATCTTAAATCTAAAATACTAACCTTCAAAAAGTCGCTTTGGGTCCTTTTCATCCATGGTCAACAACTCTCTGGCAGCTTTACGGATCTTGGCCAGAGTGTACTTCACTCTCCATACTTCTCGTTTGTTCCTTAGACCATATTCTCCAATTAGTTTTAACTCCTGATCTAATCGTTCCTTCTCAAAAGGACGTCTAGGAGTTACGTAAGTTTTTGAATGTACAGTTGGAATTCGTGGCATTTTTTACACCTACAAAAAAGAAATTAAGCATTAATTTGCATTGTCAATGTTAACACTACTCAATTGCCCAAAAATAGTTATAGTTATTAAGAAGAAAAAGTCAACTTTAACTTATTTTAACCAAATAAAGTTGCGTGAGAAGCAGTTATCTTTCTTGCCACTTCAACTATCCCCATCATGGAGTTCTGCATTACAATTTGAGAACCAACCCTCTAAGTCCTATCTCTCCCCAGCCTTAAGGGGTCATTTTCAAATTCCAACATTCCCAGGTTGTGTACGAACCCTGCTCTAAACTATGAATACTAAGATCTGTGAGCTGAGTAATAATCACATTTAAGTCAGCTAGATGGCTTGGGTCTAGGTTGGTTACTTGGGTATTAGTCTAGCTGATTTTTTTTAAAATAGGTTACTTTCCAACTGTTAAATTTTAAATCAATAAATGTTGTATATTCACACCAGACATTATGTTAAAAAGAAAAGTTTAAAGGGTAGATACCCATCCTAAATATTTCTGAAACAATTATTTCTTAATGCTAAGATAGTGAGATTAAGCAAAGATGAAGGCAGCAGTTTCACGTGTTTTAAATCTCTGGAAAAAGAAGTAGATGTAAAGGTGTATTACTGAAGTAAAAATAAAATATCCCCGCTGAAAATATTTAATATAAGATGAAAAATACACCATTGTGAAATTTAAGACTTCTTTTAAAACACCATACTGTTATTAAATCATCAGAAATTGTATAGTTTCATTACAATTCTAGGCCTATTAACCGGCCACGCTATCCTCACGCTTAAGCCTTAACTAGGCTACTACAGTAATGTAACGGAGATTAATTTTTACGTATAATAATCAAACTATATTTAACACAAAAAATAAATGGATATTATACCAATTATAACGCATCTAACAATACTAAATTTTAAAACTAAATATAATTTAATATAATATAATTTACCAAAGGAATACGGTTCCCACGTGGCAGCAACCGCACCATGCACGAATAAAAGGATTTCTCTCAGCAGCGTTGCCAGAGCCTGAAAAACAAATTGCATACCAAGCCCAGAAAACTTCCGATTTCCGAAAAACAAATATCACACGATTAAAAAATAATGTATCATAAATTTTTACATTATCGGAATATAATTTGCATTAAACCTAAATGAGAAATCAATTTTTTTAAAAACACTTAAGCCAAGTTGAAAAACTTTGACTAAAACCAATAACAAAAATTAGAAGTTAGGTGTTTTCACTAGTTTACGGCTCAAATTAAATCTTTAGTAAACTATAGTGTTTTTCACCAAAGTATATTTAGTATCGTCACACATCTGACTCACCAACATTTTCCAGAGTTGGCAAACTATGCTTGAGTTGGCGAAACCGAAAACGTCAGTCCCTTGAGGCTTAAACTCAAAGCTTCGGCCCGCTCTCACTTATCTTGACATCTCTATATTTAAATACTTCTTCACCTGTCATTGACGAGACACAAAAGCTTAGTATGCAAATTGCAAGTCGCCTTCAAGTATTAGTCCCGTTTTCTAAACAGTAGCAAAATTTTGTGAAAAACTACTGTAAAAAGGAGTACTTCTACTTTTTAGCAAGAATAAGGTAGAAAACACACGCCATCTAAAGTAGAGAACTACACCCTTCATATACGGTTGCGATAGGTTTTCTTCATCATTGTTCGTAAATTTCCATCGTTTGCTTATATTTTTATGACTTTTTAATTGGACTGTTCTGTAGCAGACGCTAGATCATAGGCGTTTCCTAAAAGAAGCTAGCGCCTAAGTAAAACATATTCAAGGAAATCGCCCAGAAGTAGTATTTCCATGATCCAGGCCCTGCAAGTTACTGTTTATATAGTGCTTGTTGAAATAATCGAAATTTCCACATTTACCCCATACCCAAAGAGGGTTTAAGAATTAAAAGTGAAAACTATAGTCCCAGTACTCGCCATCGTGCCATTGTCAAATACGCCTTCCATGCCGCGTGAACCAATCATGTCCAGTGGCGTAGCTGAGAACTCAGAGGCCCCCCCGCAAAAATCTCTATGAGGCCCCCCTTTTTAATTTTTTTATAGTTATCCCCCCTCGAAGCTTGAGGCCCCCCGCACCGCGTGCCCCGCGGACCATCAGCTACGCCACTGATCATGTCGACAAAGTGGTTTCCGACCTGACTACCCACAGGAAGCAGTTCTACCAGCTCGTCTCTATAAAAGCGAAAGGGACTGGAGTCCTTGACCTCTCCTGCTCCGGACAGACATACCGGCGTTCTTTTCCAGCTTACGATGTGGATACCGTTCCTCTTTCGGGAAGCCCGCGCCCCACCAATGTACGGCATAAATTACTCAGTCAAAGGCATTCACCAGCCCAAACGGCATCCAGGCTGGGGTCCTTCGCAGGTGTGCCGATGTCTTAGCAGCTCCTCTGAGTGTCATTTTCCAGCTCTCCTACGACACGGGAGAAATTCCGGACGACTGGCGTCGGGCCAACGTCACACCGATCTGACCCAGTGGAGTACCGTCCGATTGCACTACTGTCACAGGTCCTCAAAACCACATGTCAGTGCGTCCGCCATCTGGGCTGACTTCATCCAACACAACCTCATGAGTCCCTCCCAGCGCGGTTTTCATAGTGGCGTCAGCACTAAGACAAACCTCCTTTGCTGCGTTGAAAACTGTACTTCCGACCTCGACAACATCGGCAAGTGGTGTTAGCTGTGGCTGCTACCGCTAAACTCTGTAAAATGCTCAGTTCTCTCACTTCACAGAGTTGGTCAGCCAGTGCACTCAGCGAAGTATGTCCTTCAAGGCGCTGACCTGTGCACCGTCTCCTCTCAAAAATATCTTGGAGTGACACTAACAGACACCCGGGAGTGGTCCACCCACATCAACCGTGTCATCGCCCAAGCCGCTAAGGCCCTTAGTTTCATCCGCCGAGACTTGTTCCACTGCTCTTTTGCGACGAAGTCGTTAGGAGTTTAAACCTACGTCCTCCCGATCCGGGAATACTGTTCGGCCATCTGGTCCCCATCGTACACACGGTTGACAATATCCAGCGGTGAGCCCTTCGCTTCGCAACCAGCGTTAGATTCGCTTGGAGTACGTCGATGACAAACGTGCTCAAAAACCACCAATGGGACACCCTAGCTTTGCACCGCTGTCTTAAGCGTCTCATTATCGTAAATAGCGTGGTTTATAGCTCATGTAGTGCCCTCGCCCCCCTTTCGGTGGTCTTTTCCGACTGGCGTCGCCAACCAAGAGGGAAACGGGTCGCCTCTATGATCCTTCCGGTATTCAGACTTGCCGTCCGCAAACATTCATTTCTCCCCTCTTCCGTACAGGAATGGAATTCCTTCCGGAAGGCCCTTGCTACGTATTTGGACATGTACGATTATCGCTACTTCTAGTCTCGACTTGATGGGTTTGTCGGGCTTCAATTGGTCACTAAATAACGCGTCTGAGAAGACTTGAACGATCGGAATTTTAGTCAGCCCAATGTAGCTTTATTGATATTTATAAACTCGCTTGGTTTGTGCGGATGAAGTTAAATAATGAGTAGTTTAGAAAAAGAAAAGGTTGGGGAAAATTTCCAATACGGTTTGGTTCAGAGATCACTTTCCGAAAATGGAACAAGTCGTCGAAGTGGGATATTCCACCAGCGTTTTAAAAAATCATACCAAGCCTAGTAGAGTTAGGCCTAGGCTCAAAAGAATCTGTAAAGACTCCCAGCTTGTTGATGCCCCAGAAAAGCTCAACCTGAATTTCTACTATTTTTTTCAAGAAACCTGCTTCTTTTATTTGACAATGAAAATTTATTTTAGAACCTGAGTCTCTGAAAAATAATGGCCGTCGGTTTATCAGAATTAGAGCTAATTGCGGCATAATTGGCATATGAGATTTGATGACGTCAAATATTACATCAAATATGACGTCAAATATTACGTAGGGTACAGATGACGCAATATCTGTGAAACAAACCGTTAGTGAAGAAATAGTGCTAGTGGCATACTTATGAGTAATTATGTTACATATGCTTATACTATAAACTTCGAGCTTAGAAAGTATAGCGCCATCTACTTTAATAGCTGCCAACTAAATGTGTAAAGAAATAGCAGTCGACTTTTGAATATGATAGTTCTTTAGCTTTTATATCGAGATAATTTTAAATTAGCAGACAGCTTTCACACATTCGATTTAAAACTCAGTCGGTAGGTGGCGATATTTCTGACCAAAGTTTAAACTACACACGAAGCCTATTACGGCTACTACGGTAGCGCCCATACCATTGCCTTCTAAATACTGCACATATCCATGTGAGTAGTGTCAGTGCTACATAACGCAACGTCACCCATGCTTTTTCCTATAGAGAAAAAAACGCGCCTAAAATGGCGGCCATGGCCAAAGCTACGAGATGATACTACTCTAATAGAGACGACGCTCTGAAATTTAAAAAGCACACCTTTAGTGACGTAAGCCGTATAAATTCTATCAATATATTTTCCCTTTAGTTCTCTTGTTTTTTTCCTCTTATAATTATATTAGTTTTCTTTTCTGTTCTCTAAAAACAATATTTAAATCTTATGTACAGCCCTGATTTTGAAAATGAACTGAATCATTTTTTAATATTACAGCAGACGCTATTGGAAACTTTTTGCCCAGTGTTTAGTTATTTTTTAAAGTTAAGAATAATTGTAATTATCATTTTAAATGTTCTCGTAAAATTTAAATTTTATCACGAAAAACATTCAACAATCACCCAGGTGAACTTTATTTTAAATAATTTATTGATTCTAGTTGAAGAAATAGTAAACACCGAGCAGTGCATAGTCAATAAACGCGAATGTATTTAATATTGTGATTTAATGTTTAACTTCCATTAGGATTAGCTTTTGTAGAACAATATGACAGATACCACGCTCTGTTTCTTAATTTTTTTATGATAGATATTTTTAATCTCTTTTATTTTGGTACCAATACTGTTTTATGGATGTCCGTTTGGACTAATGAATTGACTTCGTACAGGGATTTTTTAGCGGCCTTGAATTTCCCCAGAGAAGGCACAAATGGAAACTAATGTGCATCACTCTATCAGGAAAAATGGGCTTAACAGGAAAGTGCATGTGTGAATATGTAACCAGGAGTGGTCAAATGTTAAAAACCTGATGCTACCTAACAAGATAGCTCCATGTAACATTTTTGCACATGAGTAACTATAGATTCGTTAATGTGTATACATAGCCCACCTGCATGACAAGGAGCCTGTTTTGAGGGAAAGGATATTACACGGATGAAGGCCGTGTTGGAAACTTGTAGAGAAATTTGTTTAAGCATTGTGGGAATACTCGCTTTAATGAGCGTAAGAGTGATAACTTTTCCACCAGTAGAGGGATATGATTTTTGGACATTTTGTAAGTGCCAAAATGACCCTGTCATATAAAATAAAGGTCGAAAGACTTGCGAATTGTGACCTCGCGGGTATATTTCGCTAAACGTTGATCTATTTAACTGTTAATGGATAAAACTTTTCACTTTGAACTGCTCCTAGAAATATTTAAGTTATATTAACAGACATGGTTGTTATTTTCTGGAGAGGGCAAAATTAACCTCAACCACATAATGAACTGATTATTTTTATCAGAATATTTATCAATTAACCATTGTCTAATCAGCATTGCTACAAGTTCTTGATTTGTTGACCATTTTCATTGTTTAAATTAAAATCTGATTCCTTTCTTCAATTAATTTAACAAACGGATGTACCAATTCCTTAAAAAAATATTTTTTATTAATTGAATGACTGTCATTATCCTAGCGCTATTGGTAAAAATTAGGCATATGTGAAAAATGTGTTCAAACAATTTTTGCGTTATCTTTGATCCATTTTTGAATGTTCTGTTTTTGGCAATCGCCACCAGGAACACTCCACACTTAAGAAATACTTAAAAAGACCTGACCCACGTGGATGAGAGTTACTTGTACCTTCCAAGATGATAACAATTTAAATTTTTAAATAAAAAGATAATGTTTAGTTTAATATTAAATTAAAAAAATTGTATTAAGAAAGAATAAAGATATTGGCAATTATGAGTTTTTCCTCTGATGACATTCTAGCTGCCAGTATCAAAAACTCAGTCATAATTGAGAAACATTGGGTTGGACTAGTCAGTTATACGTTTGTTTGTCGCTTGTCTCTGATAAGAGGGTAATGGCAGTCATTTAATTGTTTTTGCTTCTCTGTGTTTTATTATCTCCAGACTTTTCTGATTCCTCAAATAAAGGTATCTTTTTATTTTGCTTAGAAGGAGTAACTGTCGATTATCAAAAAATTGTTAATTTCAATGGATATTGGTTGATTGTTACTCTTATGTGATCAAATTAGAACGGGAAGTTCGAAGTTGGTTAAAGAATAGGCTTCCATCAGCAACTCTTTTTCACTGTTTTGTCATGTAAGTGAAACAACTAGGATTATATAGTGCAAAGTAACAGCTGCTGTATTAATAATAATATTAATAATCAGCTAGGCGTCTTCATATCAACCACTAGAATTGTAAATGGAAGGCTTGGAAGCTTATTTTTTATGTGTTGACGTAGATATGATTATGTAAATTTATTTTTTCTCTATTTACATTTGAAATCACAAGTTGCAATTGAATTACTAAAATTTAGTTAATAACATTTCTCAGAATGTTATAAATATGGGGATGGATGACAAAATAAGTTCCTATAATATCAAATGTCTTCCATTGAAGCTATTATATAAACTTATCATTATTCTTTATAAACAACCCTTACCAAAAAATAAGTGGTCTAAGAACTATTTAAGTTGGTTTTAAGTTTGTATTTGAGACAAATACCAACTAAAAACCTACTTTAAAACAACTTAAAACCAACAAAAAACTTACTTAAAATGTTACTTAATAAAGACCACTTAAAGCCACCTTTAAACTTACTTAAAATGTTACTTAATAAAGACCACTTAAAGCCACCTTTAAACTTACTTAAAATGTTACTTAATAAAGACCACTTAAAACCAACTTAAAAAATAATATGTAATTTTCTGACCACTAAAAACCAACTAAATACCAACTTAAAGAAAAAGGCATTTTCCCACCAACTTAAAACTAACTTATTACCAACTTAACTAGTTTACTGAAATATGCTGACCACTTTATTAATGTGAAAATTTGGTATTGTGATATAGTTAAATGCAATATTGGCTGCCAACTAATATAAATTTTTACTATCAGATCTTTGAATATTTTAATTTAAAAAAAGTAATTTTAAAATAATTTTGACTTCCTTAATTGGTAATAATCTTGCATTGCAAAAATTTGGCCTGTATTTTGAAATTTCCACTTAAGTTAAAAGACCACTCAAATGCACATAGATGAGTCTTCTTAGACAGTTCTGTAAAGTAAAGACATTTTACTTTGCAAACACTTAACAAATTGAATTTTTTCCTTTATTTTTTTAAGAAGGGGTTCAGTAATTGGTCTGTTGCTTGGTTTTAATTGATATACTTTGCTCCCTCCTGTTGAGTTGCTTTTCTTATAAGATGTACTGTTAAAAGTATAGGATAAATATTTCACCGCCTCAAATTACATTTTGAAAGATATTTTGAAATATTTTTTCATGAGCTTATTTGAAAAATTGGGACATAGTTAAGGCACATGCTTTATATATTTCTATATCTTAGAATTATTTGTTATAAAAGACTGCTAGGCACACCCTTACCAAAAAATAAGTTGGCTAAAAACCACTTACGACAACTTGTATTTCAACTTGGTTTTCAGTTTGTATTTGGGACAAATGCCTACTAAATAATAACTTAAATCGTCTTTATTAATAAACTTATTTCCAACTAAACCAGAATCAACTTTTACATTTAACTACTTAACCAACTTAAAAATAATATGTAACTTCCTGACTACTAAAAACCAACTAATTACAAACTTATCAAAGAAAGTATTTTCCTACCAACTGAATAACAACTTATTACCCCTACAACTAGTAACTTGAAATATGCTGACAACTTGAGCTTATTTAATACCAAGTTAATATCAACTAATAATGTGTATACAAACTAAATACAAACTGAAATCCAACTTATTTTTTGGTAAGGGGCATGCTTTATATATTTCTATATCTTAGAATTATTTGTTATAAAAGACTGCTGTTTTCACTACTCGTATCAAAATTTTAATGTCTATTAAAATGGGAGTTTTAAATGTAGTTAGTGCTCTTGCCTCGCAAAAAACAACCTGGGAACTACTGTATCTGCATTGATTTTGCAGTTTTCTCATCTGTTAAAAGGGTCTTCTTCAGAGTATTTCAGTTCCAAACTTTGTAAAATTTGCAGAGGTTTTATAGTATATTAATTAGTGTATCCCTTACCAAAAATAAGTTGGCTAAAAACCACTTAGGACAACTTGTATATCAACTTGGTTTTCAGTTTGTATTTGGGACAAATGCCTACTTAAAAATAACTTAAATCCTCTTTATTAATCAACTTATTTCCAACTAAACCAGAATCAACATTTACATTTAACTACTTAAAAGCAACTTAAATCCTACTAGGGAAACATCTAAAATTCAACTTAAAAATATTATGTAATTTCCTGACTACTAAAAACCAACTATTATAAACTTAGCAAAAGCAGTATTTTCCTACCAACTGAATAACAACTTATTACCCCTTTAATAGTAACTTGAAATATGCTGACAACTTGAGCCTACTTAATACCAACTCAATATCAACTAATAATGTGTATACAAACTAAATACAAACCGAAATCCAACTTATTTTTTGGTAAGGATACATAGGCTATTGGCTATCTGCAGCCGGGCTAGCCGCAATACTCTCACATGTATCGCTGTGGAAAGGGCTTATTTGTTTTATTTTTTATTGAAATCAAAAACCTTGTAATTCATGTTACATGGTTTTTCGTACTTCAATTTTTAAGCTAATAATATGCACCCATAGTAGAAATTATAATTAGCCTTTTCAGTTTACAGAGAAGAACAATGCTGTAAACAAAAAAAAGGTAGTTTTCAATGTTGAATGTTTTTTAAATAAAATTTTGCTCAACTTTTAAAATTCAAATATGTTGAAATCATCTTGTTTTCCCTGTAAGTAAATTAGAATTTTGCTTTTAGGTAGGGATGCACTGTTAGCTCGGCCTATTTTTCTATTATCGGTATCAGCCAATATCAGTTTAAACGAAGCCAATATTGGCCGATACCGGTATTAGAAAAATATTTTAATTAAACAATTTTAAAAATAAGAAAATTATCGATTAATTAACTAATGATAACATTTTATTTGATTGGTTGCGCCATGTACTCCATACTTCAGAAGCTAGATCATACCTTTTTTAGACAGGGGGTTACGAGTGTAAACAAATAAAAAACCTTGATATTTGATTTGTGTTAGAAAATATGTATCACGTAAAATGAAAAGAAACATGTTCGGATATGCTCTTGCAAACTTTTTTTATGAAAAATTAGAATAAAATGGTATGACAGTGTACTGAACCGTCTTTTACAATGATTTTATCATATACATCCCTTACCAAAATATAAGTTGGCTAAAAACCACTTACGACAACTTGTAATTCAACTTGGTTTTCAGTTTGTATTTGGGACAAATGCCTACTAAAAAATAACTTAAATCGTCTTTATTAATCAACTTATTTCCAATTAAACCAGAATCGACATTTACATTTAACTACTTAAAACCAACTTAAAAATAATATGTAACTTCCTGACTAACTAAACCAACTAATTACAAACTTAGCAAAAGAAGAATTTTCCTACCAACTGAATATCAACTCATTACCCCTTCAACTAGTAACTTGAAATATGCTGACAACTTGAGCTTACTTAATACCAAGTTAATATCAACTAATAATGAGTATACAAACTGAAATCCAACTTATTTTTTGGTAAGGGGCACTACTGTTATGATAGATAAATTTTGTTAATATATCGTCCGATATTATCGATCGATCACGAGTAGCCGATATATCAGCTGTACCCATATTAGTGCATCCCTAGCTACTTTCAGGTAATATTGGTTTTTTAAAACAAAGCTATAAAATTGCAAAATCTCATTCCATAAACCATGAGATTATTTTACTTAAAGCAGTTGCAGATATATAAGGCTAATTTTTGAAGGCAAATATTCTAAAAGCAGGAATTTTTATTAATTTTTATAGCTCAAAAGGTCAGACTATGTGGTTGCGCACCTCACTAATTTTGAAGTAATGATGATTAGCAAAATTTCAGTTTATTTTATAATTTTTTTAAATCTAAGATATTTGCATTTTTAATAATAATGTAATATATTATTAAAAAAAATATCATATAGTCACAAATTATGCCCAAAATCTTAATCTTAATTAAATTTTAATTTATAGAACTGACAATTACTTGGGTAATACTGTGACAGATTGAGCAGCATTGTCTACCACTACCCATGGATTCGGTTCAAAACCCTTAAAACTGAATCTTAGAAATTCAGTGTTGATTTAAGTTGAAAAAATTGTTCATGGGGGGTTTATTTTTCTCGTAAAATGAAATTTAGTAAATTTTAGGTTATGTTTTTGTTAATAGAGAGAGCTCAAAGAACAAATATTTGCTTACCTTGAGATGGAAAGCTTACACGTTTTATGCTTTTCCAAATTGTTTGCATTTTCATGTTACAATAACTACACTACGCTGTAAACTATTGGTGTAATTTTGGTGTATTTGGAATGTTTATTGTTACACTTTTTACTCCTGTGTGGTAATACAGGGTTCGTACGTAACCTGTATAAGTCGGGGATTTCCAAATTAGGGAAAAATTCAGGGATTTAAATAATATTGTAAAAGGTCAGGGAGAAGTCGGGGATTTATTAGTCAACAAACTTTGCGTCAATGAGACTATTCCCAATATAGTTGGCTAAAAATGAAGTGTCCTCTCTTGCGCGCTCATCCCTAGCACCTTTTCCTGAGGGAGGAGAGAGACAATCTCATTATTCGGTTATAAAATTTAATTAAGTTTGTGATATTTAAAAAATTGTTTCACCTATGAAAACATGAAAATTACCAGGTATATTACAAAAAAGGTCAGGGATAACCTGGATAAGTTAAGGATTTGAAAAACAAAAATTCTGTACAAAATAAATCGTGTAAATACTAAGGAAGGATTGTTTTGAATTGTAATCTTCTTTACAAGTTCGTCTGCTGCTTTAAATTGGCAGAGAAGCAAGTAATGAGCTCAAAATAAGAGTCATCTCATAAATCAAAGTTAGCCATTTAATTCACCTGTACTGGATCTCAAAAATGGACATATTAATCATTCTGAAAATCAGGAATTGGCTTCTATGTCAAAGAAACTTAGAAAAGTATTTTACTAGCAAAGTGGCGTGAACACCTTGAAACTATCGTCATGGAATTTCCTTTTCTAAGAATTTGTTATTTCTAAAAATTAAATAATTTTTCTTAGACTAAAAATAGTTTTTCATGGTTGATATTTTGAACTGTAATTTTTTTTTATAATTTTCTTTATTTATTAATTTAATTTAATGTAAACGTCATTGTGATTTGACATGGACCTACAAGTATGAGAGATGTGCAAATACCAAATAATTTGTTTTATCTATAACTATGCCTACAAATATATTTTGTCTTTGGTTTAGTGATATCAAATGGGTGCAAACCAACTGAATGAGCGAAAAGGTCCCCCTTTGCAATGATACAAATGTTCAACTTCGATTTCTCTGTCCTGATGACATGCCAGAAGTAAAACGGCTATGCACAGAATGGTTTCCAATCGAGTATCCAGATAGTTGGTATGAAGAAATCACCTCAAATACGAAGTTCTTCAGTTTGGCTGCAGTCTTAAAGTGTCAAATAATAGGTTTAATTGTTTCTGAAATAAAGCCTCAAACAAAATGCAACAAAGAAGTAAATATATTTCTATTTATTGCATTCAAAATAAGGCGTTAGTCACTTGAGTAATAAGATATTCAAATTGGAGAGGGAATTAATTTTAAAATTTTTTGTAAATTGCAAAAACAAATTGTGAGAAAACACTTCAAATTTTGATTTTGTCCGATAAGTCAAATTTAATGGGGGGATTTGGTCGTTAAGTTTAAAACAACATTATAATTAAGTGCCATAACTCTGACATCATCAAGTTTCATATTATATCCCACAATTCTTCGATTTACCTAAAAATAATCTAACACTTAATAATAATAATAATAATAATAACAATAGATTTTTATTGGATCACCTTGTATGTACAGAATACTTTTTTACATAAAGGTCTAGGGCTATAGTCGCTTATTAAATGACCATTAAATTTAGGTAAGAAATCGTAAAATTTAGAACTTTTTTATGCTTTTAGGGGTGAATAGATGGAAGGTAATCGTTGTCTACTAAAGTCAAATGTCTATGGTCGTTCTGAGTTGTTTCATAGTTTCAGTTTTTAATTTAGATGTTTCTTCTGTAGATTCAAAGTTTTATATATATTTAGAAATTATCCCATAACCAAATCCGTCTGTGACTTTTCCCTTCTAATTAGGCTACCAGTAGTAAAATAGTAGTTTATTCAGTGACCTGAAATGTTTGGATGGCGCAACATTGGTAATATTTTTTATTTTCAACTGCAAATGAATGTGCAATGTTGCGTGATCCTGATATTTCTTGCCAGTTAATCACCTGCATCACAGGCCCAGCAGCTTTTTGATGTGGGAGATTATTATCAGTTCACCAATGTTGATAAAAATAAACCCTATTACTGCAGTTTACTTTAAACTAAAATTATTGAATTGTTCTTTTCTTAGGATCAAGGACTTTTAGCATCATATTTTCCAAATCGAACAGAAGTGGCTTATATATTAACATTAGGAGTTGTAAGGGAATACAGGAGAAATGGCATAGGTGAGCTATTTTCAAAGACCAGTGTTGTAATCGTAAAATCTTAAATTATGAGTTGCACATGTTTACGTGAAGCTCTACCTCCCCCTCATATATAGTCCTAAATAAAGATATGAATGTGGTTTTCAAAGCTGCATCTTTAAGAAACCCAGTTTAAGTCGGGTTCAATACTCTACTTCAATAAACTTATAATGCAATCATGATATTCAGTGACATGAGAAGATAAGCTTGTATTAGTTATTTATATGTAACTAAAAATAGGCTCCATTAAGTTGCCCCCCCCCCCTCTCTACAATTTTAAAAACTTTCATTTGCGATCGAATGCGACCTTGATGCGACCATATGCGAAACTAAAAAAAAGATGCGACATAATTGTTAAGTTGGAATAATTAAAACAAAAGGGGGGCTAACTTAATGACAGCCCCCCACTTTCAACTATCAACCCGGAAACACAACCAATAGAATGCGACCTCAATGCGACACCCTTACTTTCGAATGCGACATCTTAGTTAACGAGATAATCGCTATCGTAAGTGGGGGGGGGCTAACTTAACGCGAGCCCCCCTATAACAGTTGAGACCTCCAAACACCTTTATTCGATTGCGACCTCAATGCGACGTTATGCGAGACCCTTACTTTCGAATGCGACATCTTAGTTAACGAGATAATTGCTATCGTAAGTGGGGGGGGGGCTAACTTAACGCAAATGAATGCGACCTCATTTTAAATGATTGCAAATGAATGCGACCTCATTTTAAATGAATGCAAATGAATGCGACCTCATTTTAAATGAATGCAAATGAATGCGACCTCATTTTAAATGAATGCAAATGAATGCGACCTCATTTTAAATGAATTCAAATGAATGCGACCTCATTTTAAATGAATTCAAATGAATGCGACCTCATTTTAAATGAATGCGACGTCAATGCGAAGCAATGCGACACCATAATTATGTAATGTGACAGCTCGGTTCACGAGATAATTAAATAAACAATTGTGGGGGCTAGGTTAATGCTCGCCCCCCATGTTGGAATTAAGACAAATAATCACCGCTATTCGAATGCGACGTCAATGCGAAGCAATGCGACGGTCGTACTTTCGAATGTGACAGCCGTGTTAACTAGATAATCGATCGAACCAGATCGAGAACCATGGACGCCCCCTTAACTTCACATTTCAGTTTAATAGCTTAATCAGATAGTAGGGAAAAACCTATTTTCAGTGGAATAATACTCTCCCATAGAACGTATTGGCCACAAATACCTAAGCCACCCTGTATATAGTTGTTTAAAACTAAAAACATTAAATTCATTGTATAGTTTTTTGGCGGAGTACTACCATGGCTTCTTAAGACATATTCTTATTATACGATTTTGTAAATTAATAATTGATTTCAAGTTTAATTATCTCGTGAATGAAGCTGTCGCATTGCTTCGCATTCGATTAGGAGTGTTTCCGTATTTATATTTGAAAGGGGGGGGGGGCTATGTTTGACGTAGCCCGCCTTAGATGGTTCTCGATCTGGTTCGATCGATTATCTAGTTAACACAACTGTCGCATTCGAAAGTAAGACCGTCGCATTGCTTCGCATCGAGGTCGCATTCGATCGCAAATGAAAGTTTTTAAAATTGTAGAGAGGGGGGCCAACTTAATAGTAATAGGTTACTAGTAAAAAAGTTCATACCTTTTTATTTGATTTAAGTCGATGATGCAAGTATAGCAAGTCTTAGAATGTGATACTGAGTATTTATTTCTAAGAAGTTGGGTATTTGAAGCTTTTGTGGCATATCTTAATTTAAAAAAGAGCCTGAGTTGATTAGTATTGTGATATAGTGTTGAAAATGGAACATACACCAATTAATATAATTGTTAAGCTCTAATTATTTAAAAAATCTAACCTTGCTTATTTTTTTAAGGTTATGTTTTTTGTTTTTTCAGCCACTATGTTGCTAGATAACCTTATAGCTCATTTAACATCTGGTCAAGAGAAAAACAGCAACACTTGCAAAGCCATATACTTGCATGTCCTCACAACTAACGCTTCAGCAATCCAGTTTTACGAACGTCGCATGTTTCGAAGGCATAACTACCTTCCTCTCTACTATTCTGTAAAAGGTCTTGGAAAGGATGGGTATTCTTACGTTCTTTACATCAATGGAGGTTGTCCTCCATTCTCTGTGATATATCCTTTTCAGTTTCTTTTTAAACAAACCATTCCAATTATATTTCTATTAGGGTGTGACCCAAAATGACTTCTTGAAGAAGTAAATTATCAGAATTTATAATCTGTATGGAAGAATTATTTAAAAGGATTTTTAGTTTGCCCATCAGCATTCCGTAGCAGACTGAAAATTGATATCACCTTGCGCAGGAATCAAACCTGCGACCTCTGGTTTGATTATATTCTATCTTGTAATTTTTTTCATTGTTGATTATACTGTAACATTTTCAAATCAAGTAATAATTATAACAAGCCCTTAATAGGCTCTAGATAAATGACAGTGCCAGTGGAATTGGGATAAATGCCAAAGGTCGTGGGTTAGATTCCGGTCAAAGATGATCCGGTAAGGAATGCAAATTGCGAAAATAGCCTTAATTAAAAATAATTCGGCGAAATTAAAGTACAGCGGCCTCTTTTTCCCTATGTTTCGGCGGATACAATAGAGAGATTACAAGGGTTTTTTTTGGCCGCAAATGAAGATTTCAATTTTTATTATAATTTAAACATTTTGACAATTTTTGGAAGTTTATAGTTTTTTTTTGGTACGACACTCATGTTGGATACAGTCCCTTACCAAAAATTAAGTGGTCTAGGAACTTGGTTTTAAGTTTGTATTTGAGACAAATACCAAGTAAAACCATACATAAAAACAACTTATTACCAACTAAAACCATACTCCCAACTTAATATCCACTTATTACCCCTTTAACTAGTTTATTGAAAAATGCTGACAACTTAAAACCAACTTAATACCAACTAAAATGTGTACACCAACTAAATACAAACTAAAAGCCAACTTATTTTTTGGCATGGGGTAGTACCCAAGATTTCAATAAATCTCAAAACCAAGGCAAAGTGCAATGGGTAAAAATTATACAAATTTTAGGGTTAAACTGTACTTAAATATTTCAAAAGCATTTATTTCTTCATTCATAAAGAGAGCTGGGTACATAATACGCCTAAGCCAATAGAAGCTTCTGTGGCGCCCTCTAAGAAAACCAAAAATACACCAACAATAAATTTAATATCCAAAAAAATTTACAAATGTTTCAAGGGTTAGGTGAATGAAGCAAAGCCGCAGCTTTCAAAAATTCCAAAAACACATTTTTTCCTTGCTGTTTTGCCCTGCTTCTAAACATGACGGTGGCTAGATAACCGGGGATAAACCTTCTCCTCCTACCTGAAGTTGGCAAAGCCTGTTTGGCATTTGCCCAGTGGCGTAGCTGAGAACTCAGAGCCCCCCCCCCCCCCCCCCCCGCAAAAATCTCTATGAGGCCCCCCTTTTAATTTTTTTTTTGGTTAGTGGGGCCCCCGCGGGCTCGGCGGACCATCAGCTGCGCCACTGCATGTGCCCAAAGGCCCTCTATATGGTTAGTATGTGTCCCAGTTTCAGGGTCTTTAAAGTGTAACGAACGGCTAACTTTAAAATGCCTAAAATTGGGATCACAATCTAACGCGTCGTAACTTTTGCCCGAACCTGGCAGGTTTGTGGTATTCCTTACCAAAAAATAATTTGTCTAGGAACTACTTAAAGTAAACAAATGCCAACTAAATATTAACTAAATAGAAACTAATTACCAACTTAAAGAAAAATATTTTACCACCAACTTAATAACAATTTATTACCCCTTTAACTTGTTTATTGAAATATGCTGACAACTTGAGCCTACTTAAAACCAACTTAATATCAACTAAAATGTGTATACCAACTAAATACAAACTAAAATCCAACTTATTTTTTGGTAAGGGATATAAAATGTGAAAAAGTAAATTCTCAGCAAAATATATCTTAACAACAATGGAGATTCCTTAAACAGAAAATTCGGTGTTGCACTGAATTTTCTTCTGTTTTGATACTGCGTAAATAGTAACAGCGACATTTCCATACAAAACGGTCAAGTGCCGAGTAATCTGGGTATAATTGCATTTTTTGATTGCATTTCACACAATCAAAGCCCTATGCCAAAAGATTTTTTTCTTGCAACCATTCGATCATTTTAGGGGAATTACGCGGTAGGCGATCCAATTCGAATAAAGTGAACAGCAATTAACCTTCGTAAATTTCGCTGTCATCAGACGATTCACCAGTAGAATCTGTTGTTTCACCACTAGAATCACTTTTGCCCGAAGACATAATTTAGTTTTATAAACTGGTGGAATAATACATGTTAGACTTATTTGCTAAATCTACCGCACTCAAAAACATGTTGTGTGGGCTACCAAAGCAGTGGTTTCGGTGAACACTTGAAAAATATAATTACAACAGAAAATGTAAAAATTCCCAAAAAATTATCAAACTTTTAGATTAAATGAAAAAATTAATCTTCATTTGCGGCCAAAAAAATATATACCCATGCTATCTACGTGACAATGTCTACCAGATGTAAGCCTAAAAAATTTAGAAGCTTCACACAAAATTGGCACATAAACAATTTTGTTAAAATATGAAATACTGGTTTGTGGCAAAAAAAATACCCATGTTATCTACGTGACACGGTCTACCAGGTACAAGCCAAACAAATTAAAGCAATAATGCCTCTATAGTTTACTTAACCCAATAATTCTTTTAAAGTGGTTATTTGGTGAGTTTTACTTGAGTAGTTAGAGATTAAACAAGGCTAGTTTTGACCAAATCTATCTGTTATATACATTAAATTTAATTACTATCATTCCCTTATCCACTCCCCCCGCCCCCCCCCCCCCCCCCCCCGGGGTCGGCACGGATCGGTCTACTCTGAATAGTTGGTGTACTCGTTTCCTGAAAAGAGTACGTTATCTGTGTACTTGGCTAAATTAGTGTACAGGAAAACTCTGTGAGCAATTCGGGTAGATAGTCAACTGCATATTATTTAAAAGGTTTTTCTCTCCTACACTTTTGCCTTTTTAAGGTTGCAACTGAGCATATCAGCTCAAAGTTTTAAAAAGTTAAATATTTTTAATAGATATATGAGTCCCAACCAAAATTTTTTATTAACTCTGGGAAATTTAAATGGTTCCCTTTGTATTAAATTTATGGCCCTTTTATATAAGTTAAACGTTATCTTTGATTTTAAATCCATTGGAAAATATTACCATATTTCCCAACCTGGTCTTAAAAGGGGTTATGATTTTTCAATTTAGTTTCTGCTCCCTTTAATATATTTAGCCCATTAAGAGAAACAAAACTAGATATGGTGACGTTGTCATTTTCATAAAATGAGATGGCAAAATCTAATATCTTTAAACTGATGATACCCTTTTCCTGACATAGAAATTGATGTCTTAATGATGCATTTATGTTTAAAGCATAAATGCTGTAACTGTTAGCCAGTGGGTCTTTATATCAAAGCTTTTCAATGTACCAAATTTTCACACCATTTTGGTACCTTGTACAATTTGATATTATTTTCTAGCATATCATTGTAAACTATAGCTATACCAAATCTATAGCCTACTTGAATTCAAGTTTTTGAAATTATTCTGATAAAAATAGGCCTGTCTAGTTTTTTTAATTTTCATACTAGGCTTTCAATTTAAATCAAGTCACATTTATACAGCCAATAGTGGGCTTTCCCTGGTCTTTTTTATTTAAATATATTACATACAAATAAGGTTTATCCTTGGTAGGTTTAAGTACTCATTTATTTAAATAAAGTGTAAAAGTAATAGGTTTTTTCCTTAACGTAACCTGCACAGATTATATGAAATCATTTGGACAGCTCCTGATGAAATTCAAGCCTTGTTCAATACCAAAGCGAATTTATCGTCACATAACCTTTTTAATGAGTAAAGTGTGGAGTGGACGAGTATCTTTGGGGATATTAAGATAATTAAATTTTTATTAACCCAATGAAATAAATCACCATCCACTGTACGATAGAAACCTTACCAGAAACAAAATGGTTTGCTTTTGGGATTTTGGAAGTAATGATTTTGTGATATGTAACTCTACAACAGAAAATATTAATATCATTTGTATAGTGTGATCTTTGTTGTACATGTATGCAATTTTGTCCAACCGCGTGAATAGGCTCTATTTCGTAGCTTTGAGTTTTTTGCTAATATTATGTGTAACGACTATAAACTTATAATGCAATCACAGTATTCAATGACATTTGAGAAGATATGCGGGTATTCGGTATATATACATAGAAATATTCACAGTTGTCTATATAGCTTCTTTCTTTAGTATGTAAGATAATGGTTAATGAAAATTCAATAATTAAATCACAAAGGGTTTTGAGATTATATACCAGTTACCTAGTAACTAAAATAGGAGACGTATACATATGAGAGATTTACATGGAATAAATATTCGCGTTATTTACAAATCTTAACTCTGACTGATTTCAGTAGTGAAGAAAAAATGTCACGAGTTTCTGGGTTTTTAAAAAATTCCTTACACATAAAAATATTTCGTCATTCAAAGTTAAAGATCATTGGGAAATAGTTGATGAAAATGTTACACCTAAAAAGTTAAATCATAAAAGCGTATGACAAAATTCCACAGTGTTTTAAATTATCTCATTACTGATCATTGGCCAATTGCGAATAAAATGAGTGTATTCCCAAAGTGTTCCATTAAGTGTTGAAGCTTTGGTTCCAATTAGTAAATGATAAATCAAATATTGCAACAGTGAAAAATCAATTTTTAAGATATCTATCAGTATGATAAGTTCATGTTCTTATTAATCTTTCATAAATTGCACTTTTACTTTGTATTTTTTTAATTTAAAAGTAATTTTACTAGCTAAATTGGTGTTGATTGTTTTTACATATCACTTATGTCCTCAGTTTCTACTATAAATTATTGATTCAATAAATTAATTTCTTATTATATACGCCATCTAGCAGTGTAAAATGTAGCTACGTGTACTTACAATTAACAATTGTGGCATCATGAATTATTGTATGAAAAACTTCTTATGGAGAAAACAGATTAACTCTGGCATATGCATCTCTGAAATTTCCTGTCAAACTTTGACATCAAATTTGCTAATTCCAAAAAGTTACATTTATCCCTGACAGATATGGTGTTTCAAACGCTCTTAAATTATTTGCCCTTAGGAAATACGTAACTGGTGCAGTTTCATCTGCCAAAAGTATGTTCAAAGATTTATTTTGCTCATTTAACACATTTCTTTAAAAAAAATTATAGTAATTTGTATATTTCTAAACATATCATATTAGCCATATAATTTAATTGCTTTGTATTCCAAGAGTTTATTGTTTAAACCACGCAAAATGTGAATTTTATTTGACCATTTTAAAAAAATACATTTAAGAGAAAAAAACTAGTCCTGTTTGATGAGATGTTGCTAAAACGTTTGTTGCAATTTATTTCATGGTTTATAAAAAACTCAACATTAAATTCGTTTAATACAAATTTATTAAAAGGTATGTTAATAAATAAATAAAGTAATAATTTTGTTCTCCTTTAAGTTTGTGGTGTTGATTTTTAACATGGCTCAGAATAATCCCCTTAAAGGTATTCTAGGCCCAATTAACCGCGTTTTTTTAATTATTTATTGAACGTGTGGTTTGTCTACAATAACTAAGCATGAGTGTTTTTTTGTTGAATTACTTTGAAAAATATTGTGACTTGCTGGGAAACTAGTATTTGATAGAAATTTCCAAAAACTACTTTGTTATTTTTTATTGTGTGCGATTACTAGCTTTCCATGGAACTTAGTACAAGTTTTAATTTTTGGGCCCGTTAATTATTTGGCAAGAGGGAGAACTTGATGATAAAGGCCAGTCTTTTTTGGGATAGAGATAAAGGAATAATTTCTTGTAGGACTTTCATAATTTAATTTATTTCTAATTTAGTAATTTATAAATTTAAGTTTTTGTAATGTTTTAGAAAATTATTGAGTAATATTAGCAACATTATTTTAGTTATTTACTAATAAATATATATATATACATATAACTTAAAATTTCAAATGGACTACGGTCCTAAAAAGCCCCGTTTCGGAGTTACGAGCTCTCAAAAATCAGCCAAAAACATGGAAATCAACGCAAATGTGAAATCATTATTCTTCCTTGACCCCAATTGTTTTCATAAATTTATCGGTTGTTTTTTAGCAATAAAGTGATAAACAGATTGTCGAATATCAAAATATCAGTTAGAGATCGTTCAAAAGATTTTGAACTTACTAAATTTAAGCTGGAAAGATTGACTAATTATTAAATCTTTCAAGTTAATGATAACATCAGCTTAGCTAAACCCTAATAGTGAGTGATATGCAAAACCAGGGACACATAATCAAATTTTTTTTTAATAAATACCAAAAACATTTATTTACAACAAAATGCCCACCTTGGGCTATAATACACAAACGACAATGTCGTAAAGATGATTGACGAAAGTTTTCAAAGATTTGTGGCGTATTACGAATAGTCTCACATCCATCAATTATGCGCTGCCGTAAGTCGTCGAGATCTCCGAGGGGCTAGTCACTACGCGTAATCGGTGTACAAGCCCGTACCTTTGACTGTACTAATGAGATTACGCGTACCCTTTTGTGTCTGTACCTTTATCAGTGTTGAGTACGCGTAATCGGTGTACAGGCCATCTGACAGTGGTTAGTTTATCGGACCGGTGCCTCCGATATTATTAGAGGCCGGCGTGCGTTTGATCGTGAGAGGGGTAAATTTAAGTCATAGTTCAAATATACCCCGAGAGGTGGCGCTGCTTCTCGTAAAGTTTTATGCTACCAGTTTGACGGCGTTTTAGCGCAATTTGGCGGTTTTGCAGCGCAATTGGGCTTTCATCGTTATTCACCGGCGCAAAATTTGAAAACAATGTTTTCACTAGCTACATTTTTGGAGATTAGCCATCTTTATAATGGTTATTTTATTACGCCGATTGAAATCGTGCTTATTTTAAGCTGAAAAGATGAGGTAAAATTAAATATTAGTTTTGTCATAAAGTTGTTTAATGACGTTCACGGTCTATTTAAATTGGCCGCCATCCAAATTGATGACGTCATATTTGGCGCAGTTTTTGTTATCGCGTAGCATGCGTAGTTGACCCCAGTTTTAGACTAGCTTACGTTTGATGCAGTTGGGTCATTGCACTCCCTCTCCCTCGAGTATGGTTGTAATTAGTTAATATTTATTAATTAATTTATTCGTTATGTTAAATTATAGTTTTAAATAAACACATTATGTTTTATCCTCCGTATTTATTAAACCCTACTTTAGAGGGGTATTGAGAGAGGGAATGAAGCGTCCCTCTCGTTTCTAACGCTCGCTCGGGAGAGGGTATATTCCCCTCTTTCGACGCTCTTTGCGATCTCCCTCTTTCGAAAGAGGGACCCTCCTATTAGAGGGATATTGAGAGAGGGAATGAAGCATCCCTCTCGTTTCCAACGCTCGCTCGGGAGAGGGTATATTCCCCTCTTTCGACGCTCTTTGCGATCTCCCTCTTTCGAAAGAGGGACCCTCCTATTAGAGGGATATTGAGAGAGGGAATGAAGCATCCCTCTCGTTTCCAACGCTCGCTCGGGAGAGGGTATATTCCCCTCTTTCGACGCTCTTTGCGATCTCCCTCTTTCGAAAGAGGCACCCTCCTATTAGAGGGATATTGAGAGAGGGAATGAAGCGTCCCTCTCGTTTCCAACGCTCGCTCGGGAGAGGGTATATTCCCCTTTCGACGCTCTTTGCGATCTCCCTCTTTCGAAAGAGGGACCCTCCTATTAGAGGGGTATTGAGAGAGGGAATGAAGCGTCCCTCTCGTTTCCAACGCTCGCTCGGGAGAGGGTATATTCCCCTCTTTCGAGGCTCTTTGCGATCTCCCTCGCGCCATGGACTAATTATAGTACTTCGTACGAAGTACTGTAATTAGTCCATGCTCGTGCCAAAGAGGGAACCTCCGGAAACTCTCAACATTACCCTCCTATTGTTATAATAGCGCGCTTAAGAAGGCGGGAAATTCGAATTTCAATGCGGTTTTCTCACTTTAACGACCGCGTTATTCGAATTTCGGTAGGTTTTCCTACCTTTAAACCAGACGGAAAATATGATGTAATTTCAATTTAATTACAATTGAATTGTATTATCACGCCTAATTTCCAATGAATATTGTATACAAATTTGTTTTCTATAGTGACGTGTTATTATAGATAAATAAAATAATATCAAAATTGTTAAATATAAAAATAAAGGGTGTTGCAGAGGTAACCATTTTAACGTCATTGTTCATGAGAGAAGAAATTTGGCTTCCCTAGGAAATATTATCTCGAAACTAATTGTCAAATGTCAATAATTAGTGAAGAGTTCAGAACAAATACTGCTTTTGTAAGACATATATTATCAGATGTGGATAATCTGTATTTTGGGAGGGACAGTGCCGGATTAAGCTATTTTTCGCCCGGAGGCCCAAGATAATGTGTCCCTAACTATTTCAAAAAACAAAACGAGTAAACGACTATACCCTAATTCCAACGTCTATAAAGGGATTGGACAAAATAAACTGTTTTCGCAAACTTTTCCCCTTAAAGGGCATTCAAAATATCGGTTTACTCTGTAATAGCAAAATAGAAGGTCACGCTCAATATAAAAATATTGAAATAAAATACTAATAAAGTATTTAAAATGGTATTTAAAATATTTGTATTTTAAATACTACCCAAAACTTCTGTCAACTACTCATTTAACTAAACGAATGGAGATATCGCTGGCGAAATTTTACAAAGTGTCTAGACCAGTGTGCCCCCGACAGCCTTGCGCCCGGGGGCAGGCCCGACAAGAGAGGGGGGAAGCCGGTACAAATTAGCGGGGCCCGTACAGCATTAGGGGGCCCCCGTTTAAACTCTTGTACTATGCTTCTTCCGTGAAAAATCGATATTTCAAGAAATATGCTCTCTTTTGGAGCCCGGAAGTACAATGTTAATAATAATAATTATAATAATCAGCTAGGCTAATACCCAAGGCACCACCTTAGGCCTAAGTCATCATGCGACTTTTGAAGCCCTTAATTCAGGTGGCCGGATTACAAAGCGTAGGAGGGTGGTGGCAAGCCCTGCATGCCACGAGATCGAGCCAACAGCTCCCTACACTAACTATTACCGTTAACCTAGACAAGTTTTTATGGAAGGGGAAACCGAAGAACTCGGGGGAAAACCCCTTAAACCAGTGGGGAGAGAACTTGCAAACTCAACGCGGAAGGAGTTGTTCCGAGTTTTCACCCAGTGCCACAAGCTGGGATCGAACCCGGCTCCTCTTGCTGCGAGGCGAAAGTGCTAACCACTCCGCCACCCCACCTTATGTTACCGGAGCCCGGGCCCACTCTCGGCGGCCCTGCCCGGGGGCCAGTGCTTCCTTGGCCCCCACCTTAATCCGGCCCTGGGGAGGGGCGTAGTAACCTTTTAGAAATTGAAGGGGGCAAAGAGAAGCTTATTTCAATTTCCAACATTTTGCCACTTACATAAACGTTTCCGACCACGTGGTTTTGTTTACATTATTCCGTTGGGCAGAAGCATCGAGGAGGAAGGCGAAAGGTGAATCCGGAGACGTTGCAATGGGGCAATTAATCGGTTGAGAGGTTGCATATGAGAAATTCTGGGACAATTTCATAACATCATTTTATTATGATTACCAACGATTAATTTATTACCTTTCGTCGCGTGTGGTGCGCGCCGAGTGAGAGATTTACGAGATTGTGACGCTTTTATAGAGGAGGGTGACACTTTTTGAGTTACCGCACCGGATGTCGTCCGCTGTAGTGTAGCCACTTGTGGTAGCGAAATGTTTTGACTTTAAAATTACCGTAAGCCTATTTGAACTTAGGGCTATTACCAATCTTTCGCGGAAATATATTTTGACTAACTAATTAAGCTTATATGACCTTTATATGACTTATTGTGCTGTCGTTCAATATATCACTGATCCGTTTTTGCTGACTCAGAATTTTGATTTGAAAAGTTGACTCGTGTGAAAAGGCCTTAACTTCTAAAATTATTATAACTCGCATCAATTCAATCAATTTTAATTTATTTTGTTTATTTTTAAGTACAGTCCCGATCAAAAGTTTGACATTTTCATTTGGCTGCCATTTTGTTACCATTGTAGCTACTAAATCGCTTATGGCCTCTTTGAAAATGAAATCGCGGTAAAAATCACTCTCAGTTGCAAAAAAGTGCTGGACCAGTTGGATTTCAAGTAAAACCGGAAATAGTGAAACCCCCCGAACGTGACGTCACTAATAAGGGGTCAAATTACTTTGCGACTAATATTGATCGACGCAGGACACCGCGCAGAAAACAAAAAAGGTTTAGAAATAAAAATCGGACAAGAACTTCAAAAGTTAATAAAATAATTGTGCCGCGAAAAAACCAGAAAATTTACCCTAACGTCAACTTTTGAGTGAAACAGATCAACTTAACTAAAAAGCAGGCGTCAATATAGGGAAAACAACATGGATCAAAACCATAAACTTTAAAGCTGGTTTCACACTCGACGGAAAATATACCGGAAAGACGATAATAAACGCCGAGCTGAAAATTGATTCCCATTCGATATACCGCTAACGTTCAACTTTACGCTGCTAATTTTCCGTCGAGTGTGAAACCAGCTTTATACTTTACCTTAAAATTCTGGCGTCAGAAGTTGTTACAATAACGATCGCCTTGTCGTCGATTCTTTAATTTTGGCTCTGGTTCGCTCTGTTTTGCCGTGTTTCCGCTCCATTAATTGCTCGCCGAATATTCTACTGTCAGTCCATCGGTGGTTTGAATTCACTATTATGCTACTGAACTCCTTAAGCCTAGTTTTCACTGGCCCTTAACGCGCCGAAATTTGGTTCGCGTTGCGTTAACTTTGCGTTATTAACGCTAACGCTCGCGGTAACGCTGCACTTTTAACGCACTTCGACACTTTCCGTGGTTTCTATTTTTCCGCGCCGCTACCCGGAAATTTGAAGCGTTGGCCAATCAGAAGTTACGATACCACGTGACTAATGGCCAAAAAAACATGTTGAAAAATCTAGAAAATTACCTAAATAGGAATTTAGGAAAGCTAGTGGCTAAGCTTGTAGTTCGTAATACAATATTGGAAAGGTTATCGTTTAAAGATCAAGAATTATTAATCGATGAGGTTAGAAATTATCAGTTTTTTACTACAAGGCCCATAAAAAAGCCTTTCTAGCAGACGACAGAAGCGATTAAACTTCTGCCGCGTTCTGCGGTAAAGAGAGGATATCGCAGCGCTGCCGCGATCATCTACAGAATTTCCGCAAACTGAAATCCTACCGCAAAATGTTTTGGGTGCGTTATGCCCAGTGAAAACAAGGCTTTACTCCGATTTCGTTACGTCAGTGTTATTTTCAAAATTCTTCAATTCATTTTTTTTCCTTTTCAAGTTTGTCGTCATCTGCTATTTCATAAATAACAATTATCTTCCAGAACAAGGTTGTATTAACAGGGGCGAACCTGAAATTTTTCTACTCTATTTTATATTTCTCAATGCACTTGAAGAAATTTTCTTAACGTAATTTTTTCTAATGATGCTCGATTCGCAAATTCTTCCGAAATTATGATTCGTGGCTACCCGCCCCCTTTCCACGGACGCCCCAGTGTATTTCAGGGCGAATTGAATTTCATAATTTTTCTCTATTATGAAACGGCAATCGACGGAGATTATGAGCTGAGCGCGTGTTAGTATGTTTCCTCCAAAACAGCTTCAAAATCCTCAGATATTAAATCCTGGGTACGCTCTTTTTCGTTGGCTATAACATGTTCGATTGTGCCCAAAGCCCAAATCCATTGATTGTAAAGCGCGAAATTGTTAGTGGTGAGCGTTGGCCGCCAATTGCTTTTCGCCTGTAATCACCTTAAAAATTAACTCGTTAGAAGAGTATCACTTCCTCATTGATATGATTTTCATTGTGCGAATTTTTAAAATACGCTTCAGATTTTGTATAAATTTAGTTGTTGAATCATGGGCCCAAAATAACACTGCGCCTAAGGGCCCCTGCTGCTAGTGGTCTATAATAAATGTTTTTTGCATTTTTTCGTTAAGTGGTGTGATTTTTCGAGCTCTTGACGCAAAATATTATTATTTTTTTGTTTTCTATATTTGCAGGTAAAGTTTGATTACTTTTTATAAAACTATAGGTTGTGGGCTCACGTCAATTTTTACTGTGGAATGAAGCATAGGCTTCTTAGCTGCGTCATTCGTTCGTTTCACTTAATTACTCGCATATTTAACTATATTTTTGTGAAAGTTTGTTTTGGTTTCATTTACTTGGATATTAATTAATTATTGTAACACTTTGTCAAAGTAACTTTGAGTTGTAAATACTTTCAGTCTATGATCGTGCATTAAATAGCTTCAATGTTTCCTGTTTTTTTTTCATCTAATTTTACCGATTTTTACATATTTTTTCTTAGTTTGACCTTTATGTAATAGGCTCATACGTAAATTAAGCCCCGTTCCCAGTATACAAAATTAATTGGGCACGCAATTGTATCCAACTAATTTCATCCAAGAATATTGTATAGTGTGAATAAACAAAATTGGTAACATTGATTTAAATTTTTCTGTTAACACGATACAATATTGTTGTTTAAAAATAGTTTGATATAATTACGTGGCCCATTTAATTTCAAAGTGTGAACGGGGCTTTAAGTTTGAAAAAAAAAAGATATTGTATGTATATCCAAGTAAATAAAACTAAAAAATACTTTCACAAAAATATAGTTAAATATGCGATTAGTTAAGTGAAACGAACGAATGACGCAGCTAAGAAGCCTATGCTTCCTTCCACAGTGACCTATAGGTTTATAAAAAGTAATCAATCTTTACCTGCAAATATAGAAAACGAAAAAAACAATAATATTCTGCGCCAAGAGCTCGAAAAATCACACCTCTTAACGAAAAAAAAGCAAAAAAACATTTATTATAGACCAAACAAACACCTTAGACGCATTGTGATTTTGGGCCCATGATTCAACAACTAAATTTATACAAAATCTGAAAGCGTATTTTAAAAATTCGCACAATGAAAATTATATCAATAGGTCAAAATGGGGCCTCTGAAATACGGGGCCCTAGGCGAAGGAACCCTTTCACATTTTTTTAACTTCTTTTACGGATTGGCAAACTGGGCAATTACCAAGGGCCCCACGTTAAGAGCCTCAATGTGGATATGTTACCATTGAAGTGGGCCCAAAATAATAAGTGCCAGATGCCCCACAACAAATAATGTCAGCGCTGAATACTGGCACATTTCAGTATCGCGTTGTTTCATTTACTTTCGTTTAAGACACGGAGGACATATTGCGTCATGGAAAAACACACATTCATAAGAATACATTTAGAATCCTTTTTGATTACCATATAATAGCAGAAGTTCCTTGCCGAAGAAGTGGTACTCTTCTAACGAGTTAATTTTTAAGGTGATTACAGGCGAAAAGCAATTGGCGGCCAACGCTCACCACTAACAATTTAGCGCTTTACAATCAATGGATTTGGGCTTTGGGCACAATCGAACATGTTATAGCCAACGAAAAAGAGCGTACCCAGGATTTAATATCTGAGGATTTTGAAGCTGTTTTGGAGGAAACATACTAACACGTGCTCAGCTCATAAACTCCGTCGATTGCCGTTTCATAATAGAGAAAAAGTATGAAATTCAATTCGCCCTGAAATACACTGGGGCGTCCGTGGGAAGGGGTCGGGTAGCCACGAACCAAAATTTCGGAATAGTTTGCGAATCTAGCATCATTAGAAAAAATTACGTTAAGAAAATTTCTTCAAGTGACTTGGGAAATATAAAATAGAGAAGAAAAATTTCAGGTTCGCCCCTGTTAATACAACCTTGTTGTGGAAGATAATTGTTATTTATGAAATAGCAGATGACGACAAACTTGAAAAGGAGAAAAAATGGATTGAAGAATTTTGAAAATGACACCGACGTAATGAAATCAGAGTAAGGAGTTCAGTAGCATAACAGTGAATACAAACCACCGATGGACTGACAGTAGAATATTCGGCGAGCAATTAATGCAGCGGAAACACGCAAAACAGAGCAAACCAGAGCCAAATTTAAAGAATCTACGCGAGACGATCGCTAATGTAATAACTTCAGACGCCAGGTAAAGTATAAAGGTTTATGGTTTTGACCCATATTGTTTTCCCTATATTGACGCCTGCTTTTTAGTTAAGTTCATCGGTTTCACTCAAAAGTTGACGTTAGGGTTAATTTTCTGGTTGTTTCGCGGCACAATTATTTTATTAACTTTTGAAGTTCTTGTCCGATTTTTATTTCTAAACCTTTTTTGTTTTCTGAGCGGTGTCATGCGTCGATCAATATTAGCCGCAAAGTAATTTGACCCCTTATTAGTGACGTCACGTTCGGGGGGTTTCACTATTTCCGGTTTTACTTGGAATCCAACTGGTCCAGCACTTTTTTGCAGCTGAGAGTGATTTTTACCGCGATTTCATTTTCAAAGAGGCCATAAGCGATTTAGTAGCTACAATGGTAACAAAATGGCAGCCAAATGAAAATGTATCTTTTATTTAAAATCCACCTTCATGTAAAGATATTTAATAATTAATTAATAATTATTTCTACATAATAGTTCTGCAAATGCAGACTATTTAGTTAATGAGCGAAATTGTTTTACTCCCTAATCGCAAAATTATAGGTCTTTAAATAGTAGTCAGAGCAGCAGGGATGATTCTCCCCGTAGAATGGGGGCGTCATCTACTAGCAAGAGGGGTCACAAGCGACCATCGGAGTCGTTAAGACAGGGCCCTCGAAAATTGGTCCAACTAGATGTGATGCGAGGGTACGGAGAAAAAAACGTACATCTCCATTTCTCGTACCTGGGGAACGTACTCGAGAACGACGGGTTGACGCCTTCTATCTCGGTCGTGGGCAACTGCAATATCTGCAGCCAAGAAATTATCGGCGACACCGGTAGTGCCTCGAACCTGGAACGGCATCTAATTGTTAGTTTATAATTTTTTGGTCCTTGATTTTTTCTTGTTTTAAGAATTTTCATTTTAATTCATCTAACGCTTTCGCTCATTAGACAGTGCGCAAGATGCATTTAGATGAAGTCACCGACCGACCCCATTTTGGAGATTGGTCTCTTAGGGGAAACATCGACGACGAAAAGGGCCAAAATTAATCCAGCAGCGAAGAAGTCGATGCAAGAAGTCTTTAAGAGGCTTCTTGTTTATATGGTAGCTATTGACGGGTTGCCATTTAGCGCCGTGGATGGAAAGGGTTTTAGAAAGGTTTTAGAATTCGCTAACCCTGACCTACACTTGTTAAGTAGGAGATCCGTGGTCGGCAAGTTGAACCGAATGGTTGAGGCAGATTTGAAACCAAAAATCAAGGTAGTTAGTTTTTTGATATTCATATTTTTGGTATTCATATTAATACATTTATGTATTCTTAACTCAATAATATTCGATTGTTTTTTCAGCTGTTATATTTTTTTAATATTTTTTTTAATAAATTTCAGACTATTCTAGGGAAGGTAAACCATGGAAGTTTACACTTGACCCTGGATATTTGGTCCAGCCAACGCCAGCAATCGGTAATTGGAGTTCGCGTTCAATTTATCGACGCGGACTTCAATTTTCGCAACCTATTGCTGGCGTTTTCCTATTTCCCCGGGGCACATACCGGCGCCATGATATTAGCCAAAATTAAGGCTATTTTAGCCGAATTTGGATTATCACCGTCATCAGTAAGAGTTTCTATTTTACGCAATTATATCGCGAGATTTATAATTCGATTTTCTTCATTTTAAGATATCACGCGTTTGCGCGGACAACGCATCCAACATCACCAAAGCGGTGAATTTACTGGATGTTATTCAAGAGCCCTGGGAGTTTGACTCGTCTTTCCAATCCACTGCCTCCAACTCTGACGCTGACTCTCTAGATCTCACCGATCTCGAATCGTCGGATTCTGACGACGATGACGGCGACAGTTTCGTTTTGGACGACGGCAAGTTTCATTTCTCACTCGTTGCCCGTCGGTGTGTAGAGATTCTTCACTTATATACGTTTGCTATCGTTTACAGGATGGAATTCGCTGAAACAAATTTTGATTCAGGATTCGTCGATCCAGTCGTCTTCAACTACGCCCGAGCCGGATATCCTCCCGATATTACCCATCCTCCAGAACACCTGGATCAGGATGAGGTGTGTTTGTCACTCGCTTCAACTCGTAGTTAACAACTCAATTAAAACTATAGTGAGGGCCGAGGTGATGGTCAAGCGAGTCAACGACTGGGTGACTTTTCTCCATCGTTCCACAAAATGGAGCGAAGTGTTTCGGGGAAAGTCACCCGGGGGGCTTGGCGTGAAGACCATCGGAGTAACGAGATGGAATTCAATATATTCCGCTATGGAACGTCTCGTCCAAGTAAACAAAATTAAAAAAAAATATGACAGATGTCATTATACTAATAGCAAATATTTTGGTCTTTATTTACAGGACGGAGTGCTAACCGCGCTCAAGGCAACGTTTTTAGAGGCAGGGGCGTTCACAAATCCAAGTGATGACTACATTTTCCAAATGAAGGAATTATTACGGTTGTTAAAACCAATGAAATTAGCAACCGACATATTTCAGAAAAAGGAGCCCTTGGCTCATCTAGTAATAGGGACGCTACTTGATGTGTTTGATCAAATAACTGAAGCTAGCGCGCCCTATTACAAAGATTTTCAAGATGAGTTTTTATGCAGACTGAAAACCAGATTTCACGAAGAAATCATCGACCCCCAGTATGTAGTGGCCGCTCTCTTAGACCCTCGAGGAAAGACAGCTATTTCCTGGTAAGATATTGCAAAAGTAATTTTTTCCACTGCTAGAAACTAAATGACATTTTACAGCATCAAATACCATCTACGAAGGGACTTCTTCGGCGTTGGTGATTTTCCGCTCGCTCGCGGAGACAGAAGCTGCGCGGCCTCTGACGGATTCGCCAGCCGCATACCAATCGAAGAACCCGAGCAGCTGTCCCCCAACGAACGGCCGACCACATCAGCCGGACTCTGGTCGAGAGTTTGGTCCACCCGGACCACGTTGGAGCCTCGGACCGGTGATACGGTACGATCAGCTTTCCAAAGTGAAGTCCAAAAGTATTTGGAGGAGTCGATCCAGCCAGAAGAGTGTCAAGTGTTACTCTACTGGAAAACGTACCGCAAGAAATGCCCGATATTATCAGAATTGGCCAAGCGGATCCTCAGCATACCAGTCGCTAGCGCTGACGTCGAGAGAACCTTTTCGGTAGCGGGATCGATAACAAGGTACAGGAGGAACCGCACATCCATGCGTAACGTATCCAATCTCCTTATAGTCAAGGAATGGGTGGATTTAAAATAGATTTATGTGAGTGTTGATAAATTAGTACATCTAATGTCATCGTCGTATTAAGAGTATTTTAACTTTACAGGTGGCGTTCGGAGCAATAAAAAACTTAAAATAAAATTTTATTTTTTTATGTATGTCTCCTATTTCTATAAGTTAAGCAATCAAATAACATTTTAAAACGCGAAAAAGTAGATAAGTCCATCATGAACGGGGGAAAGAAAGATAAACAAATTAAAAACCAACGAGATACTCGGACCGATAGGTCTTAGAGACGCCAGACTCAGGCCGATAGGCTTTTTCTTAGGGTTTATCTCCCCCCCCCCCCCGTTCGGGATGGACTTATATACATTTTCGCGTTTTAAAATGTTATTTAAAAAATCATATTTCTATAAACATAAGCATATTTCCAACAAATTTATGATATAACCAGGGTAGAAATATTTATTTTACGAGGTTATTGCCATCGGCCCATATACTAACATATACTAAAGTTCGACATGAGTCAATGCACTTTACCCATTTGTAAGTTGAAATAAAGCAAACTCAGTGCCATTCACAAATTACGTAACGCGGTAAGGGTAGGCGTAAGGGTAGGCGTTTTGTGTAAGGGGTAGCGAAAAGTAGAAAAAAAAACTAAGAAAAATAAAAATATATTTATTACGAATGTAGCCTAATATTTTTTTTAATATTCGCGCTACCAAGAAAAATTACTATATATAGTAGTATCGCTTTGTAGCTTTGGCCAGAATCTCTGCACGGCCCTGTAGGGGTCTCACGAAATATTGCCGCCCCGGGGAGCCAGCCTTCTTAAGGCGCCACTGAGTCGAACGTCTACGTATCTTCCCGACGCTAATCTGATCCATATTGGCCTTTATATAGTTTATTGTTTGTAAACAGTAATTTGATTTGTAAATTGCCCACTAACTATATTTTCGTAAATATTAGATTTGTAACATAACATGGTAAATACGACCGAAAACGCGTTTGATCTCTTATAGATAATTTTACTCTCGTGAAATGTCGGTCCTCAGCCAAGAATCGTCATTGGCGAAACAGGATATCATTAAAGACATTAGCAGTGACTTAATATTAAGTGTTCTACTTATGAATATTATGTTACTTATGCTGTTATTAAACTCCTACCAAAATGTATTGCGTCTTGCAAATCCGCAAGATCTATATGCCCTTGTTGACAGACAGCCACGATATTGTCCCATTGTAACGTCTTCAACTAACTCCTTTCCCGGTCCAAACTACCTACTAAGCCCACCATATTCTTCTACCTCCCTCTCCCGCCACTATAAAATTGCAACAAACTTGAGGAAATTGACGTAGCTCTTTCTACGGGGTCGAAAATATTTACGTAAGCAGCGACACGTGTAACCCTTAAGGTTCATTTTCCCCCGTATACTTATTTTTTTTTTACTTTTTCTGTGTTTTATTTACTTTTGTTATTACGTTTTCCCCGCACTCTTGACCCTCTAAATTTACAGTTTTTGTTAAGTATTCGTAAAGCCCCATACGTCAAATTTCTTGGAATTCCGAGCTCTATTTAATGAAACTAATCCCCGTGTTAAATATAAATTTAATTTAATGATAAACTAAAAACTTAAATAACTTTTGAACCATACATACAAATTAATTATTGTTTATAAGCCTTATAGAACTCGATCAAACCCCACGATAAAATATAAAATTAAGATAATTAATTAAACCATTCTCTCAATATAAATTATAAACTAAATCCCTGCCTTCGGCAACGTTAATATTAATCCCTCGCTAATGAAAATGTTTTTCTCTCGGTCACAAGACCGTGTTGCAATACATTCAGCGAACTTTCCCAGCCCAGATTTCCCTAAAACTTTCCGAACTAAACCAGTAAAGCTCCCTCAGCTTACAGCGATCCCATGAAGTCATTTCAAGTCCACAAGCTTCATATTAACTATCAGGTAGCAAGATCTCAAGAAAAGCGGACGTTTTCCAAGGTTGCCGCCATAGGGTCAAGAGGGCGCCCGGACGTTTCCGCTTGGAGACAGAAAATCGGGAACCTCGAGACTCTCTGGCATTTCCCCCCCGCAATCCCAAGCGAACTTTCGTAAATCGGACAACGTCACCACCGCATGACTAGACACGAGTCTTAAATACACCAATGACCTAGGTAAAATGGAAGGTCACCAGTTGCTTTTTGATTCAACCCCGCCCCCCAATAATCCGAACAAAACCAAGAGACAGAGCCCCAAAAAGAGAAAAGTTGAGAGAGCTTGAGAGAATGGGACAGAACGGTACAGAGCTTGGCTTGTGCCAGAACTGGATAGAACTCTGCTTCTCGGGCAAGAGAAGAACCATGTCGAAAAAAAATATAAAATAATGTGCGATGAAGTCTCGCTTAAATATTAATTAACCCTCAATGCAAACCACATGATCGGAACAACGCTCCATGATTGCCTAGATGACCCACAGCCAGGACATTCCGATCGGAAGAACATAAGCCAAGCAGTAATGGGTCTGAGAAGCGTAATGCCCTCGACACCCTCGAATCACCTGTTGATCACCCAATATCTAGCCATTCCGAGAGAAGACAGCCAGATGACCGAGACCGATTCCCTAGCCTAGCCGGACATTTCAGACCGAAACCCGAAGTACCTACGCCCACCACAGCTTGTGAAGTAAAATAATATAGGAAGAAACCCGCAATCCGGCCGCCAAACCGTAGACGAGTAAATAAAGATAATTAACGAAAAGTGTGAATAAAGAAACGCGTAAACAAGCAATCCCCAAAGACGTCCCGTTCTGTGAAGTGCGTGTGTCGGGCATCTTACGTAAACCGAGGAACGAGAAAACCCGTAAACGGAGAGACGACAACGTAGCGGAGGACACCGAAACCAAGTGATGAGTAGAATTTCCATCATAACCCCCCCCCCCCCTCTTGTAGAGTACCCAGGGTCGAAATACGAAGTAGCCAGTGAAAAGTAGAGAAAAAGGTCTTGAAAAGAAAGCTTAATCCCTCGCTATTGTCCGAGAAAAGGATTTAAGACAGGTCCCCTCGAGGTTGAGAGTTCATTCTGCCTCTTGTATTTATACAGTTCAGATTACTTTTTCCGTTCGCGTTGTGCCCTCGCCGTTGTTATTATTTTTAGTTAATTATTGTCATGGTTTAATTGTAGAATCTTTAATTGTAGTATTTAATTGTTGTGTTTATTATTATTTAGTGTAAGTGTATATTAATTTCTGTCCCCTCCGTCCTTCGAGCCCAAGATGCCTGAGAGTAAGGATACAGGAACCGATCCCATAGAAAATAGTAAGAGATAGTTTCATTAACAAATTTAAGGTCAAAGAGTATATTTTTAGTGTTTAAATTCCCCTCGTATATTGGAAAAAGCTAAAAGAACCATAGTAGAGATGGCCTAACCATCACTATAAGCGAAGTAAGATTATCCCCTCAGTTCCCCCCGCAATTTTGTTCATTTGTTTTTTTTGTATTTTAGTGTTATTTATAAATTTGAGTGTTAAATAAAGATTTTGTGATTGATTAACGACAAAGGGTTTCCATTCTGAATTCGAATCTCCCCCTCTTTTTTATTTTTTTCTTTCCCCTGTATGTAACCCCCTCTTTCAGATTTAATTCATTCCACGATAAGGCCACGACTCGCATTTTGTCGCCATCTTCCCCCCGCCTTGGTGAATTAAAATCTATGAGCAAGGGTTAGGAATATTTCCGTCCATCAATTGTATGACGAATTCCTTAAAAACCTTACACACGTTGGTCATACATATAAGAAAACCGCAACGAGTCACCAGTTATATGTAAGGATTCATCTGCTGTATCTAATCCGATAATTAACCAACGGCCGGTCAAATGGTCCGAAACAATTATTTTCGTCTGTCTCGCCCGCTAGAACCAAAAACAAAAGCCAACGTTTTTTAAGATTTAATTGTTTTAATTAGTTTGACTTATCCCTATTAACCGTTTTGATTGTATACCATTGGCGAATCCCATTCGTCGGAATTTACTATTGAACCGAATTCCAATGTTATATATCGTAGGGTATGTGACGATAGTATTTCTAATTTGGACTAAAATATGTCTTAAATATTTATTATTTTGTACCGTTGGGTGTCGTAGGGTTCTCGTATAATTAAAACAAGTCGGCCAAGGCCGTAAAATTAGTTCCACATCGATGTGCTAATAACAAGTCCAACTTTCCGCACTACCCATCCTAATAATTGTATCAAAGTTCAAAGTTATACCTCAAATCGCACGCAAATAGCGATAAAAAGAGTCCAAAACTTTCTAAGCCTTGGTCAAATTAAAATTAAGCCTGGTAAAATATCCGTAATACCCAACCGGATAACTATATCAAGTTTCAAAGTTACATCTCAAATCTGACGCAAATTACACGCGAACCAGGCGTCATATTTGCAAGCGGGGGGGGGGACCACCACCACTGATTCGTAACTAATATAATAAGGCTGAGGGCATTAAGACCGATGAAACGCCATACGAACGAAAGCCTTAGCATTTCACGTTACGGAGAAATCGCCATTCACTTCGTGAAGACAAAGGCGCCATATTTGCAAGCGTGGGGGAGAAACTCCGACTTATATTACCTCCACTGCTTAATAACTAATTTAGTAAGGTAGAGGGAATTGAGACAGATGAAACGGCACACGAGTGAGGCTAAAAATTAAACGGAATTTACAATGCAATCGAATCCAAAATTATAAGCGTAAATCAACGCCCAAAATCGGGAAAGTGGGGCTGTTGCGACCCCCTCGTTGACCTGACGGAGCTGCAACTCTTATACAGTGTAGAGGTATAGCAGCAATATAGATTAAAAATGAAACGGAATTTAAAAGTCAATCGAATCCAAAATTATAAGACTGCGTATTTTCTTAAAAAGTGTTTAAGGGGGGTCGGATTAAAGAGACCGGCAAATCGCCGCTAACTACTTTTAACCAGCGAAACTGGGTTTGGCGGGTAGAAGAAACCCTACTAAATAACTCTTTAAAAAATTATATTGATATGTTTACTGAATAAAAAGTTACGAAAGGTGTCGCAAATGGGGGACGACAACAACAATGCCAACGCCGACGCCAACGCCAACGCTTCACATCTATCTGACGAAACCAATAGTTCCACTCTATATATATATATATAGATGTGGAACTAAAAATTGATTCTGTAATAAAAAAGAAATTCATATTTTTAGATATTTATTTATTTATTTTGATGTATAAGGCTTATACGATAAGTAACATAATAACAATAAGTATTGCATTTCCTATTGCATAATTGCTAACTTTCACACCGAACCTTTTTTTGGTACTGAGACTCTCTCCATGCTGCGAGTTGGACTCGAAACTTACCCTTCTCGGTGAACACTTTTTAAGAAAGATTGAAGCCTAATGCGTTGTAGAGTCGCGAGGGGGCCTAATATCGGAAAACGAGCAGGACCATGCAGACGGGGGGAGGGGGAAATCCCCAGGGATGAAAAGGGCCCGTGAAGGACTGATAGGGGGCCCGCAGCTGAAGGGTGTTGCGGGACGTAGCTCGGGTTAAAATTAAAATTAACATTAACCCTAATTGGGAGAGCTTATTTTCGGCGAATACTAACCCTAACACCCGACTGAAAAAGCGTTAGAGTTCTAAAATATCTATCTACTCAGGACCTACTAAAATTATTCGCGAACGAACTGAATTTACTTATTGTTGAGAATAAAATGCTGAAGTTAAAAACTGAACAACAACTTTTATTTACAATTACAAATTTACAAGATTTGCTCGTTTGGAGCTTAACTAAAATCTCTTTTGGAGACGCCTAAAAATTTGGTCATTTACGAGACCCCGCGATGAACGAAAAAGAACATGAATAATGTTGGAGCCTGGAGTTTTTATAGGCTCGCTCACATTCATACAAAAGAAATGAATTTTCTAGAAGAGGCCTGGCAGGATATTGGCCGGAAACAAGCTCCGGCCGTCCTCCCAAACCCCTTCTCCACGCGAGTTACAATTTTACTAGTCCCCTCGAACGGACCGGAAACAAGCCAATATTTTTATTTTATTTAGGGAACCGCGAAATATACACCAAAATTGTAAACTAAGTTTTAAATACATTTTGTGGATTAACTAAATTACTGACTACGTTATACAAGATTTATTACTCTAAACATTTAACACTTTAATCAAATTTAATTGAAACAATTAAAAAATGGCGACTTCTCGCGAAAGTTTCAACAAAGGGGTCCACCGGAAAAGTTCAAGGGGGGGTGCAAATAAGAAAGATTTAAAAATAAATTTTAGGTTTCAAGGGGTGGGGGGGGGGGGCAAATCGAAGGGCCCGCCAGTAAAACCTTTGTCCCGGGCCCCACAAAACGGTACGAAATAATAAATATTGAAGACATAGCTTAGTCGAAACTATGAATACTACTATATCCTACTATACATCAAAAATCTACAAATCAATAACGAACAAGCACTGTTTTTAGTGTGAAACGTTGGCTATAAATCCAAATATAAAATGTCTTACCAGCTTTAAATCTTTGATTATCAAGGATAAAAATCATTACAACGGCAACCGAAACCCAAACACAAATTTTTATATATATTTTGGTTTAATATAGATAGTTCATTTTCCGTCTGGTTTAAAGATAGGAAAACCTACCGAAATTCGAATATCGCGGTCGTTAAAGTGAGAAAACCGCATTGAAATTCGAATTTCCCGCCTTCTTAAGCGCGCTATTATAACAATAGGAGGGTAATGTTGAGAGTTTCCGGAGGTTCCCTCTTTGGCACGAGCATGGACTAATTATAGTACTTCGTACGAAGTACTATAATTAGTCCATGGCGCGAGGGAGATCGCAAAGAGCCTCGAAAGAGGGGAATATACCCTCTCCCGAGCGAGCGTTGGAAACGAGAGGGACGCTTCATTCCCTCTCTCAATACCCCTCTAATAGGAGGGTCCCTCTTTCGAAAGAGGGAGATCGCAAAGAGCGTCGAAAGAGGGGAATATACCCTCTCCCGAGCGAGCGTTGGAAACGAGAGGGACGCTTCATTCCCTCTCTCAATATCCCTCTAATAGGAGGGTCCCTCTTTCGAAAGAGGGAGATCGCAAAGAGCGTCGAAAGAGGGGAATATACCCTCTCCCGAGCGAGCGTTGGAAACGAGAGGGACGCTTCATTCCCTCTCTCAATACCCCTCTAATAGGAGGGTCCCTCTTTCGAAAGAGGGAGATCGCAAAGAGCGTCGAAAGAGGGGAATATACCCTCTCCCGAGCGAGCGTTGGAAACGAGAGGGACGCTTCATTCCCTCTCTCAATACCCCTCTAATAGGAGGGTCCCTCTTTCGAAAGAGGGAGATCGCAAAGAGCGTCGAAAGAGGGGAATATACCCTCTCCCGAGTGAGCGTTAGAAACGAGAGGGACGCTTCATTCCCTCTCTCAATACCCCTCTAATAGGAGGGTCCCTCTTTCGAAAGAGGGAGATCGCAAAGAGCGTCGAAAGAGGGGAATATACCCTCTCCCGAGCGAGCGTTGGAAACGAGAGGGACGCTTCATTCCCTCTCTCAATATCCCTCTAATAGGAGGGTCCCTCTTTCGAAAGAGGGAGATCGCAAAGAGCGTCGAAAGAGGGGAAAATTCCCTCTGCCGAGCGAGCGTTAGAAAAGAGAGTGAGAGGGAAAGAGGGACGCTTCATTCCCTCTCTCAATATTCCCTCAGAGTTTTGCCCATCACTGCTTGAAGCTGCATTACGGAGGTGAGAGACAAGGCTTAGTCACGTTGTGAATACCAAGTTGAACAAAATGGCGGAGAGTGGATCACAACAAAGCTTACTACAACCAATTATAGAAGCTGGAGGTACGAAATGTAGTTAATATTACAAAATCGCGGATTATGGGAGATAGTATCAGAAGAGGAAAAGGCCCCTGATAGAGAGAAATCCGAAGATATTAAGAAGGCGTATAAGCAAAGAGTAACCCAAGCCTATACCACAATTGCAATGAGTTTATCAGAAGACTTAAGGTGCATCATTGAAGGGCAGAAGACTCCTACTGAAATATGGAAGACATTACAGACAGCTTTCCAACCAACTACTAGAGCAAGAATTAATACATTACTTCGGGAATTTCACAGTATTTATTATCAACCGGGTGAAGATATGATCAAGTTTATTGGACGGGTTTATTACGCAAAGCGACAATTAGATGAAGCTGGTGAGCCAGTTGCAGACAAGACAGTTGCCTATCAGTTAATAGGATCTCTTCCGGAGTCTTATCAAAGTCTGGTGTCGATAATTTATGGATATGATGATTCTCAATTTAAACCAGAGATGATAAAGAGTCAACTTCTTGCGGAATATGGGCGTCAACAGCTACAACGATCTTCAGAGAATCAAGGATCAAATGCATTTTCGACGCATATAAATCGAGGTTTCAACTCAAGAGGTCGTAGCAGTCAATTTCAAGGGAGGTGTAATAACTGCCACATTTGGGGACATCGGGCAGTAGACTGCAGGCATAATAAATCAAGAGAATCTAATGGAAATGAGCGAAGAGGTGGTAGCAACTCTCGAGGAAGAGGTGGTAGAAGAGGTGCATTCATCGCATCGGCACTTGTCACAGCCGAGGCCCATCCAGACGTTTGGATTGTAGACACAGCCGCTACACATCACTTTTGCAGTAATCAAGACTGGTTCTGCACGTATTCAAAATTTTCAACTGAAGCAACAATGGGAGAAGGAAAGTCATGTGTTGTTGGGCGTGGACAGTAGCGGCGCTAAGGTTTTTTCACAGGTGGGCTAATTATTTGGTGGCCCCTAAGAATTTGGTGGCCCTTACAACCATGGAGTGTAGCTACACTCCATTTTACAAATTTAGTGACCCCTTATAAATTTTTCAGGAAGCGAGAAGAGCAAGGTCGTTTTCTTGGTGCGGCTCTCGTCGCGTTTACTGGACCTTGTATCCGATCTAGAGGGGACACGTGCACGCCCGGGGTATTCCCCTAAATTCCCTATCTTTTCTTTCTATTGTCCATTCAACTTTCTCTCAATTTCCGCTCCATTCCTCCCGAATCTATCTGTTTATGGTCTTATTTAGTAAACAAATTGATTTTGAAAGTTTTTTTTCAGAAAAACTTTTCTTGGAAATAAAACAAATTTCTAGAGATAAAGAAAATTCATAAATTGAAATATGTGGCCCTTTTAATATAAATATGTGGCCCCTCTCAGAAATGCAGGGAGGCTAAAGCCCACTTCAGCCCACCCTTAGCGCCGCTACTGGGCGTGGAGATATATGGATCAGGATCGATGATGGAGTTAAGAACATGTTCAGGTTAAGAGGAGTAATGCATGCGCCGGGAATGAGACGTAATCTGATATCAGGTCGATTGATCGATCAAGCTCATGTCATAGAAAATATATCTACTACTAACGACGTTCCTCAAAATCATGTAGCCAAGACAAATCAGGAAGATAATTTTAACGGGGTAGGCCTCTGGCACAGGCGGATGGGTCACTTGAACGAGGATGATCTTAAATATATGGCTGCGCATGACATGGTACGAGGTGAGCTCGAGCTCTGTGTGCCTTGCAAGCTGGCTAAAAGTACTCGAAATACATATCCGTCAATTAAAGACATTAGAAGCAAAGAGCTCTTGGATCTTGTACATTCAGATATTTGGGGTCCAGCTCCAGTTGAGTCACTTGGCGGCGCGAGGTACTTTATCACGTTTATAGATGATAAGAGCCGTTATACGAAGGTGTATACAATGTCCCACAAGAGTGAGGCTTTCCAACGTTTCAAGGAATACAGAGCAGAAGTTGAGAAACAATCAGGAAGGAAAATAAGAGCGTTGCGAACGGATAATGGGTTGGAGTACCTGTCAGATCGGTTTACTACATATTGTATAGAAGCAGGAATTAGACACCAACGTACAAATACATATTCGCCCCAAATGAATGGTACGGCCGAACGAACAAATAGGACGCTGTTGAATACCGTCAGAGCTATGATGGAAGATGCAGAATTACCTTATAACCTGTGGGCAGAATTAGTACGTACAGCTACATTCCTTAAAAATCGATCGAAACATTCGAAGCTTGGCAATAAAGTCCCGCTGGAACTCTGGATAAACAAGAAGCCCAGTGTGAGGTTTCTGAGGCGTATTGGATGTCTGGGATTTGTCCATATCCCACCTCAACGGAGGAAGAATAAATTTCAGAGAAGGGCGAAACCAGGAGTGATTGTTGGGTACGCCGTGCATACGATAGGGTATCGTGTGTGGTTTCCAGAGGATGGAGATGTAATAGAGTCGAAACATGTCTGAGTCGTGGAAAAGAAAATAGGAGCTGATGTTGTCAGACAAGCCCGTAGAGAAGATGGGGATATTGTATTTTGGCCAGTTGAAATAACTGAATCCATTCCGAAGCAGTCTGTTGACAAAATTGTTGATGAGCCTGTAAGGGTCGTGGATGCCACCGAAAATACAGAGGGTGTAAATGAGCCCCAAGTACCAACGGGACGACAGACATGTCCTGGATTACCAGATGGGTGGTTGAGAGAAATCAGAGTACGGAAGTCCGGAGCTACAGCGGGGCAAAGAGATATTTATTTCTACGATCCTGATGGAAAGCAGATGCGGTCAAAGCCGGAAGTCGATAGATACATGCAGGAAAATAATTAGGATTACGATTTACATTTATTTGACTTTTCGAAGAAAACTCCGGCAGCAACGTTAGTCTCGGGCATATCTTCTACAGACATCTCAGAAGTTTTCGAGGCAAATTGTACTGAAGTGGTTATCCCTGCAAATTATGACGAGGCTATTAAGTCGCCACAAAAGGCAAATTGGCAATGGTCTATGGATCAGGAGATGAGTGTTCTGGAGAAGAGACAGGTAGCGACAGTAGTTGAAAGACCCAATGAGAAGATTATAGGTTGCCGTTGGGTATATGCACTGAACTCGTGTCGCATTGTTACAATGTGGATAGTTCACCGCCGAGCCATTGACTTCCTTAGGAAAACTATTAAAGTAAAGGAACCATTATGATAAGGTGAGGTTTTTACTAAATGGATGAATACAATATCTGTATATATTGTTTATTGAACTTGGTTTTTTAATTTTTGTGAACTTGTTAAAGTCTAAATATTTTACGTATGAAAATGTAAAGGTCAAATCTTGTTTTAGCGCAGTCAGCAGATAAAATGGTTATAGGGTAGAACCCGTTAGTTTTTTGTAATTTATTTCGTTTTTTCAGTCTTTTTGTTTTATCTATTGTGTGTTTAGTGTATTAGTTTTCAAGAATAATAGTTCATTTATGAAGAAAATATCGACTTGTTTACATAGTGGTCTGGGTTTTTAACTGGGTCGTCATTACTTCGTAATTTATTTTAAACGTTTTCTCGACGGATTAATATGTTTAATGCAGTTCATCAATTGGGTTCGTTTGTTTTATTTATAAAGAGCCCTAACTTTTCCGTCTACGGTCATTTATTGATATACGAGCTGTCGTTTAGTCAAGGGGCTTTGTGAATGGTAAGTTTTTCGCTTCTTGTTAATTCATTTTTTATTGGTGTGGATATTTGGACATCTACTATTAATAATGCAGTTATTGATTTCCTGGGTGTGCGAGTCATTATATAATATTGGAAATTGGACGGTATGTAACAATGTCAACAGGAAGTCTACGAGTCGTCCACTACCAGATGTCGAATATAGCTATTCTACGGTATCTTTTTCAAGGGCGAGTGTTGAAATAAAATGAGCGTTAAAGATGCGGCAAGTATTTCGTAAGCGAGAAAAATACAAATACCCTATGTAGATATTTCTTTCATTAAAATTTGCTTCGTATTATATTTAACTGATAAACTTGCTCTGTAAATAGGGTTAAATTCAATTGCGCATTGTTTTTGTACGTCTAATTCGCTGTTGTAACTACTTAATTTATATTATTCTGAATAAATTAAACTCGGTTGTTTCGTCTCAATTATTTTAATTAAAATTAAAATTTTATACCGGGCGGGATTGAACCGGGATTACGGTTTTAGTAAATAACTCTGAATTGCGGAGATGTCTTTAAGGGAGGTCTCGAGAAATTAATACCCCTAGGGACAATTCTTCCGAGGAGAGGTATATTTTGGCTTGCCAACTTGTTTTCCTTTACGTCGTCTTCCTGTCACTTTTTAATTTCCGCGTATTTTATTTTTAATAACACTTATAGCGCCGTCGACATGTGGGGGGGAAAATTTCTGGTTTTCTTAGAACTGCTGAGAGTTTCATTCTCTGGTGAAACGAATTCGTTGCAGTATTAAATTATAACCTTCGAAAACTGGTTTATTTAATTTTAGTCGAAGACCAAAAGTTCTAGAAGTTATAATAGTTATTTTCACCTTTGAATTTAATAATCCAGAATAATTTTTCCGAAAGTAAGGATAATTTATATTTTTTGATTTAGTTTTAATTTTCGATAACCCAGCTTTTTTTTGAAATCATATTAATTTAACGTAGAAGGTTATATAATCAAATCCGGGCCTTGGATTCGTTAGGAATACTAACTTCTAAGGAAAAGGGCTGGTTGGCAGTGAATGAGTTTAAATCAAAACATATTTTATTGACACTATACATCAAATATAAAATACAATTACCCAGAAGTTTATAAAAACTACTAAAAATAATATTAATGGAACTTCAGTGTCGATAGCAAATATTTTTATAATGTCAAAAATTCGCCAGATTTGAATAATTTTATGACTTCTTTATTTTAAATGCTGTTATTTATAAAGAAATAGCGTAATTTTAGGTTTTAGTCAGTTCACATGTTGAAAAAATCGTGCGTTTTGTGATAAAAGCATGAAAATTTGTGTACATACATTTTTTTATATGCTCAAATGATTTAAGATGGGAGGCCATCCGTATCTATTACGTAACAGCCGTAAAAAGCGATTAGAACGCGCCGTAAAGTGGAATCGTCCTACTCTAACGACCCCCCGAAAAAGCGCCTGTCCACGTGACTCGTTCGTATGAGAAGGAGATGGTATGTTTAAGGGGGCATCCGTAAAAGCAATATCTTACATTTTCTCCACTTGGTCGGATTTTAGTATAAAACACGTAAAGTTAAACCATGGAAGAAGAAAGTTTTCTTCTTCCATGGTTAAACGTAAATTTAAAATACTATTTTTCAAATAGGAAATAAAACCAAATTGCAAATTACATATTCTTAAATTATCGAACCTTTATACATTATTTATCGAGGTTAGAAATTTTTCAAATATAACAGTTATTACTTAATTTACGTTAATTTGTATATGTTACATGTTAATCTAAAAAAATATCTTTAGGGTGGCTTGATTTGCTCTAACCAGGCTTTTTTTATCAAAAACTATTTGAGATATAATTTTGAAATTTTCAGAGTATGCTTTGAATTGTAAATTGCAGAAAACTCGAATACGTTTTCACGGTTTTTTTGGTATTTATTTTTTGACCGCTAGGTGCTAGAGAAAAATTTTCAACAATAAAGTTGTAGAGCATACTTTAATCACGTTTGTTCAATTACAAACGAACAATTTTTCACTTGTTGGCCATCCGGGTCTCCTGATGGTGGGCGGCATCCACTCTTTAACTTAGGATTGCAATTTATATATCAAACGATAGGAAATCACGTAGCCTCAACAGCTTTTGTATTAGTTTGCCTACCTGTGTCTTCTAAGGGTGTATAGGTTTGTCCACTCGAATACACTGATGTGGAACTAATATTACGGCCTGGGCCGACTTGTTATAATATAGATACCGAGGAGCTGGTCGTCCCGTGACCTACCACAAAAGAGCTCGCTAATAGATAAATAATCTTGAACGCACTTACTTTAAAATTATACAATAAAAAGTTTATTTACTTTGATCACACATTGTCCACCACATTACGTTACTTTTGGTCGGCCCACATTGTCAGACCGCACGATTCAAACATTATAACATTTCTGCTCTTCAGGGTAACCACTGGCCTGCACAAGAAATTTATAAAAACCGCCCAATTTGGCACCCAAATAAATTTGTGTAAAACAAGCCCAATTACCTTCCAAAAATGAAGAAAAAATACCACTCTTTTTCAAGCACTTTTATTGATATTAACGATTTAATCATCATAAATGACAGCGTTGAAGGAATTCAACAAGTCAGCGGGAGTTACGAACCGAGAGGATTTTAATTTTAATCGTATCAATACAAATTAAAATATGCTTCGAAGCATAACTGGGCGCATTTTATTTCTTAAATTAGTTTTAGATAATCAAACATGGCGAAAACTTCGCTCCATGTGAGCATTAGATAATGCTAAGCATAAAAGCTTAATTGCTCCGTTAGCGATATCTTTCAACAAAAAATCTCCCGATGTATCTTGGAAAGCGAGTGGCTCTAAAAATTCTAAATACAGCCTAATGGAGGAGTCTTGGTACATTTCATGGAGCATCCTGGCATCCATGCAGTTTTCTTTATCAACAACAAGGGAAAAATTGAGATTAAGGGCATCATATTGACTTAGAATTTTACTTACGCAATCGGACATGACTAACCATCGAGTTCCATTTTCATCGCCTTTCTTTCGCGCGATGAAAGCTATGAATACGAATAAGTAAATATTCATGTATGAATAAGAATAAGTAACTTTTAATGTAAGCTATCTCGTATTTCTAATTTTAATGGAAATAATTCGATTACGTTGAAAATATATAATTACCTTTTAAATCAGGGTGTTCTCCCACTTCTTTTTATATTTCTTTTTGTACTTAGTTCACTTTCCGATGTGATCGTGGGCATCCAAGCGCTGAAAAAACTGGACTTCAATTGTCTAACTGTAATATATCTTTATTAAATTAAAAACATCGTGATCAAACTGCTACACACCCAATAATAATGCTACACGGCGTATATATACAAATTAAAATCGATATAAAAAACTAAACGCGGGTTAAAAACATAATAAAAATTATTAGTGCGTCCAAGGTGCGATAACATAAAAATAAATAAACCACCCGCCAAGGCCAACGTCCGAAAATCCCGCCCACCTTGAAGAACGTTCAACTCTCCAAGGGTAACGGACAAAGCTTCACGATTGGTCTTTGGCATGTCTTCTCCGCCGTCTTCACCTTTACTACCCGAACGCATCCCTCCTCGCCAGCATGAAATTGTTTGGCGATGAGCTGGACACGGATTTGACCAGCTGTTGGAATGATTTTAGGTAGATAGTGGCTGGGAATGCCTTTTCCGAGGCGTCGTAAAATCAATGGACTGACGACTCATGGACGTTTGGCTGTGATACGTGGCGTGGCACGGAAAGCTTCTCGATCAGTGACAGGTTCTCCCTGAAGGACGTCGATTCGGCCATAAGACGAGACGGTAACAGCTCGGCCCAATCGAGTTTGAATTTAAAGTATCCCTGGTGGAGGCTGGGATTGGTTTGAAGGCGCCTCTCCATCGCTAAGAATCTCCGGATGGCAGCCTTCTTTGAATCTCCGAGCTCATTTGGATCGCTTCTAAACGGGAAGCGAACCATGAATCGTCCGGTATCCAGCCGGGAATATCTTTCTTTGCATCTTCCTCGGGATGATCTCCTCAAGTTCCCAAAACTTTGATAATTGCTCGTCGAGGGTGCAGGTGGAGATTTGAGCCACTGCTGACCAGGACAAGGTTTTCAGAGGACCGGTGCCCAACGGGCCCGTGATTTGCAGATGATCGGTGCCAAGGGGCCTCCGATCACCCCGCCGAAGATGGTCTAAACCGCTGTTGGCAAACTTCCGTCACCGCGAAGCTTCTCGACCTCGACGACGTTGAAGTAGATGTCTGCTCCCAGCAATATATCGAATGGTCCTGGTGTGAAGAGAGTGACATCAGTAAGTCTAAGCCCCTTCGTGTGAGGCCAACGACTAGGGTCGAAAGCAAGGCTCGGCAAATCTTCCGTGATCTTATTGAGGATCAGAGAGTCCACTGTCATTAATCTCTTGTCACCTGTCTTGAGATCCAATCGGACACGGGAAGTGCCATTCCAGTAGAACCGATCCCACCAATTAATCCGTGGTACCGATTGCGTTTCAGCTGCAGCCATCGTACCCCATGTTCGGTTATGAAAGTTGCAATAGACATCGGAATGGCCGAAAATGTCCATTTTACATCTTTGATCTCGATGAGGGCAGTCGGAAGAATTACTTGGCCCACTTTGGTGAAGGGTTCATCTCCAGAACGGTGAGTTTGGACACTCCCGTTTTCACCGGTCGGACGTTCTTCTTCTCGGTGAAGTAAGGTATTGTGCTTCTCGCCGCAACTTCGACAGAAACCTCGCTTGCAGTCTTTAAGTCGATGATCAGATCGAAGGCAGTTGACGCAAAGATAATGTTTCTTCACTAGGGCCCATCATTCTTTGATTGACGACCTGGTCAGTGTGGCACACAGAAATACCGGATGCTCTTCGGAACAGAAAACGCATCTCGTCCGAACGAGTCCATAATGCGAGGACATCTTCTGCGATGAGTCTTTCGACCTGGACGAGGCCAATGACCCCTCTGAAGCCACCAATGCTTTGGCTCGTTGCTCTAGGGAAGCTGCGAGTTCCTCGAATTTCGGGCGTGTAGATCCCGTTAGCGAGAGCTCCCATGGACGTCGGGATTCTAAGTCGAGTTTCTCCTTGACGATGTGAACCAGGACTGAGTCCCATTGCTGGACAGAACCTTGAGAGACCTGACGCACTCCGTTGTGGTATCTTCCAGCTGGCGTAGGGCTGTTGCGGATCCCTCCTTAACCGGTGGTTGATTAAAGAGTTTCTTGATTAAAGCATCTACGATCTCTCTATTGTTGTGGAAACGGTTCTTCAGGATGTCCCAGTGTAGTTGGAATCCGTTAGTTGCATTGATTGCATGAGCCGGGCTGCATTACCGGAAATTGCGTTCTTCAGGTAATGAAACTTTTTAGACCCGGAAAGTTGCGTGTTATTGTGCACCGTTGCTAGGAATAGATCGTGGAACGGCAACCAGTCTGTGAACTTTCCTCCAAATCTTGGTAGAACGATCGGTGGAAGGCGGATGTCAGATGCTGATCGTGCCGGTTGTAGAAGTGACGCCGATACGGCGGACAAGCTGCTCTTGGCACTTTGAAGAAGAATGACCAAGGACTCCAGCCTATTGATGAGAGCGTCGTACTCTTCTAGATGGTTATCGAAATCATCGGCTTTGCATTTCGACAGTAGCGATTCGTATATGCTGTTGAGGTCTACTGCTTGCCTTTGAGCTTTCTCGAGGTATAGAGTGATGGCTCCGTCGGACAATGGCAGAAGCCTTTGCGGGTTCGATGGGTCGAGTACGTTGTACTCGATGCGGGTGATTTGTCCCTTGATGACTCTTCGTTTGGATAATAGCGCATCCATGGCCATAGCTAGAAGCCTTTGTGCTAGTGGCGATCTGACGATGATATCGATGATGGACGTCAGGAAACTCAGTTGTCTGGTCAGACCTGAAGCTTCTCACGAAAGAAAGCTGGAGACATCTGCGCTGAGTTTTAAGGTCAGGAGATGAAATAAAATTGTTAAAAACATTATAAAAAGTATTAGTGCGATAACTTAAAAATAGATAAACCGCCCGCGAAGGCCAATGTCCGAACACCATGACTTAATATAAATAAATAAATTAGATTATGGCCATATTTTATTCCTTTTTTAAATCACGCTGTATTTTTTCATCATATTTCTGGGTGCTACTGTCAACTCCGATCTCTAGTTTAACCATAAGATGAGACGCGAATATTTCCAGACACTAAATTATTTGAATAGAAGTCTTTCACAAGACATAAATTGATATTTCCACTAAAAATATTTTTTAGGAAGCCATTTTTTCCTTTTGTAAATGCAAATTTTTCCGATATCTAAATAGTAAGCATCTCTTGTTTTAAGCTGATAATTTATATTTCCACTAATAGCTGTAATAAAAGAACAAATTTGGTCCTTTATTACTTAAATTTCTGGGTCTTCGTTACCTGGTAGTTTAGTAAGGAACAGGCTTACAGCTTCATAATCAACTTTAAACATATTTCGCAAATTTTCATATAGATCTTCAATACTTTGGTTAACTGCATTGCTTACAGGACCTAAATTATTTACCAGTGTTAAGAAGATGCAATCTTATAATTTTATTTAATTATTCATAATTATAACCTCTCAGTATATAAGCCTTTCAGTAAATTTTCTCACAGAGATGAGCTTTTTGGTTCAAAATTCAAATAATCGGACGTTAGTCACGTCACGCCGGTAACCCCACTGTCAGTGGCGGCGCCAGGAATTTTAGCGAGGGTAGGCAAACCAAATAAATGGGCCCCCGACCCGAGACCCCCCTTTTCTCAACGAAATGCTTCAATAAAATAAAGTAGCGATGTACATGACGAACAAAAAAGTTCTAACAACAGTAAAACGAGTCCAAATATAACCGAACTGGTTTAATTTACTAGAAGATACCTCAAAAATTTCTAAATACATTATCGACAATTGTTTCATGGTTATTTATAAATAATTTTATCTCTTGGGACAATTTTCAGACCCTTTCTAGATCAATTTGGGGCCCCTTATAGGGTGATTTTGGGGGCTCTCAAAATTTTAAGGTAGGCAGTGGCCTACCTGGCCTACCCCCTAGCGCCGCCACTGCCCACTGTACCTGCGCGGAGAGCATGCACGCCAAAAAGAGCAACAAAATTTTGCTCACCTTTTCTATAATCTTAACGAAGGGACTCGGTTTAATCCCTTCTAGAATGCTGCGAATTGTGTTAAAGTTCAACTTAAATCCACGTACTAAATTTCGAAATACAAGAAATACTAAATATTTCCGTTATTTGCCTTTTTTAAAAAATATTTACTCCTCAGACCACAGGGTTTGAGCAGCTTTGCCCCTCCCAACTTCTGAAACGTTCGTACGCCACTGAAGGGACAAATGTTATAAATTTCGTTTAGAGGGAGATAATAGAGATGCAAAAGTTAACACTAACAACCTGCAGATTTTTTTTAATGTTTAACCTATACGCAACAAGATTCCCATTTTCCGGAAACACATTTGTGTTAATTCGAACTGTTTTTAAAAGCGACGTATAAAATGTTGTTGAACATTCAGAAACAAATATATTGGAATTCATAGATTTTTTCGAATTTTTTAAAATGCACAGGTCTATGTTTAAAAAAACACAGATTTGTAATTTTGGGTGGATTTGTACATTTTTCTCTTTCCTTTTGTGGGTTTATGTTTTTTCTTGGAATTTTGTGGAATTGTGTTTTTTTTAAAGAATTAACAGTTCTATTTTAAAATAATTCACAGATTTGGATTTTGTATATATGAATTTGTTTGTGGATATTGTCAAAAGGACCCCTCACACTTAACATTGATTTTGGTTCCCGGTGAAATTTTTTAAAATTTGATTATCATATAGATAAGGTGATCCCGAACAATGTTTCAATGGAGTGAATTTTTCTAAGTCGTACAGTTCACCCGCCAGACCATCGCGAAAGTCATCAAAACTGAAAAATAGCAAAACCATTTCTCCTTAACGAAATTGCCGTGCGTGTTTTAAAAAATATATATATATATTTACCGATAATAATATTGAAATTACCATTTCAACAAGATTTAAACCTTATTACCAACACAATTTCTCAAAATAATTATTGAAATAAACTAAATGGTATTAGTTTATAAACCGGTTTTAAATAAAAAAAATTTAAAGATGTAATAATCGGTAAATATTTTTCTAGGGAGAGAGAGCGGTGATTCCCGGTGAATTTTAAATACTTCTATCTTGTACAACCTAGAGTAATATTTTATAGAAATTATATGACAATTAAAATGAAATTACTTACATGAGTTGTTATATCGTAGACTTTTTTAGTCACCGACGTCTCTCCAAGGGGTTGGTCACTTAACCCTCGCGTCTCTCGTATGCATTGCCCTTGAGCTACTGAGCTGTCTTCGTTAACTGTTTCGCTAACTTTAAATATACGATTGCCTACCAAAAGAGCTTGACTTTTTCTATACGTAGATTCTCTAAATTATTTTCTAAGTCCATTTAACGCCAAAAATCCCACGTATTTCGTTATTTGTTTCGTATTACAATTAGCGTTCGCCATCATTTATGGATAGTACTCGGGTTTTTCCGTTTCAAAATACGCGGTAGATTAAACCGAGGCTTAAGACTGGGCAAGAGTCACCGCCTTAAAATTTTCGACTACTTTAAAGCATGGGCCAAATAATGATGTGCACGAACCAATGGATGAAAAGTTATGAAACTGGCTTTTAAATAAACCTTGAAACTTATTTAAAGTTAAAAAATTCGCGAAAAGTATTAATATTGTTTAGAATTACAACCTACTTTCTAAAATCTAATTTTGCTTTCTAATACGCGCGTTGGCAACGCAAACTTTACCTAGACGAGCAGCTGTTAAAAATATTATTTTTGAATGTTATAAAGCGATAATCGATTTTTCAAGAAGATTTTATATTACATTTAAGTTCATATAAACTAGAAAAATTGTCAGTGGAATATTTCTTATATCATTTGGTAGGTTAATTAACGTTTAATTATCGCCAACTTTACATTAATTTCAATGAGGCGTGGAAAAACCTTTTCACCAAGTTACGCGCGAGCTCGCCACGAGAGGCGCTGCGTGTCATTTTCGTTCGAAACCGACAAAGCCTATTATCGAAAGCGTGAGGAACCTTCATATTTTCTACTACGTAGCCCTGTGTAGTCAAATAATACTGCGTAGGATTTTTTCCTGAGTGTTAAATCTAGGAGCAACAAACACAAGGAGAACGCAGCTAGCCTTTAAACACGCTAACGCAATACGCAGTGTTGTGTACAAATTTCATTGGACGAACACTTTCGCTGAAAGTTTTACGATCAGGGGCCCTATTCTGTAAGCAGTTCTCGATCGAGATCTCTCTCGATCTCGAATCGTTCTCACGAGATGTCGAAAAACGCTATTCTATCAAATATTTGTCGAAAAATGCTACTCGAATTCGATGGACTTCTCGAAGTCGATCTAGTCGTGTCCGAAGCTTACGAGATCGCTTTCGACAGAGGTTTCAACCAATCATCGAGCTGGTAGTTCTTTTTAACTCCCTCCCCCCACCCTTCTCCCGTGTTGCCAAAAAGCTACCACTAGTCCACTACCCAAACCGTCTTTCTTACTTTCTTAGGGAAAAAAGCAATGGCGCTTGCTATCGCTCGGCTTGAATTGTTCATGATGAGACAAAAATTCCACTATTGCCTCTTGCTGGGAAACTGAAAAACGACTTTGTCTCTCCGACATTGAAAAAATTACTTCAGCGATTAATTTATTTCTTTATAGAAGATAATTCTAAGCTAATAAAAGAAATTTCACTAAAAAAACACAACCAATTCTTTACACCAAAACTTTTTACCAAACAATAAATCCTTTGGACTTTAAATATATACTGCAGTATTACAATGAAAATAAATATCCTTTCTCTAAACTATAAAACATGTGCGTTTGTAATCAGCTGTTTTTGTGATGGTGTATTCTTATTGGTCGGAAAATAGAGAGCCTATGCGCGATTCTAACCGGAAATGTGTAGAACCCACGTGGTCTACTCGCTTGTCGAGAGTCGAGATGTATCACTTCGAAGTCGATTTCGATGAAGTATAGAATAGCGTTTATCGAGAAATGACTTCTCGATCGAAGTGATCGCCTTCGAGATCGACTTCGAGTCGACATCGAGAGTGAGATCGAGATAAATTAGATAATAGCCTCCCAGGGGGGGGGGGGGGGGAAGACAATTTACGAATTTTTCCCTTCCGAGGGCAGCATGCGCTAAAGCGTCTAACAAATGAAAAATGTACACAAGAAAATGCACGACTTTTGACGGGTTGCGTTCTCCTTGTGTGGGGTGCAGTGTTTGTTGCTCCCGGGTTAATCAACCTTCTTTTAATCCCAGATGTAAAGAAATGTATTACAGACAATTAGCCAATGATACGCTTCGCATTTTCTGACGTCACGGGTGCCGAAAATAATTTTAGAAGCCTGGAAATTCGCCGATAATCTCGGTTTCCACCATTTTGACTTCTTTTATAATAATTTTAAGACAGCTTAACAAATTTTGGTGAAATTTTCTGTTCTTGCTCTAAAATGTTTGCTCTTTCTAATGAATCATTAATTATCCATAGCTAAAATTTCGTACAACCAACACTTTAGGGAGCTTTTGTGGTTTTAATTTTTGGTGCATTTTCTGGATTTCTTAAAAATCCAGGGACTTTTAAAAAATACCAAATTGTTGTCGGACTTTTTGTGGATTTTGTATTTTTCGTTCTGTGTCCGACCTCTAGTTGAGAGAAATAAACTAATAGTTTGTCTTCAGTAACTATGTTGCAGTGTTACGACTAAGCAGAAGCTGAGTAAAGTTGCTTGGCTGTCTTTTACTAATAGTCGCATTTTGATAGCTATAATTGTTTCTATTGGACATCGCAGTTCTAAATAGTAACGGCCATATCCACTCTTTTGATTTCAATTATTTCTGTTCATTTTAGGTTAATTCGTGAATATGTTATCTTCTCTGAATTTCGTGACAATTATTTTCATCATCAGGTAATTACTATTTTTAATTAATTTCCAAATATTTTTTCATTATGTTCAACTAAAATTTACGTAATAAATATCAGTTTGACACTTCTTACTCTCCCAATGCTATTTTGTTTTAATGATAGTTGATTTCGGCAATGCCCATGTAAATCATTTCGTTGAAAAGTAGTGAGAATCCGCGATCTGTTACTAGTCTTAGGAAGTGTCAGGTAACGCAGTCCGAGTTGTAGCAACCAACAGCCCATTTGAAAAGTTTTGTAACGCTTTCAATAATAAAAATAAGGTTTACTTTGTCTAAATAATGAAAAAAAATACTATAGGAACAACACACTGACTAAATACAGAGTGTTTTAGTTTGATCACCCCAGGCATTTTGTTCACCTATGTATTACCTAGAAATGTGAAATTTTCAGGATTTCCACTATCGGGTAAGGTTGTTGTTATTTATAATTTCAGCAAAATCGTGACATTTTTTACGTTTTTGGAATTTTTATTTTTAACGTTTGGTGGTAGACGAAAACTGTCAATGAACAAGTTGTACAGCACACTCGAAAACCTTAAATGAGATTGGTTTGGTCAGAATAGGTCAATTTGTCCCTGAGATATTAGGTCATGAGAAATAACAAGTTGGTAGATGGTAGTAGGTCATAGAAACCTATCAAAATTGTAATGTTTGTATGACTGCTAAAAATGAATGATTTTTAAACTAATTTTTTATTGGTAATTAATTTTTAGATTAAAAACACTTCCCGAAAGTGTTACAAAATTTAAAAAAAGGAAGTTGTAATTATTGTACAAAAATGTGTAATTTATGCAAACCGAATTTCCTAAGGTTTTTCTTTGCAGTGGCACTTTGTTTAAATTTAGGTTTACTTTTTAGGATTTAAAGTGCGGAGTCACCGATATTAAAATTATTATCTCAACGTACTTCAGTTATTAAGAATGCCTCGTTATAGCCTTGAACAGCGTTCCAAGATGGTACAGTTATGGTGAATGGTGATGGTCATCAAAACGCACGTCTAGTAAGTCAGTTGTTTCAAATGTTATATCCTGACAGTCGACCAGATCACCACACTATTATCCGTGCTGTTCGTGACTTTGATTATGATGGCAACGTGAATCCCAGATTCCTCGGACAGGGACGTCATAATATTAATATGGAAGACACAGTCATCACATACTTTGTCACCTACCCTCGACAAAGAATGTCGTACTCCGATTGTCAACGTATTATGTTTAGAGTGTTCTTGACCACCATTACTTTCATTCATACCGTGCCACGCTCCACCAAGCACTTCACGATGGTGATAGGTGGCTTAGATTGGACTTTTGCAACTGGTTCATTACCATGGCCGATGCAAATGAAGATCGCCTCCGTTTGCTCCTCGTGTCCGATGAGTGCTCATTCTCGAGAGATGGCCCGTTTAACATACAGAACAACCAGATGTGGAGCGATGAAAATAAACAAACAAACAATAATCAGCTAGGCTATTACCCAAGGCACCACCTTAGGCCCAAGTCATCTAGCGACTTATTATGCCTTTAAACAGGTGGCCGCACTGGGGATTTCCTCTCCACAATCAGGTCCAATTTCGCTTTAAGGTCTGGGCTGGTCTACTAGGAGATCGCCTTATTGGACCATTTTTACAATTTCTAACCACCGAGTTCCCTGGGCGTTGCATTGGAAGGAACGGCCCAGTACGATGGACACCTAGGTCCCCAGATTTGACACTGGCGGACTTTTTCCTGCGGGGATTCGTGAAGGAGGAAGAGAATTACTGCAGCGTTTCGATTCGTAACTCCAGCTATGCTCCGTGGTTCATTTCAAAATATGCTGTATCGCTCACGAACGTCTATAGCAGCAGATGATGGAATTATCGAACCTCATTTAGTATATGACTGGTTTATTTGTAAATTTCGTAACGCGGGAATGGCTTTTTTCTCTCAAAATTAATTACCAATAAGAAAATTAGTTTTAAAAAACGTTCATTTTTAGACGTAGGTTTCTTTTTAAATTGGTTGTGAAAAGGCTGAGGCCACGTACTACCAACTACCTACTCCGACCAAACCAATTTCATTTAAGGTTTTCGAGTATGCTCCACAACGTGTACATTAACAGTTAGTCTTAAAGAAAAATTCCAAAAACGCGATAAATGTCACGATGAGAGATACAAATAACAACCACCTCTCCCGATAGTGTACATAATGAAAATTTCACATTTCTAGGTAATATAGTTTTCGACAAAATGCCTGGGGCGATCAAATTAAAACACCTTATATCAACATATCATTCGTTTCCGAAGGTAATGATTTGGCCAACGTAGAACAGTGGAGAAAGATTATATCCCTCTACGATAGACTATCATTTCTTCAATATGACACTTATCTTTATTATAGCTAACCAAGAATGTATTCGGGTCAACGTAGAATATGTTCGCCTCAAGATTTGCGGTAAATAAACCTCGCCTTCCTCGCGTGATCTTTTCGCCCTCAGCTTCGATAGTCGTCAGAGCATCATGGGAACCAAGGCTATAGCACTTATTAACCTTGTAGAAGGACTAAATTTTAAAATACTTTTTGAGTGGGATAGTCTGACCTATTTTGTTCGTGAAAGTTCTCTAGCCACGTGTAGCGCAAAAACGGTGAAGGTTTAATGGCTGAAATTTCGTATGGACTTTCTATATGACATTGTCAAAGGCCATTTTTAATAATAAGAATTTTAATTTTAATTAAAGCGAAGAAAACGAATTTTTAATGGCGATGGTGCTATGACATCCAAAAATATTTTCATTATTGAACAGGCCTCTTATAATTCGTTGCCCTTGCTTCATTGCAAAAATAAAATGGCCGACTTTGATGCACAAGCTTGGTTTCCAGCTAAGCCTTGGTTAAACGTTTGATTTTTATAATCGCAATGGAGAACGTATATCCGGTGATCGCAGCCGAGAGGTTACGAGCACTGTTTGGTAATAAATCATACTACGTGGTTGGCAGTTTAAACCCCGTACCGTTAAGGAAGGTTACTATATTTTCATTTTTCTTAAATTAAAATAAATTGTAAAACATAAATTTTATTGTTATAAAATCTTAATTAAAATATAAAATATTAAATGTTGATGTGGTTTCATTTTTATTAACTTAAATTTTAATAAATAACGTCTCTTGTTAGGAACGTCCCTTGTTCGTAACGTCCCAAGTTATGAACGTCTTGAGTTAAGAACGTCTTTGTAAGGAACGTCAATTGCTTAAAGCGTCCCTTGTAAGGAACGGCCCTTGTAAGGAACGTCCCTTTAATGCAACGTCACATGTAACGATCGTCCCTTGTTAGTAACGTCACCTGTAACGATCGTCCCTTGTTAAGAACTCCCTTGTTAGGACCGTCCCTTGTAAGAAACGTCCCTTGTAAGAAACGTCCCTTGTAAGAAACGTCCCTTGTAAGAAACGTCCCTTGTAAGAAACGTCCCTTGTAAGAAACGTCCCTTGTAAGAAACGTCCCTTGTAAGAAACGTCCCTTGTAAGAAACGTCCCTTGTAAGAAACGTCCCTTGTAAGAAACGTCCCTTGTTAGGACCGTCCCTTGTTAGGACCGTCCCTTTTAAGAAACGTCCCTTGTTAGGACCGTCCCTTGTAAGAACTTCTCTTGAATAGAACGTCTCTTGTTAGGAACGTCACGAAAGGTCCTATGTTAGGAACGCCTCTGTTTTTATGATCTTCAATAGTAAGGAACGTCCCTTAAATGGAACACCACTTGTTACGCTCATCCCTTGTTACGAAAGTTACTATGTTAGGAATGTCCCTTGTAACGATCGTCTATTGTAAGGAACGTCACTTGTAACGATCGTCTATTGTAAGGAACGTCACTTGTAACGATCGTCCCTTGTAAGGAACGGTTCTTGAATGGAACGTCACGTGTAACGATCGTCCCTTGAATGGAATGTCCCTTGTATGGAATGTATCTTCTTAGGAACGTCTCTTGTTATGAAAGTTCCTTTGTTAGGAACGTCCCTTGTAATGAACGTCTCTTGTTAGCAACGTCCCTCGTTAGAAACGTCCCTTGTTAAGATCGTCCGTTGTAAGGAACGTCAATTGTATGGAACGAGCTTTGTATGAAACGTCCCTTGTTATGAAAGTTCCTTTGTTAGGAACATCCCTTTTTTAGGAACACCCCTTTTTAAGGAACGTTCCTTATTCGCAACATCCCATGTATAGAACGTGTCTGTTTAGGAACATACCTTGTTATTAAAGTTCCTTTGTTAGTAGCGTTTCTTGTATAGAGCGTCTCTTGTTAAGAACATCCCTTGTATCAGAATTAGATTAGGAGAAGTTACTACAGAGCCTGAGATTCTGGAAGCGCAAATGCCTTACAAAAGCGTGGGGGGGGGGATTTAAATTTCCCGTTGAAAATTCCACCCCCTCAAAAGGAGAGAAGATTCTCGAGGGACGCTGGGTAACGATACCGCCATCTAACGTGAGCTATTCACATAACTTTCGATGGCAAACTTGTAACTCCTCTCGAACTGCCGTTTGGTGATATTTATTTTCGTAATATGCTAAAACATTTTCTACCGAAAGCTTTGGTATCTTTTCTAGCGATTTCGAATAACCGGTAATTGGAAAAATTAAGCGATTTTCAATAGATCCAGGTACTTGCTCATTTAAAACGTTCCCTAAGCCTTTGCTAGGAGTAATAGTAGAACACAAACTCACGCTCACCGCCATTTTGAATATTACCGGATTTTCGTTGTTGCCAGACAAATGTTTTGAAACGGAAGTGGCTCAAAACTTTAAAATGGCGTGCTAAAAATTTTGGCCCCATTCTCTCATTCGTGTATTAAGTGTTGTTAGACATGGAATGGTGGGACTGGGATGACTCATATTTACCTAAGTTACTAATATATTTAAAAAAGGATGTAAGTTTATTTGTTCAGTCAAGAACCGCGTTATTTAAAACATATGGTTCAATATTCTATACATTTTTTATTTATCTTTAATGCTAAAATTCCTAAATACAAATTTACTTACTTCATAATTTAATTCTACATGATAATTAAAATTGATCATCTTTGAAATATCACAAACTAATGTCCCAACTACCACTGATTCTGTAAGGGTGGACTAACTCTTCGTTTTGATGTCAACATTGGTAAATTTGTTAGCTTTTGAATCTTTTTTCTTTTTAATTTCCGACCGATTTAAAACTTGGCGAAGGCTTAGTATTCTTTGCCATTTTTTGGTTATTATTTGACAATTTTTTATCAAAATTACGTGCTAGAGACTTGAGTGAATGCATCCTAGGATGGTGGAAATTCATATTCCTAGATGCCTCTGTCTCACTTTCTAAGCTGTTAATATCCATAATATATCGCAAAGACGTTTCAGCGGTTATATCAGCTGCCATTTTCCCGTGTTTCTACAAATTTCCACCAGGTACCGATCTCGGTCTTACTCCCGTGATAGGGGGGCCAAAATTGTCATCCCGCCGAGTATTCCCCTCTCTCTCTCTCTCTCTCTCTGGTAAGTCAAATGCGCCCACAGTGGGCTCTATGGCTCTATGATAACTTCCTCTAGGCTCTAATCTAATTCTGCTTGTATAGAACGTCCCTTGTATTATTGTGTTATAAAGCTGGATTAACTACAAAAGTAACTGTTTAATTAGGTCTTTTAATAATCATGACTGGTAGCTCTTCTTGGGAACTAGAAGTGCCGGGGGAGAGCCGGGGCTCCTCTTCGCTTGGCTCCGACTCTCTTTTACGAGGTGGCTGGCGCCATCTACCATTACATACAGGCCCGTAGCCACGGGGGGGCATTCGGGGGCAATGCCCCCTCAAAAATAAATGTTGCCCCCTCAAATGAAAATTTTATTTGCCCCCCACCGGCCCCCTCAATCTAATCCATTCCCCCTTAAAGAATATTATCTGCCCCTTCATCTTTATTAGTTTTTTAAACTTCTATTCGTTGAAATTTTCCTTTTGGACCACTTGTCTTTGTTTAAGGTTTAGATCGTTATTTCAAGGATTCTATATTTTAGAAGGATAGGAAGTGACTAGGTTTCCCTGTATAAACGGCCTGGCGGGAAGAGCGTGGAGTTTTACAAAAGAGTGACGTCACTTTTACCGCTTTTTCTCACCCCCAAGGCCAAATCGTTCACCGGCAAAATGGGCTTTGGCGCCTTCACGAATAGAGATATTTGACCTTGGCTGGGAAATTTTGGGAAGGAGTTACTGCGCAGTCGCGCGTTTTCTTCCCGGCGCGAAAGCGCCATCACTTCCTATCCTTCTAAAATATAGAATCCTTGGTTATTTATAGGTAACTAAGTTGTAGAATGGTCTGTTTCAGAAAGGAAGGTTTTTTTGTTGATCACCAAAAATATTTCACGGCGCCACTAATTTTCGAAATTAGGTAACGAAAAAATGTGCCCCTTAACGAAATTTTTCTGGCTACGGGCCTGATTACATAACATATAGAACGTCTCTTGTATAGAACGTCTCTTGTTATGAACGTCCCTTGTTCAGAACGTCACTTGTAAGGAAAGTCCCTTGCATAGAAAATCCCTTATAAGGAACGTCTCTTGTAAGGAACGTCCCTTGTAAGGAACGCCCATTGTATGTAACGTCCTTTGTGTGAATGGAGATTTACGATTTAATTTTAACGTCTTCACTTCTTGTTTTTAAACTGATACTACACAGTGAAATATATAACACTGCAGCTATGAAAAAGGGCCATATATAACATAAAAAGTTCAGCTGCGCTGAGAAAAAAAGACGGTATATAGTTAACCTCGTATCGATTCACTACGACCAAGAAGGGACAGGTATTAGATTGGTTGGTTAGTTAGGTTTTAGGAGAAACAAAACTCTTTTAATGTAATGTTAATTTTGTTACACATTAATTTGTTTCCAAAGATTATTAAAATTCAATGAACTTCCCAACACCAACGTACAAAAAATGTCTTATTAGCATTACAGATTTCGTTAACCAACCAATCTAATACCTGTCCCTTCTTGGCCGTAGTGAATCGATACGAGATTAGATATATATATCCTCTTTTTTTCTCAGCGCAGCTGATATTTTTTGTTATATATTTGTTTATATTTAGGGAGAATGCTTATGTTGAGGCGTTTTTGGCGTTGCTTCTAAACATGCTTAAGAAGTAAACTTCTTACCCAAAAAAATAAAATAAAAATCAAATCAAGGGCACACCGATGACGTTTTCCCCTCCCTCCACTCATGATTAGGGAAAATTCAATAATGATGCTTGAAGTCATTCTCCTTTGAAATAGATAAAAATTTTCAAGATTCATAACAATATGATAAAATTATCTTAAATAAACATTCATCTTCATAAACTATTTAATTTATTCGCATGAAACGCGTACCTTCGCAGGCTCCCACGGATTTTTCAAAACACGTTTCAGAAGCAAAAAATTAAGTGGGCGAAATCCGTTATGAAAACTTGTTTCTTAAACTATTTCATCTGCTAAATATATTTTATACATAGTAAATATCCCTACCTCGTCTAATTTTCACATTTTATACGCATTACTCGATAGGAGGAGTAATGTAAGTTGTAAATTTCCAGCCGGGGTGCGTTAAGAGCTATATTATATACTTCAGATTATATTATTTTTTCCAGCGTTAAATTTTCCATGGCCATCAGCAACACGGATTTGATAGAAGCGGCTAAAGCTGGGGATAATGGCAAGGTCGTTTCTTTGTTAATGGAAGGTCTTGACGTTAACGCGGAGGACCGTCGTGGAAACACTCCCTTGCTTTGGGCATCGCAATATGGTCATTTTGATGTTTGCCAAACCCTCATCGAAAACGGGGCAGAGGTCAACCATTTATCTAAAAATGGCGACTCCGCGCTCAACGTAGCGTCATCTCGCGATCACCGCGAGGTAGTCCGTCTTCTACTGGAAGAAGGTCAGGCCGACCCCAAATGGAAAATCCGAGGTCGTGATGGCCCGTTGCATCCCGCGTCGAAACACGGACACGCTGATGTAGTCGCCCTCTTACTGGAACACGGGGCTAACCCTAACGACCTTGGATTCAGAAAGAGAACGCCGTTGCATATCGCGTGCGAATACGGTCGCAAAGCGGTGGTTCGTCTTTTACTTCGTTACGGGGCGAACGCCGACGCTCTTAACGATGATCAAGAAACGCCGTTGGATGTGGCCAAATCAAAGGGCTATCACGAAATCGTCAGCCTTATCCAATCTGAAAGAAAAGTTCCCTCCGAAATAAGTATCCGAAACGAGAGTCGTCCTGACACCACGAACAAAGTAACGAAAGTACAACCGTCGTCAAATATCTCCTGCTTAATAATTGCGGCAACGCAGAACGCGACCGATCAAGCGCCGGTTACCGTTTCTCCTCCCGAAAGCGATTCAACGGCCGCTTCGTTGGAGAATCAACCACTCGATGAAACGAGCCGAATGTATGATTTGAAATCCGCCATGTCTCAACTGATGGAGCTGAGTGAGGAGATTCATACTACTACCGGAAACCTGAGTCTACTAACAAATAATTTGAGTTCCCAGAGACGACTAATTTCGAGATTGAGTCGCGCGATCGAACTAGCCAGCGAGCGACAGGCCGAGCCGAACGCCGAGAAATTGGAAGATCTGACGCGTAAGCTCGATCTGGCCAAACAACGAGAAGCGGAACTGCTTAATCAAACCAAGTTACTCGAAACCAAAATCTTAAGTTTTAAAAGGAACAGGCAGCGAGTTTACGATGTAATAGGACGACTTATGTAGCGCGTTATTTTTCTATCGATAGTTGATACACGTATTTAGATCAATTTTTTAGTTAAATGAGAAGGAAAACCGAAGCTTTTACGTTAAAAGGTTTCGCGAGAAAAACACGCGTTTTCACGTTCGAACCTTATTTCTTCCTGACACAATTTGGCGCCTCTAATCATGGGCGAATACATTCTAGAAGTTTCTCAAGTTCTTTCATTAAGTTCGCTTGAAGATTGTTCAATAATTGAAATAAAGCTCTTTTTTGTTCAATTTACAAATGTTCATTTCAGAACACTCCCGCGTAATGCGATTGAGGGGCGCGTTTATAGCATTAGATGCCCTAGAGGTCAGTTTGGGGCCCGTATTGCACCCTCTCAAATCATTACGCAAAATCGTGGAGTGGCCAAAATAGGACGCTCCCCTTATGGTGCTTTTTCAAAATCAGGGAGGAAAACGACTTTTGAAAAGCTTTCAATGAGGTTAAAAATTTATAAAATTTCACTTTTAAGACCTAAAAGTGAAAAAAATACGGAAAATCCCTATTTTAATTTGAAAGTGAAACAATTATGCGCGTAAAGATGAAGTACAAAAAGTACGTTGTCGTATTCTCCAAAGGTACAGTCGTGGATCCGAACACTTTTATTTGATTATATTTTCGCTCCTATCGGTGCCACATGAAAGTGCAATACCTCTCTGTAAAGGTCTGGTTACATTCTATTCTATTCCGGACCAAAATATTCGTGGGTTAGAAATAGTGTTGTAAGTCGGAATATTTTCCGAAAGAAATTAAAAAAGTTTGCATTCCATGATTAGTCTAATATATTGTTCGCAAATTTAAATAAAATGGAATTTTCGCCTCCTTTTTTCGAATCTGAAAGTAAAACCAAACCTCTAGACTAGTTTAAACTAGTTAACAATGTAACACTATTAATGTTTTGTAGTATGTTTACTGATATTAGACATTTTATATCGAGAAAAAGTTAAAAACATTAAAAACCCTTAAAAGGTAATTTATGTTTCAAATTTTTATTTTTCCGATTATTTTCCAAAAAATTTCCCGCATTTTATTTTCCGGAAAATGAACAACACTAGTTAGAAATATTTTAATGACCCCAGAAAATTGGCTCCAATAAATTTTTATCCGAAAAGTAATCCGAAAGAATTGTCGAAATCAATGTAGCCGTTCGAAAGCTATGGTCCTACTTTGAGATTCAATTAAAATTAGTAGGCACTATAGAAAAGTTATACGGCTTATCCGGTGATGCTTTTTTAGATAACTGGGGAAATATGAGACTCTTTGACCTATTTTAATTAACCGTGTTATTGGAACTGTGAAAGAAATTAAGATCTAGCCCTAAGTGTTAGCAATAAATTATTTCACTCTTTATTACGATAACAATGTTTACAGTGGCGTAGCTAGCATAGGTGGCACCCGGGGCGGATATCATGGCGTGCTAGTGAAAACGTGTAAAAAAGGTTTTTCAAATTTCTCTAGCTTGTGTATGTTTTTATTTTTTCCCCGGTCGGGTGTCACCCCCAAAACGGCGCCAAACAGGTCCCACCCGGTGTCTTACAATTAAGGGAGTGATGGTTTCTGCGCGCGTGTATCTTTGTGCCCGGTAATGTGAAAAAATTCCAATGAGTCGTGGCCCCACTGAATGAGATTTTTCTCTAGGAGAGAAAATGCCGAAAAAGACGGGTACGCGTATGGAAAATGCCTCTTATTTACATTTACTTTATTTCAGTTCTAAATACACCAAAGGCTGTGTTTTCATTTTTTATTCGTTTTTATTCGTTACTTGTAAAAATAAATATTGCAGAAGTAGCCATAAATAATTGCTTTATAAAATTTTGAGATTAATTAAAACGTGTTTTAATTATTCTCAGAATATCAGTCCACTGGTGGTTCATTTTCGTTCAAATAATTAGCAACCTTGTTTGCCAAGTTCACTACTAACAATGTAAGACATATTTTCTAAGACCAAAATTTTGATAATAAAAAATGTTATCCTTGAATTTATTGGTTCTATTTATTTTTCTTCCCCTGTTTCAATAACACAGTTGAATAATTAGGTCAAAGAGTTCTATATTTTACTCGGTAATCTAAAAAGCATCACCAGATAAGTCGCACGAGTATAAATATTTCTACAGTGCCAACTAAAACCGCAGATTGAATCTCAAAGTTGTGAAAAAATCGGATAAAAATATCGTGGTGCCATATTTGAGGGGTTATTATTTTGATAAATATTTTTAACCTACAATTATAATTGAAACGGAGTAGAATAAAATGTAAGCAGACCTTTACAAAAAGGTATTGCACCTTAATGAAGCCACGATAGGAGCGAAAATACAGGGTGTTTTAATTTGATCACCCCAGGCATTTTGATCAAAAACTAATTACTTAGAAATGTGAAATTTTCAGGATGTACACTATCGGTGAAGGTCGTTATTATTTGTAAATTTCAGCAAAATCGTGACATTGTTCATGGTTTTTGGAATTTTAATTTTTTTTAAAACTGTCACCAAACAATTTGTAAAGCATACTCGAAAACCTTAAATGAAATTGATTTGGTCGGAATAGGTCAATTTGTCGCTGAGATATAAGGTCATGAAAAATAACAAGTGGCAAGTTGGTAGTAGGTGGCCTGTGCTTTTTCACAACTAATTTAAAAAGAAACCTATCAAAATGGTAATGTTTGTATGACGGAAAAAAATTAACGTCTTTTATTGGTAATTCACTTTGAGAGAAAAAACAATTTTCGAAAGTGTTACAAAATTAAAAAATGTACCAGTCTTATAGTTCAATACTACCATCTACTGCTACACACGTTCGTCCGCGATACAGCATATTTTGAAATGAACCACGGAGCATAGCTGGAGTTACGAGTCGAAACGCTGCAGTAATTCTCTGGCGCAATCTTCTTCGCTAGTGACTGGTGTCTTATAAACTTCCTTCTTCACGAATCCCCACCGGAAAAAGTCCGCCAGTGTCAAATCTGGGGACCTAGGTGGCCATCGCAATGGACCATTCCTTCCAATGCAACCTCTTTGCTGGTGAGGAGGCGCACCGTCAATGCTGGAACCAAAGGTGTGGAATTTCGATTAAAGGTACATGTTCCAAAGCTTCTGCAACTTAATTCTGTAGGAAGGCCTAGTAGCTCTCCTCATTAATCTGATTCGGTAAATAAAATGGTCGAATAACGCGATCTCCTATAAGACCAGCCCAGAAGCGAATTGTATCTGATTGTGGTGAGGAAATCCCCAGTGCGGATTTTCATTTCTCCACACGTGGTTGTCACACGGGCCGTCTCTCGAGAATAAGCACTCATCGGACACGAAGAGCAAACGGAGGCGATCTTCATTTGCATCGTCCATGGTAATGAACCAGTTGCAAAAGTCCAATCTAAGTCACCTATTACCATTGTGAGGTTATTGGTGGAGAGGGTAAAATAAGAAGTAAGATAAGTATGCAAGTGTGAAAATTTTCATGTCAGGTTCTTCGATTGGGGATACTCCAATTCACGCTAAAAATGACTAGAGTTAAATAAGTTCAAAATAGAATTTGATTCAAATGGTAGAACTTTAGTACTTGAAATTTACTTCTAGTAGTGGTAGTGTTAATAAAATTAAAATTGAAGAAATTAGAGATTGGGTGTAAAATAGCTTACGCAACTAAAAAATATCATTCTGGGGCCACGTACTACCAACTTGTTATTTTTCAGGACCTAATATCTCAGTGACAAATCGACCTATTCCGACCAAACCAATTTCATTAAAGGTTTTCGAGTGTGATCTACAACTTGTTCATTGACAGTTTTCGTCTGCCCCCTATCGTTATAAAAATAAAAATTTCATAACCGTGAAAAATTTCACGAGTTTGCTGAAATCTACAAATAATAACGACCTTCCTCTATAGTTACATCCTGAAATGTTCACATTTCTAGGTAATATAGATTTTGAGCAAAATGCCTGTGGTGATCAAATGAAAACACCATGTATAATCAGACAATCGGGTTTGGAAACCTTCTTCCACGACTGTACATTTAGAAAATATCTAGCGGAAACCACGGACTGTAAATTTTAGAGGACCGGTATTCCCGAGGTATTTTACGCCCCGTTCACCGATCAGGCTGACGGGAGTCGCTCAAGGTCATAAAAAAAAACTAAAGCGCGTGTCATACACCTTTTTGGTTTTAATTACGCGCATGCGCTTACGGCCCAATGTTTCTTAGAAGCAGACGACGCCATCTCTCCGTATGTTAACCATGGATAACGAATGTTCAGTGAAACTTATAATAAAACGTTGAAAGTGTTATAACAAATTTAGGAATTAAATTTGAATGAAAAAAAGTTATTATATTACTGAATTTAAGAAAAAAAGAGCGAACACGAGAAAATATTACATGTAAGTGGTAACAGGTACGGTTTGCCGGACTTAGATCATGATGAAAATCTAGGCCTTGACGAAAACGTGGATGTTGCTCGGCCTTCTATTTCTACAGAAGTTGGAAAGCAGTAGCACATTAAACTATTTAGTATTTTGTTAAAATTTGAGGAAGCTCTACAATTTTTGTGTGGTGAATTGATAGTGATATCGATTAATTTATTCCTGCTTTAATTCGTGACTAATTTTTCATTCTAAATAAATAAATTAATGGGCAGTTTCTTTACATCAAATCAAGATGTTACCCATCTATGAGATCCGTCAGTTACCTTGTGGTTATGGTACTTGACCCAGAGGCGTACTGTGGGTAAATGGTGCCCGGTTCTAGACAAAACAAATTATAATTAGCTTTGATATTCTAAAGATAGGAGTGTTTTTGGCGCACGGTTCAAAATGTACTCCTGAACCCAGGCTGGTACGCCTCGGACTTGTCAATTTTTATAGAACTATTTGTGGTGGGGCTTGCGATTTGGTTATTGGGTATAATTGTGTCTTATATTTTCTGTAACTTATTAGCAAGTTCTAAATTTTTTCTAATGGTTTATATATTTTTTGTATATTATAACATCAGAGTCATGCAGGTTCGCTATTCTTTTACATGGAAAGGTACACCGGAGTGGAAAAATAACTGATATGGTTTACTCTAACCACTTCATTAGGATTACTAAGGATTTAAGTTTTAAGAGATTGAAAATTCTAAACTCCTGTATCTTTATTTTTATAGGAAATTTAAAAATAATTTCAATGTGGTATAAAATTATACAGCTAATTAAAAGCTCTTTTAGGTTTTTTTATACATTAATATTTGACTCAGATTAGAATTGTGAGATTTCTAACATTGATTTTGTGAAATGGAAATGTAAAATATATTCTATTTTTCTATGGTATATTGTTGACCTGCGTGTTAATATTAAACAACTCCTGTTGTAAGTTAGAAACCAACAAATCTAGAAATTTAAAAAACATTTTTAAAGAAAATTAGTTAATTACTTCGTAATATTTAAAAATGTTTAACTACATTGGTACTAATTTTAAATTTTAATTACTGATTTAATTTTTGGAATGATTCTGACTAATATAAGGCTCAGATTGGGCTCAACTGCAAATTGTAGACTCGGAATAAATTTAAGACTCGAATTGGACTTTCAGTCTCATTATGACAGTGATAAATTGATCCACAATAGAGTAGTATTGCTCTGTAGCTTTGGGCTATGGCCGCCATTTTGAGGGCAATTTTTTATCTATTGGAAAAAGCATGGGTGATGTTTCCTCTTTCAGTGCTCTAATGCTCTCTCGTAAAGTTCGGTTCTCAAATTCAGGTTGAATCATCTGTAGTCTGTCTGGGTTCCTTTATAACAAAACTTTAATCGAAAAGCCTCGGGTAATAGGTTAACTTCCGTAGGCACATTTCCATTCATTTCTGGATAAAATTTTCATGCAAATTATCTATTGGTGATATGGTTGTCTTTTTAATACTATCTTGTGGTGGTGTACGGTGGGACGAGTTTTCAACTTCTTTAGAATAGTTTTCCATATTATCTTCTATGGTTATATCTCTACAAGTGACATGTAATTATTATGAAAATTTAGTGATATACCAAGTCTTTGCTGGTGAACCAATTCATTCATAAAAACTTTATACTCTTCCTAGAAAGAAGGCATAATCGAATTATCTCTAGAAATTTAAGTTACTAAAAACTTAAAAAGGCTTAAGTTAAGGAACCAATTTCATTTAATATTTCGTAACTATCCAATTTCATATTTATTTATTCTTATCTAGCTGACTTTCTTCCCCACTAATTCACGTTTTGATTGGAGAATTATTATACTAGATGGTAAATTTAGCGTTGGAATCCAGTCCTGGGGCTCCGAAAATGTCTGCTACAAACCCTCAAACTCGGCGTTGGGCTCCAATTTTTTCTGTGTTTTTTTCTTGCCTAAAGGCGAGTTATCTTCTTTGGAAAGCGATTAAATATAATTAATTGAGCTCCATAAATACTTTTACAACCAAAGATACTGCATCAAACCATATTTAATTTAATAACTTGTGTTTCGAAGTTACCCCTGAATTTTTCCCATACAAAATAGCTGGCGCGATTTCAAATATGGCGTCTAAAAGAAACAAGAATATGTTTGGCGCATGCTCACGTCCCTTTCCCTTTTCCGCCCCATTTTCTGGCCAAAAAGGAGTATTCGGTCGGCCCGATTTCCAGATAACATGCGGGGGGTCTATCTCTATGCGTGGTACAAATGACCTTGACGGACTCTCTCTCTCTAGTTCGAAGTGATTGATGCTCGGGGAAACCAAAATTCTACAGGGGAAGGCTACGCTTTACTCGTCCTCTAAAATTTACAGTCCATGCGGAAACACTGCCGGTTGAACAATAGTGGCTTAGGCCCTGGGAGGCCTTAGGCAAATTTGTCAAGCTCGAAAATCTAAGGAAATTTAAGTGAAGTACGTAAAATAATAGATCATTTCCGGTATTATTTTCAAATAAGTCTTTGCGTTCTTAAAATATTGACGCACAGACCGGTATCGTCGTCAGAAAACAGAGGTGGTTATATCTATATCAATAAAACCAAAAGGAAAGTAAAAGAGGGAGATAATACCGACATGGTCGTTAGTCGCGTTTCGCAGAACTTCCAAAAAATGGGGCAACGGTGGAATTCGGACCCACGCCTCCGAAGAGACTGGTGCCTTAAGCCATCGCCTTTTTTATTTATCCATAAAAACAAATACAAATTGTCATTAAAAAGTATAAATATGAAAATAAAATAGTTAATGAGCGAATAGTTAATAAATTAAAATATATAAAATACCATATAACACTCATTGAAATACCCATAAAGAGGTTTCCCAGTTGCGAAACGGAAATAGTCTTTTTACTCGCTGGTCTGTTCTCCGTGTACATGTACCAATTGATCTGGTTGTGAGCCTCTGTTTTTAAAAGCGCGCGAAAACGAAAAAACAGCGCCCTCTTAATTGGTGGTGATCTTCCCCAAGCTAAAGAGACAACGATTATTTCAAATGGCTTTCTTCGTTGCCGCTGTCAAGGACGAAACAGCCGACCAGACATTCCAGAAACAGATGAGGGATTGTTTCTGTAGCACTCGCAAAGCGGACATTGATCAGTGTCGGTAATTCCGGACCTAAGCAGACGATTCTTTATCGTAAAACCCATATGATAAACTCTTAGGTGAAAGCTTGATAAGTGTGGACACAAGATACTGCCTGTTCGTGGAATATAAAAAAATTAACTTGAGGCAAGACCCACAAAATACACTCGCTATCGTTACCCCTCACGGCCCCTCGTTCAGTATAATAGGAAGCGAACTTCTTATTTTCAATTTAAAATCCTTTAATTAATGTAAATTTACAAACATTTTGTTTTATACATTTTTAAGCCCGAAATAAATTTCAATTATTTCATCTATTTTAGGCAGACAGCTTAATGATTTTTGTTCGAAGCTACATGAGAATATATAATTTAAAATCCAAGTTTTCCATTTATTTAATTATGCGATTGGCAAACTTTCTTTCAAACCAATCTTTAGTATTTTCTTAAAATATTTCATTAATACACACATTTTGATAATAGAGAATATCGTTTCACAGGGGACGCCATTAAAGGTCATTTTTTAAATATCGAAGTTTTACCAGATGGCGGCAACAGTTTTTCGCGATTATTTCCAGTATTTAGAAGTGGTTTTCGTAATAAATCACAGAGTATTTATTTCTTCGTAACAGTTTAAATCGGCGGCATCTAGTACAAGTAATTTTAAAAATGGTGGTTTCCCTGTACGCAATTTGTTTAAGCATTTATCAATAGACTATTAAATAATAGATTGAGACACCAAAAATCTTAATTTTGGATTGGCTATTAAACACGTAAGTTTGAAAATTGAAATTGGTTTCAAATCGAGGGGCAGATTAAATAACGAATAAATTTTAACTGAATGCCCTGTAACAGAAAGATAGCCTTGTTAATATAGAAATATTAATAATAAATGCAGCTTTGAATTATCTTTTTAGTATATAAATATTAATAATAGATGCCCCCACATTGCCTTGAGTATGCCTTAACTAAAAAAATATAATTATGATAATATAATATAATATAATATAATATATTATAATATAATATAATAACTATTTAAGTATCAGTAAATTATACTGAATTTATATAATGTATTATTATAATATAATTAATATTATTTTATTACGTTACTTCCAATTGGTTTTTAACGTTGAGCGTTTTAAATTGTTAAAGTTTAAGTGTTTCGCTGAATTTAATTGTGTTATAAATTTACTCTTTTAAGCCTAGGCATTTTTGTGTACTTCGTTAAAAAATCCAACGAACATAAATCGCTTGATAAAGAGAATTAAGGTATTGTTGCTATATTTAAATCTATTTTCGTCTCTTATTTATGGTTCGGTAATTGAAAAACGTTTAAAGTGTTGCTTGCACGAAAATCCGATAGAAACAAAACAGGTGTGAATTTATTTTACATTCTTCTCGCTCGTGTTTTCTTTTTATGAATGCGCCGCTAAATGCCTAATCTACGATTTTCAAAACTAAACAATTTGAAACCTCAAAATCAAAATGAATAAATAAATATACTCGACTCTCTGGCGTTTATCAATTTGGGGAAATGAAACTTCGACATGCAAATAACACATTAAATATAATAGTACGATACAAAATACCAGAAAATTAATTTTTATAAAATATAATAATAAATATAAATAATTAAAAATGTATCTTTTTGCCAGCAGGACCGCAAGTGTAAAGAATTATTTTGGCAGGCGTGATTTACTTAAGCCTATCGCGAAGACCTCCATCGTCATTTTAAGAGCTTATGCTAGTGACGTAGTTAAACATTATGAAACCTTCCTATTGAAATTTTTGAGAATATTTTTACAAATATGAAATGAGATAATTTTCAAATAATTTGTACTCTAAATTAACGTTATGGGGGTAAGTTAGTATCGGCCATTTCATCCGATAAAAATTCGGGTATATTTATGAAATGTAAAAATGTCGAAGATAGTTTTATATATTATAAATTTTCCTATCATGGTAATATTCATGTTTAAGTAGAAAATATAGTATACATTACTTTATTAATTATTTTAGTTAGCTTAAGCACACTTCATAAATTGGAAAAGCCTAAAAATTCATAGGAGGAAAATATGTGCAAATCTAAAACGACGTTGGCATCTAGATTCGTGAAAAAATGCGATTTAGCATTTGAAAGGTGTCTTTACTCCAACATCTACTCCGCAGTTCGGGCAGTAGTGCACCGTGTCTTTGCTGAAACTTGTGACCAGAGGAACCCAAAACAGTGGACATCTGCAAATTAAAAATGGACATCCATGTATAAATGAAACCATTTTTTTTAATACTTAATCATTATGATATTTGATCAGTTCTTTCTCGCAGCGACTCCTACTGTTATAACAGTAGGAGTCGCTGCGAGAAAGACCCAAATTAGAACGTGTTTATATTGCTTTTATCTATGTATGAGAGAGCTAACCGCGAGAGAGGCTCACTAACAAGGAGACTACCCGAGGTGTAACACACCGATTTGGATCAAACTCGGATGTTTGGTAGACCTTCATGTAACTTGAAAAACCCTGAAGGGAAATGTCTCCATAGGCAACCGTTTTGCCATGGCAACCAAAACTGTTTTTAGCAACACAAAATGGAAATTTTCCTACTGAATATAATATGGGAATCTTACCAATTTTAAGTGTACCCCCTGTAAAAATTTTAATCAAAGTCGCACTTTTTCATTATTTTTATATTTATATTTTCTATTTTTAGCATTTTCAAAAAATTAATTTTTTTACAGGGGGTACCCTTAAAATTGATCAGATTCCCATGTTATTTTCAATGGCAAAATTTACATTTTGTGTTGTCAAAAACATTTTTGGTTGCCATGGCAAAACGGTTGCCTATGGAGACATTTCCCTTCAGGGTTTTTCAAGTTACATGAAGGAGCCGGTTTCAATGCCTGCTTGTGGCACTTGATGAAAACTTGAAGTGGGGATTTCCACCACCCTCTTACGCATTGTAACCCGGCCACCTGATTTAAAGGCATTAAAAGTCGATAGCTGACCTGGGCCTAAGGTGATGGCTTAGTTAATAATTGACGCAATCTTGATGAAATTATTGACGAAGTATGGTCAAGACTGTATTGAAGTTACTAAGAATATTGGACTACAGGATTCTGATTCCCATCCTCGCAGCCTTTGTAGCTTAAATTCGTCTGCTTTTCCATTCAAGTTTGCTATATGGTATGACCTTGAATGCGCCTTAAATGCAGACGAACTTTCTAAACAAAAGCTGTGAGGATGGTACCAGGGGTTAATGCTACGCTGAAATATTCTTAGTAACTTCAATACATTCTTGGTATGGTATATCCTTTCCGAGGAGTGGTAAATGTTGATGGAAAAGCAAAGCTGGCAATTGATATTCAATTTTGTGGGGATGCTTTATATGTCAACCCAGCTAAGATTACAAAAAAAATACGTAACAATAAAAAAAATTCCGCAGTTCAAACATATAGTAATTCCAGAATATTTTCAGATAACAGTCTAATAGTTAATATCCTTTTTAATTAGTGGATATTTATTTTTAATAAAGATGTCATGAAAAATCGAGAAGAATGTATTTTTCTGAAAACAATTCTTTTCCCGTTTTACAGTATTAGTTTAAAAATGTTTGAGGTATCACCGCTTGCAGAGAAAATTAATGTGTTATAATTAATAGATTAGCCTCTATCAAAGAGAAATTTGACAGGAATTTTGTATGTTTTCAAAATAAGCTTCGTGAACTTCTGTTTCCCACCTATAAAATTGATGACGCGTTTTTCGTAACTGAGATGGTAAGTGACGTAACTTTCGGCACATCCGGTGAAAACGGTTTCATTAACAAAAATATATTTAAAGGGAAACGGTCAAGCTTTAACCAGTTAGATAGCCCTATAGCCCATTAAAAACTAAAATTTATGGCGAAAACCGCATCAAAAAATATTGAGTGGTTAATTTTTAATAAAATAAAGAAATTTCGGGAAATCGAAAAGCGCGCTTCCGCCGCGACACCTGGTGAGTAGTCGGTGATACAGAAAAACAATGTAAAAGCGAGCGCTGCTGAAGACGCGAAAAATATGTTTTGTACGCGCGGCGCGTTCCAGTTATAAGAGACCTAAGCCTAAATTGCGCGATTTTAAAAGTTAGGATAGTTCGCAAATCGATCATACGGGGTTAGGGGCGCTGGCGGCAGCCCCTAAGATGGCGGCGAAAATTCAAGACATTTTTTCAAGGCAAAAAAAGGTACGTGTTAGTATATTGAACGTCTTGTTAATCTTTTGATACGGAAATAAGGCTATCTTTGGAAAAGCTTGGCCGTTCCCCTTTAACTAGAAAATTTGGGTCTCAATGCAAATAGGGAAATTGAGCCCCCTCTATACTTATGCTACTGATAGTTCACTGAGCCTGTGGACCCTATAAGTAATGCTAGCCCCAATGCACCGCGATAGCGGATACAAGTAATATTTATTTTTGGTTTAGGGCCAGGCTCGTTAGAATATCTTACACGTCTGCAATTCAGAGATTATAACCGGCCAATATTGTAAGTGAGATCTTTTAATCATACCCGAAACTATACTTTCCAATTTCATCTTATAACGGTGTAATTCAAGTACTCACGCACCAAGGAACATTTCCTTTAGAAGGTGGATCTGATATCAATTGAGATCGCGTATTCAACGAATATAAAATTATCTCCTACTGAAAAAACTAATTTATCCAGTACTCGTTTTACGAAGTTGGAATTTCAACAAAGTGCTAGCAAAGTCCTTTAACGAAAAAGTCCATTTTTGGGCCACCGAAATTCCCCGACAATCTTTACGAATGTACTGTACCTTCGTTTGGTAACAGTGGCGTAAATAGCGCCCCCGCATACCCCGCGGCGCGGGAGGGCCCCGAGAATAGGGGTCCCCCAAACGTTCATGATTAAAATCGGTGCTATTTAAAAGCCCCAGAGTCGTTTTTCGCGGGGTGCCCCGGAGTTCCTAGTTACGCCACTGTTTGGTAAGTATCACCTCTAGAGGACTAACGACTGAAAACTCGGAAAAAATCATTTTGCGTATAGAGTTATCCCCTATACTTGTAAAATGGTTTTGTCCCCGAATTCTTTGGTTTCCCCTTTCCATTAAAACTTGTTGAGATTAATGGTAATAGTAAATATAGGGAGATGCTGCCTCACGTGGCATGGAGGTCGGGCCACCACCCTCCTACGCGTTGGAACCGGCCACCTAAATTAATACCATTAAAAGTCGATAGACTTGGACCTAGGGTGGTGCCTGATTATTATGAAAATTATATTTCACCAAATACCGAGACTTACGAATAAATGCACGCTAAGACATCATTTAAAAAGGCAATCTATAAACACAACCGATGTATTCGTGCGTACAAGACGAACGCTTTTGACTGCTGAAATGGAATAATTCGAAAATGAAGTCATATTCTCATTAGAATTTATTTTCGTTCAGTGAATAAATATGTCTTTTCTAAATTGTTAAAATGTAATAAGCGAATTAGAAAACGTTTCGGCCAGAAAATTGATTAATGCGTTTTAATTATTCGGGTTGTTTTTGGTCATTTAGCCATAGATTTTGAAAATAAAACTTCGAAATTGTTCAGTGAAATGATCTAATTTTCGAAATGAAGTAAAATCCAAATTTACACCAGCCCAATCGGCGGTCCCATGGGGAAAGACTTCCGTAATGGGACAGCGGCAATTCTCGATTGCGTTTGCTATTTTCATAAATAGATTATTGGTCATGGAGGCGTTCTTACAGAGTAAAGAAGCAAAGTAGAGACAGAAAATACGTTGTTGGTCCGTTTTCTTTTCCAACGGTCGTGAGAATGTCAACTCCGCAAGATGGACAAGAGGTCGAAACAGATTTGTCGGAGAACTTCACTTCGGTTCCAATGTTCGAAATCCTATTATCCTCGAAACCATATGTCATGATGTAAGGGTTCAATTAGTTTTCATTTATTGAATGTCGACACCTTAATTGTCCGAAGAAAAAGACGAAGCGTATCAGTATTAGTTTGTGCGCGTAGTTACGAGAGGTTTTTATACTTTTTTAAAGATAAAAAATTATACTACACCCAATGACAAAAAGAGGGCGCTTTTGGAAAAACCTTTTCCCTGATTCTAAGAAACTGCGTACGCAGTGATTACCCTTTGCCCCGAAAATGCGAACGCGTTCGCAGGCCTGACAGACAGACCCACAGACAGACCCACAGACAGACAGACAGACACGGTGGTTGTATAACCCCTCCTAGGGTACAAAGTCCCCTCGGAGAGGTAAAAATGACAGACATGATCACAATATTGTTCAGTGCCCGAAAGAAAATATCTCCAAATCCATTGAAACCTGCACGATTTCTTGTATAATTTATATTTATAAATTTGGCACCCAATATCTCAATAAGCCCATGCAGATAAAGTAATTGAAATTACCAGTTAATGGTAAAGTACTTTTATAATTAAAATCAAGTAGGTGAGAGAGTAAAAAAATTACGAACGATATAAAACCAATTAATATTTTAGTTTAATGCTTAGTTACCATATATTAAAAACATCCAAAATTGCCATACATTGAAGATAGAGTTAAGATTTTTTAAAACTGACGTAACGACTTGATGATATGAGAACTACTTTAACAGTTTTTACAGGCCTTTGCGTTTATTTATAGAGTAAATTATATAACAAATATTTAGCGCAATCTGTGTCAAAACTCTGCTTCCGTCTGTTTCACGTCACGGAGAAAGTGTTGTTCACAGAGTTTGCGCTTTTGATATATTTGTTTTAGTAAAACTCATTAGCCAAAATCAAAATGCGATTTTTTTCAATGAAAACTCACCCTTTTAAAATTACAAACAGCGTGTTGCGTAGCCTCCTGGACAAGCCCGTACTTCGCAGTTACACGCGATTGTATTGTAAGTAGATAGAAAAGAAGGGGGCAAAACTAATCCATACGTATGCCTGGGAAAAGTCATTGACCCCAATCTTACGATACACGGGAGTGTTACAGCAAAGCACGCACTAGACTAAAGGGCAACGCACCACTCGGATATTACAGAGAAGTCTCGAACTTAGTAAACAATGCGTAAATGGTGAGATGGTTGTTAAAAACCAATTTGTGAAAACGGATGCCAAATTATATAAGTGACTTGGCGCAAGGAAAGAGCTTAGGGTTCGGAAATAATGTCTGGAAGCAATCATCAAGTTTGAAGGATATCGTGTCCGGCTGTCTTCCCATGTTAAATTATCTTAATGTGTCTAATCTCAGCGCACGTTGTTAGTTTAAAACAATGTTGGAGGTATCACCGCTTGCATTGAAAATTAATGTGATATAAATGAAAGTGAACATAATCACTCATAGATATGACTCTATCAAAGAGATAAACGCGACAGGTATTCTGAATAAGCTTCATGGACTTCCGTTTCCCAACCATAAAATTGATGATGCGTTTTTCGTAACTGAGTTAGTTAGTTACGTAACTTACGGCATATCCGGTGAAAACGGTTTCATTAACGAAAATATATTTACGAAGTACTTATGAGTAACTAGGTTATGTTAGGTATGATAAAACAGTATAAAGCTTATTTAATATATTTCATATTTCTATTTGGAAACTGTAATATATAGTTAATACTAAAATACCTGTGTCCATTTCAATGATCAAAATTCGAATATAACGTGTAGTAAAGATAATAAAATAAGCAGATTGAAACTTAGAAAGTGATGGAATTGGCTTTCGTCAGAGCCGTACAAAGAAAACGAAGGTGGCGTCGAGAATACTGTGTAAAGCTGGTTTCACACTCGACGGAAAGTATGCCGCAAAGACGATAATAAACGCCGAGCTGAAAATTGATTCCCATTCGATATACCGCTAACGTTCAACTTTACGCTGCTAATTTTCCGTCGAGTGTGAAACCAGCTTAACAGAGAACGCTGTTTTCCGCGTAAAGCTTGTTTTCCACTAGCGCGCGTCATAATGTTACTTTCTTTACGCGCGTAAAAACGTTTGAACGTTTCTAAGCTGAGAAACGCGTCGTTACGCGCGCCAGTGGAAAACAAGCTTAATACTTGACATTCATAATAGAACTGTTTTTGAAATCAATACCCCGCTACTAACGGCGCTTCTAGACCAAAGCTCCGACCTAGGTAGAGGCGAAACTAATTTAACCCAACAGGGCTTTAGTATGCTAATATTAGACGTTAAACCATACGCGTTGAGGGAATTTGCAAAATAACTTGGCCAAAGCCAATAACGAGCGCATGTCCAAGGTTCTATGTCTGGATCGATCGCTGGCAAAATACATATACGCGCTCTATGATAAAGGAAATATTGAGGAACAGTGACTACCACGGGTAGACTCTCTGTAAAGTATTGATTCGAAGACAACAGATACCAGTGGCGTAACAAGGATTTTAGTTGGGGGGGGGGGGGGGTGGGATACCATTGAAAAAAAAAGTACATATAACTAAGTTTTAAAATAAAATCCACTATTGCACAGTTTGAAATATTTAATTTGCGTGCTAGGAAAGCAATCTCCCTCGCCCCTGAAAAGCAAGGTGCCGCTGACGGTGCGGTTCGCGGATCGGACTGGGGATTTTCGGACAACCGTATCCCGTTCTCTTTCCGTCTCTCATTGTTCTACCTCAACCGGCTCAAAGTCCATACCACTTTTATCTCTCATTTCAAATCTCTCCAATGTTGCCAATGTTCGAAAGTTGAAATTCCCATTGCTGGATAGTAATAACTCAACGGAAAACATGCCATAATTTCCCAAAACATTTAAAAATTTACTTTTAAAATTAAAGTTTATTGAAATTACAATGTTTAAATATTTTGGTTAGCAGGCCTATGCATTGATTGATTGTAGTCTTAGAAGGCACCTCCTTTATATTATTTATAAAACCCTAGATTCACGAAAATACACTAATTTTGGGTTTTCAATTGATAGTCAAATTTAAAAAAACATAGGATAAATACCCACAGACCTGAAAATTCCCACAAAATCAACGTTTTTAAAGAAAAAAAAATACCTTTTTCCCACAGAGCCAAAATGGATCCCTAAAATTTCCACAATATGGGAAATTTCCCACAATCTGGCAACACTGACTCTTTCCCTTTTATGGGGTTAGTTTTAAAGAACGGGGGGAACACCACAAATTGGTGTTGAGGGTACCACGGTTATTATCGCATGGGAAAAAGGGGGAGGGGTGCCTTACTGGGGGGTTTGGAAGAGATAGAATGGCGAGTTTTTGAGTAATTTTTGTGGGGAAAAGGGTAATTCTGGCATGGGGAAAAGGGCGAGGGGTGCCTTACTGGGGGGTTTGGAAACATTGTATTTGCCGCCCGTAGGGCGGGCCTTCAGCTAGTCTATATAATAACACTCTAAGGCCTTTTCGCCCTTTTCACCCGGCGGTTTTCTCCCTCGCCCCTGAGAAGCGAGGCGCCGCTGGCGGTGCGGTCTGCGGATCGGACTGGGGATTTGCGGACAACCATATCCCGTTCTCTTTCCGTCTCTCATTTTTCTACCTCAACCGGCTCGAAGTCCATACCGCTTTTATCTCTCATTCCAAAAATATTTGAAAATTTACTTTTCAAAATTAAATTTTATAAATATTTGAAAATTAATTTTTCAAAATTAAATTTTATAAATATTTGAAAATTTACTTTTCAAAATTAAATTTTATAAATATTTGAAAATTTACTTTTCTAAATTAAATTTTATAAATATTTGAAAATTTACTTTTCAAAATTAAATTTTACAAATATTTGAAAATTTACTTTTCAAAATTAAATTTTATTGAAATTGCAATGTTTAAATATTTTGGTTGTTGGGTCTATGCATTGATTGATTGTAGTCTTAGAAGGCACCTCCTTTATATTATTTCTAAAACCCTGGATTCACGAAAATACACTGCTCTAGATAATTTTGGGTTTCCTATTGATAGTCAAATTTAAAAAACATATGATAAATACCCGCAGACCTGAAAATTCCCACAAAATCAACGTTTTTTTAAAAAAAATGCCTTTTTCCCTCAGAGCCAAAATGGATCCTAATTTCCACAATATGGTAAATTTCCCCGAACCTGCCAACACTTGACTCTTTCCATTTTATGGGGTTAGTGTTAAAGAACCGGGGGAACACCACAAATTGGTGTTGAGGGTACCACGGTAGTTATCGCATGGGGAAAAAGGGGGGGGGCTTACTGGGGGCTTTGAAAGAGATAGAAAAACGAGTTTTTGAGTACTTTTTGTGAGGAAAATGGGACCCACGGTAATTATCGCATGGGAAAAAGGGGGAGGAGTGACTTACTGGGGGGTTGGGAAGAGAGAGAAAGGCGAGTTTTTGTTTATTTGTGAGGGGAAAAAGGGTACCCCAGTAATTCTGGCTTGGGGAAAAGGAGGAGGGGTGCCTTACTGGGGGGTTTGGGACGAAAGATAAAGGCGCCCTTAAGTGATTTAGAGAGAGAAGGCAAGTTTTTAAGTTATTTTTGCGAAGGGAAAAAGGGTAAACCGGTAATTCTAGCACACGGAAAAGTGTAAGGGGTGCCTTACTGGGGGGTTTGGAAACATTGTATTTGCCGCCCGTAGGGCGGGCCTTGAGCTAGTACTATATATACGCATAAGGCGAGCGGGGAAGTTTGTAAAAGGTATTTTTAAGGGGATATACGATGGTGTAGCGGACCATCTTCACGGTTAATTTGTTTATTAACTTTTTCAATTTTATAATTTCAATGGATTCACGCATAAAACTATTTTTTGCACTTTTGACGAGTGTGACATCCCTAGTATTGAATGTATGACCTTGCTGGTTGGCATGGTCAGCTACCGCTGATTTTTCAAGTCTTATCAGCCTAATATCGGCTTCGTGTTCTTTAATACGTGTCTTAAGATTGCGGCCTGTTTGACCAATGTACGCCATACCGCAACTGCATTCTAATTTGTATACCCCCGGTTTTTCCAGAAAATCCACTTTATCTTTTCGTGAAGGTAAAATTTGATTAATATTCCCTACACACTCAAAACTTACCGTTGAAAAAACAGCAAATACGGTTTATAATTTACAGCATGGTGCAGTTGAAGTGGGTTAACAGCAGTTTGTCGTGAAATTTACAGCTTTCTGCTGTATTTTGAAGCAAACATTAGCGACTGTAAATATTCATATTCGTACTGTTTTTAAAATGACAGTTATATTAAAACAAGGTGGCAAGCCAAAATATACCTCTCCTCGGAAGAACTGTCCCTAGTGGTATTAATTTCTCGAGACGACCCTTAAAGATATTTCCGCAATTCAGAGTTATTTACTTAAAACATAATCCCGGTTCAATCCCGCCCGGTATAAAATTTTAATTTTAATTAAAATAATTGAGACGAAACAACAGAGTTTAATTTATTCAGAATAATATAAATTAAGTAGTTACAACAGCGAGTTAGACGTACTAAAACAATGCACAATTGAATTTAACCCTGTTTACAGAAAAAGTTTATCAGTTAAATATAATACGAAGCAAATTTTAATGAAAGAAATATCTACAGAGGCTTTTTGTAATTTTCTCGCTTACGAAATACTTGCCGCATCTTTGACGCTCATTTTATTTCAACACTCGCCCTTGATGAAGATACCGTAGATATCTGGTAGTGGACGACTCGTAGACTTCCTGTTGACGTTGTGACACATACCACATGAAAAAGACCAATACCGTCCAATTTCCAATATCATATAATGACTCGCACACCCAGGAAATCAATGACTGCATTAGGAATCGTAGATGTCCAAATATCCACACCAATAAAAAATGAATTAACAAGAAGCGAAAAACTTACCATTCACAAAGCACAGAAAGCCACTTGACTAAACGACAGCTGATATATCAATAAATGACCGTAGACGGAATAGTTAGGGCTCTTTATAAATAAACACAAACGAACCAAATTGATGAACTGCATTAAACATCTTAATCAGTCGAGAAAACGTTTAAAATAAATTACGAAGTAATGACGACCGAGTTGAAAACCAGACCAACTCGATATTTTCGTCATAAATGAGCTATTACAGTTGAAAACTAATAGGCTAAATAAAAAAAAGACTGAAAAAACGAATTAAATTACAAAAAACTAACGGATTCTACCCTTTATCTTATCTGCTGACTGCGCTAAAACAAGATTTGACCTTTAAATTTTCATACGTAAAATATTTAGACTTTAACAAGTTCACAAAAATTAACAAGTTGGCAAGCCAAAATATACCTCTCCTCGGAAGCATTGTCCCTAGTGGTATTAAGTTCTCGAGACGTCCCTTAAAGATATCTCGGCAATTCAGAGTTATTTACTAAAAACGTAATCCCGGTTCAATCCCGCCCGGTATAAAATTTTAATTGTAAAATAATTGAGACGAAACAACCGAGTTTAATTTATTCAGAATAATATAAATTAAGTAGTTACAACAGCGAGTTAGACGTACTAAAACAATGCACAATTGAATTTAAACCTATTTACAGAACAAGATTATCAGTTAAATATAATACAAAGCAAATTTTAATGAAAGAAATATATACAACGGGTATTTGTATTTTTCTCGCTTACGACATACTTTCCGCATCTTTAACGCGCATTTTAATTCAACACTCGCCCTTGATGAATATACCGTCAATAGCTATATTCGACATCTGGTAGTGGACGACTCGTAAACTTCCTGTTGACGTTGTGACACATACCGCGTGAAAAAGACCAAAACCGTCTAATTTCCAATATCATATAATGACTCGCACACCCAGGAAATCAATTATGTCCAAATATACACCAATAAAAAATGAATTAACAAGAAACGAAAAACTTACCATTCACAAAGCACAGAAAGCCCCTTGACTAAATAATAAATGACCATAGACGGAATAGTTAGGGCTCTTTATAAATAAAACAAACTAACCCGATTGAACTGCATTAAACATCTTAATCAGTCGAGAAAACGTTTAAAATAAATTACGAAGTAATGACGGACGACCCAGTTAAAAACCCAGACCAGTATGTAAACAATTCGATATTTTCTTCATAAATGAACTATTACCCTTGAAAACTAATACGCTAGATAAAAAAGACTGAAAAAAACGAAATAAATTACAACAAGTTGGCAAGCTTGCCAAAATATACCTCTCCTCGGAAGAATTGTCCCTAGTGGTATTAATTTCTCGAGATGACCCTTAAAGATATATCTGCGCAATTCAGAGTTATTTACTAAAACCGTAATCCCGGTTCTATCCCGCCCGGTATAAAATTTTAATTATAGTTGAAATAAATGAGACGAAACAACCGATTTTAATTTATTCAAAATAAAATAAATTAAGTAGTTACAACAGTGAGTTAGACGTACTGAAACAATGCACAATTGAATTTAACCCTTTTTACAGTAAAAGTTTATCAGTTGAATATAATACGAAGCAAATTTTAATGAAAGAAATGTCTACAGATGGTATTTGTATTTTTCTCGCTTACGAAATACTTGCCGCATCTTTAACAACACTCGTAGACTTCCAGTTGACGTTGTGACACATAGCGCATGAAAAAGACCAATACCGTCCAATTTCCAATATCATATAATGACTCGCACACCCAGGAAATAATTGACTGCGTTAGAAATCGTAGATATCCAAATATCCACACCAAATGTATTTACAAGAAGCAAAAACCTTACCATCAACAAAGCACAGAGAGCCACTTGACTAACCGACAGCTCTTAAAGCAATAAATGTTAAATTATCGCCTTTGCATTAACACAACTATATATAGGTCGATAAGAAAACCCGTAAATAAATTACAAAAAACTAACAAAGTGGACCACCCACAGGGTCTACCCTTTAACCCTCTTATCTCGGCTTACTGCGCTAAAACAAGATTTGACCTTTAAAATTGCATAAGTAAAAAATTTAGACTTTAAAAACCATTAATATACTCTTCCGCTAAGCTGAGTTTATAATTTTCAAAGAAGCCTAATATCTATCGGTGGTTCAGAAGGGCTCGGGTTCGGAGAAGTGAAAAACAAAGTGCAATAAACAATATATACAGATATTTTATTCATCCGTTTAGTAAAAAACCCGCCTTATCATAATGGTTCCTTTACTTTTTTATTTACCCAAAGGAAGTCAATGGCTCGGCAGTGAACTATATGCGTTGAAACGATGCGCCCCGAGTTCAATTCCTGATCACGATCAAATTGTACATTAAAATACTAAAATATTTAATTAAATATAAGATTAATGTAATTTATAAATATTTAATTAAATATAAGATTAATGTAATTTAATAATATTTAATTAAATATAAGATTAATGTAATTTATAAATATTTAATTAAATATAAGATTAATGTAATTTATAAATATTTAATTAAATATAAGATTAATGTAATTTATAAATATTTAATTAAATATAAGATTAATGTAATTTATAAATATTTAATTAAATATAAGATTAATGTAATTTATAAATATTTAATTAAATATAAGATTAATGTAATTTATAAATATTTAATTAAATATAAGATTAATGTAATTTATAAATATTTAATTAAATATAAGATTAATGTAATTTATAAATATTTAATTAAATATAAGATTAATATAATTTATAAATATTTAATTAAATATAAGATTAATATAATTTATAAATATTTAATTAAATATAAGATTAATATAATTTATAAATATTTAATTAAATATAAGATTAATATAATTTATAAATATTTAATTAAATATAAGATTAATATAATTTATAAATATTTAATTAAATATAAGATTAATATAATTTATAAATATTTAATTAAATATAAGATTAATATAATTTATAAATATTTAATTAAATATAAGATTAATATAATTTATAAATATTTAATTAAATATAAGATTAATATAATTTATAAATATTTAATTAAATATAAGATTAATATAATTTATAAATATTTAATTAAATATAAGATTAATATAATTTATAAATATTTAATTAAATATAAGATTAATATAATTTATAAATATTTAATTAAATATAAGATTAATATAATTTATAAATATTTAATTAAATATAAGATTAATATAATTTATAAATATTTAATTAAATATAAGATTAATATAATTTATAAATATTTAATTAAATATAAGATTAATATAATTTATAAATATTTAATTAAATATAAGATTAATATAATTTATAAATATTTAATTAAATATAAGATTAATATAATTTATAAATATTTAATTAAATATAAGATTAATATAATTTATAAATATTTAATTAAATATAAGATTAATATAATTTATAAATATTTAATTAAATATAAGATTAATATAATTTATAAATATTTAATTAAATATAAGATTAATATAATTTATAAATATTTAATTAAATATAAGATTAATATAATTTATAAATATTTAATTAAATATAAGATTAATATAATTTATAAATATTTAATTAAATATAAGATTAATATAATTTATAAATATTTAATTAAATATAAGATTAATATAATTTATAAATATTTAATTAAATATAAGATTAATATAATTTATAAATATTTAATTAAATATAAGATTAATATAATTTATAAATATTTAATTAAATATAAGATTAATATAATTTATAAATATTTAATTAAATATAAGATTAATATAATTTATAAATATTTAATTAAATATAAGATTAATATAATTTATAAATATTTAATTAAATATAAGATTAATATAATTTATAAATATTTAAAATGATGTAGAATAAATTATAGTACCTAACGTTATAACTTTCTAAAGGACATTCGCCAAAGCTGTTTTTTAGAAAAACACCGTAAAATAACAAGCGTTGGTGGCTGAGTGGTTAGAGTACATCTCTTGCACGAGGCAGACCCGGGTTCGATTCCCGGCCGGCGCTTAAAAATCGTAAATTGATACTAAGACGAATACCGTGGAAAACCTGCCATTGGACGCTGAGAGGTTGAATAACAGTCAGCACTCGGTCCGTCCCAAAGTCATTAGGTAGGAGAGAAAACGCCCATACACAACAGTCTCAACATCCACAACCATCTTAACACAGCAAACTCAACACCCACAACCGTCGAAACACGAACTCAACATTCACAACCGTCACAACACGAATTCAACATTCACATATCCAATCAAACTGTATTAAAACTGTCGCGACGGTGAGCGTTGACGAAAAAAAGACCAACCAAACCAAACCGAACCGCAAATCAATTCGTTAACGCCCACCGTCACACGGTGGTTTTGCCAACCCTCCGAGAAACGGCGAACGCAGAAATTTCGAGAAACTGCGTACGCAATGATTAACCTTTGCACGGATAACGCGTTCGCAGGCATGACAGACAGACCCACCCACAGACAGACAGACACGGTGATTGTATAACCCCTCCTAGGGGACTTTGTCCCCTCGGAGAGTTAATTAACAATATGAAACCGTGGTTGACTTTTTACTTAAAAAATGCGTAAAAATATTTTTATATACTCTTTTGTATAAGTAGCATCCCACGCAAAATGCTATATTAATTACAACCCTTGTTCATCGTGTGCTTAATAATTTTAAACCAAGTCAATAGTTTACTTTCCATTGGTTTTCCCTATAACTCTAAAATACAAAGGCTCGAGCTTAACGTGATCATGGGCTAAGAAATGATTTATCATTTCTTAGCCCATGACGTGATCAACTAGAGTTGTAGTCCTTTTTGATATTTTCGATTAAATTTTGTTATTGGATTATGAAAATATTTTATCAAAGTTATTGTTATAATAATTTTAATAATTGATAAAAAATTTGATATATTTCTATCATGAATTGATTAATAAAATATTTGAAATGTTCTCATTAAACCAACGTGATAATTGTTTAATCCGAAAAAATTTTGATGACATTTTAAGGCTGTGAATGGGTTCTGTACTAAATACGTTAGATAACTAAAACTACGGCAAACACTGCAATTTTACTGTAAAAACTGCATGCATTTACTGTATTAAATACGTCTGGAATGAAGGTTAAATAAACACCAATACTCTGTAAATATAATTTTATCTTGCTGTAAATTTAACAGGAAGCATGACAATAAAAAAAAACAGTCAGAGTTGGTTGTGAAATTAACAGCATTCTGCTGGCATCTATGCTGACCGCAGCTTACTGTAAAATTTTCAATAATATTTTTCTGTGTGTAGTAACAACAAACACAAGGAGAACACAGCTACCCTTTAAACACGCTAACGCAGTGTTTTGTACAAATATCATTGGACGAGCATTTACGCTGAACGTTTTACGGGCGGGGGGGGGGGGGGGGTGGGGAAGATAATTTTAGAATTTTACCTTTCCGACGGCCGCAGGCGCTAAAGCGTCTATCTAAGGAAATTTGTCCTCAAGAAAATGCACGACTTTGGTTGGGTTGCGTTATCTTTGTGTGGGGTGCTGTGTTTGTTGCTCCTTCGGTATAAACCATTTTCGAACCCCACTAGTGACATTATGTGTATTTTCATTTCATTTATTTTGAAAGAAATTAGATCCGCTTTTTCGAGGAGAGGTTCTACCAATTTAGTCCGAGAACGTTTCCTAGAAAAATTTAGAAAGGCCGCAGTCAGGGTGGCCGAGGGGTTGATGGCGTCAGATTTAAACTCTGATCCTAGAAGGAGAGCGTGAGTTCGAACCCCACTTCGATAAAATATTATTTTCATTTATTTTATCCGCTTTTTCGAGGAGATAGTATACGAATTTGTCCGTCGTACTAGGGCGTCGCAAAAACCGAAAACGGCTCTTTCAACAAAGACCTGAGCGGAGCGAGTTGGAAATTCACTGGTGAATTAGGCTTAAGTTAATGATACCCTCACCCCAGCAGAAAAGGAAAAGCGGTGGAAAAAGAAACTTCCGAAATAAATTTAATTTAAAAAAATATGTTAACTTCCGAAATAAATTTCATTAAAAAAAATATGTTAACTAAACAAAATAAAAAGAATAGGCCTTTCAATAAAATAAGCCACGCTTGCTGAAATTGTTTTTATGTAGCTCATTCGTCATGAATACGTAGTTCAGTTACGTTTATGCTTAAAACAGGGTGCCTCGTCGAATTTACTCTTATGTCCAGAGTTTTTCTTAGTAAATCGTCATCGATACGTCACCCGTGACGCAGTAGCAACATCGAAACAAGAAGGCCAATGTTCAGGGGCGGATTAATCCTTACGGCACCTTTAGGCACAGAATAATTTTCCGCCCCTGGGCATTGTCTAACGGGCTGGTCAGCTAAGTAGGGGCAACCCACGTACTTCGAGCGTGGGGCTTTATCACAATTTTGGTGCCCCTAGAAAAATAGCGCCTTAGGCACGTGCCTACTAGACCTAATGGTTAATACGCCCCTGCCAATGTTACTTTATAGATAGGCCTATACACTCTTTTATTTTAAAAAGCAATGGAAGCAGCCATCTTGCCCGTGGGTTCAAGCATTAATAGTACACGTACAAGAGCGCCATCTATCAATATTTATAGCACTTTAATGGTTTATAAACGGTATCTTTTTAACGTCCGGCACGAAATTTACTTTTATCGTTATTATAGGTTTTTATTCTATTGCACTATTAATTATTAGTATATTAATTTCAGTGTGAAACGGTAAATAAAAAAATGGATAAAAGTAATTTTTCAGCCCTAATTTTTGGTAAGAATATCTTTTATTTGATAAGCCTTGGTAACTCCCTTATAATTAACCTTGTTAATATTTTGTTTTTGTCAAAGATGATCAAACTGTCCTTCCATATCCAAAGACAATTGGTGATGATTTATGGATAGATAATATGAAGTTATGGCCAAAATTGGATCAACCACATATTGTTTTTTACTTAGTTCAGTCTAAAGCATGTGATTTCAGAGAAATAAAATGTTACACAAGCCTTCAATCTGTGAACCAGCTAGAAAGTGGATGGGTGCAAACAGTTTATGTGTATGCTATTAGGAAAAACATACGATATTTAAAATGTTTAGTAACCCCCACCCAAGCTTTATCTAATCCTCCTCACAATGCTTGGGTATGCATACGCTTAAACGGTGAAAATGGTGAAATATTGAAAGGTGGGTGCTCCTGTATGGGTGGATTAGGAAAGACTTGTAGCCATGTTGGAGCGCTTCTTTGGAAGATTGAGATGGCAAATCAAAAGGGCTTTGTTGGTGTTGCCGCAACTGACAAAGAAGCAAGATGGAATATGGGCATAAAAAGAAACATTGAGCCAACGCTGCTTAAAAATATAAATTTTAAAAAGGCTAAACATGGTGATGAAGTTGCACTTCATTTGGCCCAAAATAATGATCGAAGCAAAACTTTTAATTTCAGTGGTCTCAACAACAGTAGCGGCGCTTGGAGGGGGGGGGGGGGCAGGTAGGCCACTGCCTACCTTAAAATTTGGAGGGGCCCCAAAATCCACCTATAAGGGGCCCCAAATTGATCTATAAAGGGTCTCAAAATTGTCCCAAGAGATAAAATTATTTATAAATAACAATAAAAAAAATTTCGATAATGTATTTAGACATTTTTTAGGTATATCATGAATATCCAACCCTACGATATAGCCCTTCTATCATGTCGATTTGATTTGGGTGGCAACTTTCGAGACCAGAGACGCGTTGTCAGCCAATCAGGAGACTGAAGGAAATGACGGCATGCTCCTCACTCGGTCGGAGCAGATGTGATTGATCACGTGACTAGATAAGCCCAACCCAAATTTTAGCGGGAGGTTAGAGAGGCTATTGCTATTGTATATTCATAGCTAGATATATTCATGGTATATCCTAGTAAATAAAAACAGCTCTGTTATATTTGGACTCGTTTTACTGATGTTAGAACTTTTTTGTTGATCATGTACATCACTACTTTATTTTATTGAAGGATTTCGTTGAGAAAAGGTGGGTCTCGGGTCGTGGGCCCATTTATTTGGTTTGCCTACCCTCGCGAAAATTCCTGGTGCCGCCACTGCTCAACAACCCCAAGTATTAATAATAATAATAATAATAATAATAATAATAATCAGCTAGGCTAATACCCAAGGCACCACCTTAGGCCTAAGTCATCGAGCGACTTTTGAAGCCTTTAATTCAGGTGGCCGGGTGAGAGAAGATAAGAAGACTACGAATAAACCTTTGCATGACCATTCCGATGTTGAAAATCTACCTCACTCTTGTCATTCATGTAATGAATATTACAATAAGTATATTAGCTTATCAAAGAGTAAAATAGTGGTGATTTGCAGAGAGACAGTTCAACAGGCTAAAGGTACTAGGTATCAACTTAATTATTGGAGTGAAAGCAGACGTTTGAGAATAACGGCTTCATCTGCAAGTAATGTCCCTAAACGTGCCCAGACTGACCCAAAAAATTTCTCTATCAGAAATTATATAAACCATTCATGGGTAATAAATATACCAAGCATGGACTAGGCGAGGAGGAAAATGCCATCATACATTTTGAAAAAATAACGGATTATTCTGTTCGCAAAAGTGGAACTTTCATTTCGAAGAATGACCCTTGGCTTTCAGCAAGCCCAGATGGGTTGGTTCACGATGACTATATATTAGAAGTTAAAAGTCCTTATCCAAATGGACGAGGAATTGAACTCTAAAAGGTGGATTTGAGAGAAGATGGAAATATAATATTAAACCCTAAGGGTGCAATGGGTTATTACACTCAAATGAAACTTACAATGTATTGCACTGAAAGAAGAAACGCCCACTTTTTTGTTTAAAACTCGACAGATCCTAGCGAATCTCATTGGATTGATTGTGAATATGATGAAAATTCAACTGCGGACATCTTAGGGAGACTTCGGTCCTTTTATTTTAGTCACATGCTCCCAAAAAATGGTAGATGATCATTATGTCAATCATCTAGTTATAAATCATAACTACAAAATGTTTGCTTCCCATAAATAAATTCAGTTTTTAACTTTTCACTCATTAAACTCATTTTATAAATCAAATTTTACTTGTTTCCAAAATTTTTGCAGCGTTTAAAATACTATACTTTTTTGGCCGTTAATTATGCTAGCCAGGTACACATTTCATGTTTAAAAAAATATTTTAATCCCTGTCCCATTTCTAACATGAATCAATGATTTAATGGTTTTTTTCCTTTAATCAAATTGGATTTAAGGTTTGATAAACTAGCGCATATTATTAATATATTATCAACATTATTTGCTAGTTTATTAAGGTGTAGCTCTTGTTTTAGAATTCTGAATTCTTTTAATCTTTTAATGGCTCGTTCAACATGTATTCGAACGCTGGGTATCCTTCTACTACTCACTACTTTCTGTTCGGTGAGTAGTTTTTTTCCTTTGGTGAATGAGAAGTGTGTATTTTATAAATTGTGAATCATTAAATATGAACTTATCACTGGCTCTTCCACCATAACACTTTGACAAGAACATGAAGAATCCATTGGGAGCGACTCCAACCAGAAATTTTACAGTATTATGAGTCTTATATGAACTGTATGTTTGAGCTCTTGCACGCAGAAGGGATGGCCGGTTAATAAAGATTTCTGAACAGTCTATGATGCAAGTGGTGTTTGGATAGCACTCTTTAAAGCAGGAGGGTAGAGTGGCTTGTATCCAGCGCCGGCCCTAGGGTAGAGCAAGCGGAGCGGTCGCTCTAGGCGCCAGGACAGCGGCCAGGTGGAAAGGGGCGCCAAAATTCCTTTTGAGAGGCGCGGGGCGGCGTGGCAACAATCGAAAAACAATCTCGCTCTACCCTGACCAAGGGCTAGGGACGGCGCTGCTTGTATCGACTCTCTAGGCATCCAAAACACAAAAGGTTTCAGCCTTTCAGCTAATACAGGCAACCACATTTGAATAATATTACATATCAATGCGGGTGAAAACCAGAATCTCCTTGCTAAATCCTCCAGCAGTAGTCCCAATATCAATCGCATTACAACAATTAAGAACTGATCACCTAAAGGCATTCTGAAATTGAAGTTTGAAACATACTTAGTTAAGTAGTTAAACAACAAAACTAATATCTCCAAAGGAAGACCAGTATAAAAAATACTGTCTGTATGAGACAAGGTATCATAAGATACAGTTGGTTGGTTAATTTGCATTCCTAGACTTCTCATAGTTTTTGCTTTTGTAAGTGATGGCTGGATTTCAGCGTAAGAGTGATCACGTATAAAGAAAATCTTCCCACTGAGTTGACATATCACGTTGGGATATTCCACACTGAGTTCATACACTACTGTGTTTGATTTCAAGGTCTAATTTATCACTGAAACCAGAATCCAGTAACATTTCACTTGGTTCCAATCCAAATATTGATTTTGAATAAGAATGGTCTAAATCCTAGAAATTTTAAATATTAGATTAGTAAGTGAAACTCGAAAGGAAATCTTAATTGATTATACATTTAAAGCAAAAACATTTTCCTCCAAGGCACTCTTTGGAGATTTTATCGGAAGTGGAAGGTTTTCACGTGAAATTGATGATTCCTCGCTTACAGGAACTCTATCTTTTAAAGATTGCGAAAATAACCGTAATTTTGTGAGTCATAAAACAATGATAAGGCAATCTTAAATATACCATTTCTGTTCTCAATGGTGTTGAGGCTGATGGTCCAAAGTTTGCTTAATTTATGACGTCAATTTTGGGTGTTAAAAAAAGTCTAACACGGGACCTTTGTAAGCGAGTGCTCTTGCTTGAAGTTACATGATCAAAGATGTTTAAATGAAAATTCTAGAACAATAATAGCAAACAAAATATTTACCTAAGCATCTTACGTTTCCATAGAAACTGAGTCTTAGGGTCTCAGGTCTGCAAAACTGGAGGCAGAAGCTAACTGATGTATCATATCACATCTTTAGTCAGTATTGACTAGGGGTACGTTCACTTACTCTAAACTGATAAACATTGATATCGAAAAATCCCGATTGCGATTTGACTGATGTCCATCGTGACGTCAGTCGCAGTTGTACACAATTTTTTTTAACAAAGATGAGCATTATAAGATCAGAAGTTACTGTACGATATTTTTAATCAGCCATGGTTTAGCGACATCTTTCAAATTTCAATGGCGGGGACAAATTTAGCCGGCCCAGAAAATATTACTTATTATTAATGAAATTGTTTTCAAAAGAGCGGTTGCATATGTACCATGAGCAGACACGCCACCGCTGGCCATCGTGACGTAAAAACCGGAAATACAAAATAGTGTACAGTACGGTTTTCTGATGCTCATTTTAGGAGTTATTGAATGTACCCTATATGATCTGGTCTCCAGTCTCAGAAATTGGAGACCGGATCACTGAAATGTATGTGAGACAATAGTACAGAGCTTTATGTGGCAAGGGCGTATCCAGGATTTTATTTCAGGGGGGGTTTTGAGGGAAAAATTTCAAGGGGGGGGGGGGTGCTGACGGAGGTTTCACTGATTTTTATTAGGCAACCCCCCCCCCCCCTTAAATAGGCCCTTGTTATGTGGGGCTAATTTATACTGACGTCGTGAGTTTCAGTGAGAAGTAATGTTAACGCTATTGGCCACAACCCTATCATTGGTTACTATAATATTAAATCATCTATGCTTACATTTCAATTTGGTGATAACAAGCTTATTGGTGTTACTGAAACCATATCTGGATATTTCTTTACCGAACAGGGGCTTTTATTAGCAAATGTTAATTCCGTGATAGTTTTTGCTGGCTAAAAGAAAAACAAAAAGGTGCCATAACATTTGTAAGACTTATTTGTCCCAAAAAATATTATCATACGCTTTTATCAAGTCTAGTATTCGTTTGGTTGACATCCTAGAAATTATGAAATGAAATGTAAAATTTGTTAAAATAGATCATTTTTTAAAAAGAGTTTACATTGAAATTTGATGATATTGTTCTGAGAGGAAAAGGAGAAGGTGACATCAATTCACATGGGTTTTCATTTGAAAACCTCAAAGCTGTTGAAGTCTTTTGTGGAGACTTATAAAACAGAAACCAAAAAACATGTAGCTTGGTAATTTCAAATTCATTAATATAATATCCAAACAGTATCAAATGAAAAAACGTAATGAAAATATAAGAATAACTGTACATTTAAACTCAATTCTACGGGTATTAGCTTTTCCGGAGACACAGAACTACTCACAATTTAAATAGAAACATTTAAAAATAAAATGTTAATTCACACTTAACACAGGTAAGTTAATGAGATAATACTGTACATTTTCGTTTTGTCTAAGATTAACAGTTGGAATCGGGTAACTTTCGGTCGGTTTCCCTTCTGGAAAATGTGTCCCAAAAACCTGAAAGTTTTCAATTCTGGGTTGTTCTCATAACAGCAAAATGTTATATGATACTACTTACCTTTGAATATTTAGATATATCATTATGGTTCAGTCCTATCGCTTTTAGTCAGAGGTTTTTTAAATGAACATCTTTCGGAAATGCATGTAGACCAAAAGGAACCAAGCATGGGCACTTACCTTGCGTATCCCCATTATGGATGTTACACAACGTATTCTTCCATTTAAATATATATCTTTGACTGTTTTTACATGTTTTAACTTTACAACATCTTCCAGAACCATTCATGGTTACCAATTAAATTGTTCCGAACGATTTATTTTCTTTTGCTAAGCCTAAAAATGAACACGGTCTCTTTGTGCTAAGCCTAGAAATACACATGTCGCTTGTAGTGACTGAGAGCAAACTCAGCTCTGATCCTCGAAAGAGGGCGTTGGTTCTGACAATATGATTATTTTCATAAAGTACAGAAATAATTGCAATTTACATACGGAGATAGAAACATCATCTAGAAAAGCGCAATTAAGTTAAGATATTACTTATCTTGTTTGATGTTTTTTAAATCTTAGTTTGTAATTAAATGTTTTTAGTTATTTTAAATTATTTGTTTAATTATTTTAAAATGTAATACAGAACATTTTTTACAATTAATTACCACCTGGTTGATTCATTTTGGAAAGACGGCCTTTTTGTTCTTGCGTAGGTCGGACACTTACAATTGTTAGTCAAAGAAACATAACAGCTAATTTATGAAAAAAATGCCAAAATAATTTCCCATTATGAATAAATCGTATGAAACCGCTGCGAAATAGGGTCGATTAAGTGAATAATTAGATATGTTGCTACCAACTTTTCTCTGTCGTTTACACTTTTGCTTAGTATAATCTATTTAAATGTATTTTTATAAACTCTTTTATACCTCCGCGAAAAATGCCTTAGTTTAAAAACCTAGAAAAATACAAAGAATTTATTTAATGGTCACAAAAATATTTTTTTAATCAATTTCTGTAAACTCAGAAATATTTGAAAAATATGAATTATTACAATTAATTAAATTAATTACTAATATACAAAATACACCTTATATATTAGCAGAATCGCAAAAATATCTTGACTTTACTGTAAAATATGTTTATGAAAAGATTTAAATTAACGTTTTTATAGTTAATCGAATTCATTTTTGTTTCATAAGGCTGGTTTTCGGTTACAATTTTTATTGAAATTTGAGTTTTAATCTGCATATAAGATAAAAACCATTAGTTCTTCATTTTTCCTTTGAAAGTCGCCAAAGATATTGGCTTTTGATTTTTCTTATTAGTCAGATTGATATCTGCCTCGTGTTGAAGTAAGATATGAACGACGTCTTTTTTATAGATTTCATTGGCCAAATGAAGCGGTGTTGATAAATCTTTATTTTGTAAATTAATATTGGCTCCGTATTCGAGAAGATTTTGGACTATTTCGGGGTTTATTCTGGAGGAAATATGAAGCGCTGTTTCGCTTTCTGAATTTGATTGGTTAACATGGGCTCCTTTCCTCAATAACAGATCTACCATCCTCGAATTACCCAACCTGGCGGATACGTGCAAAGGCGTATCGCCAGTAACTTCATCAACAATGCAGTTTACATCCGCACCCTTCCAAATTAAACATTGGACCATTTCTTCTCTTCCCTCGCTTACGGCGAGACGAATAAGCTCTGGTTGCTTCGATAAATTTTCTTCCGTGTTTTTATGCCATAAAATCGTTTGGAATATCTCAATGTAATTATACCGAATGGCGACACTAAGTGGCGTGTGAAATTCTGAATTAGCTTTTTCTACGGAAGCCTTTTTTGTTAATAATGAATCTACAATCGATTTGTGGCCTTCTTCGACCGCGTTTATTAAAGCGGTGTTGCCTTTATAATCCTGACTGTTTAAGTCAATTTCCTTTTTTTTTAAAATGGCCTCAACTATTTTCTTATGGCCGCCAGACGACGCGATATGCAGAGCATTGCGTTCAGAAACGAGTAGTTGGGATGTTACTTTAGCTTCGCCTGTATTTAAGATAAAGTTAAAAATGGGCTCGTGTCCACTTTCAGCTGCTAGTAAAAAGGCGGTATATCCGTCATTATCGGCTTTGTTCATAATGGTCTTATCAGAGCTATATATTTTGCTTACCACATCCGAGTGTCCATTTTCCACGGCCCAGTGAAAAGGCGTACGACCGTGTTTGTCAGCCATAGAAAGAAGTTCGTTAAATGAAACACGTTGAAGGACGTCAAATAAGTTCGTTATTTCTGTAGTCGCTTTCGCGTCGCTCTTCGTGGCAGAAAGGGCTCGAATGAGGCAAAGGGATAGGTCTCGTACATCGGCTAAATTCACAAAATGTTTAAATAGTTCAAATCGTTTGTGGTTTAAGGACGTTATTGTTTCAAATCTTTCGGCATCTTCGCCAATAAGTTTGGGACTAATTGAAACAGCGCCAGAAAGAATTCTGAGGTCGTTTAAAGCCGCTTTCTCTCTTTCAATTTTTTCTCGCGTGTTTATTAAGAGCATTATAGTTTCGTTTACCTTACACTGGAAAATGTGCGGATAACATTTTTGTTTCGTCACTTGTCCTACAATTCGGTTTTTACTCTGGGCCAAAGGTGAGTTTTGATCTTGTCCATGGTGTGATGATATAAATTCGTTTCTCGTAGTAATAAGCTCTTCAATTTTCAAACTATTTGGATTACTCGATCGCAATATAGCTTTCATCTGTCTATGGTGTTTTTTATTATGTCGATTGTTTTATCTATTTCTTTGTATTGGTCTAACGTGAACGCGCGAGGGGGTCTCCCAGGAGGATGGTGAAGTTGTAACGCGAAAGAAGATTTAACGCACTCCATTATCGCCAAATGACCCGCTCGTGCCGCTTCGTGAAGCACCGTTGACTCGTCTATATCGATCGCGAAAAGGTCGACTTCGTTTTGAAGTAAGATTTGAAATGCCTCAGTATTTCCGTGTCTCGCCGCTAGATGCATTGGTGGGACGCGATGACTTCCATAACTACAATTAATTGAAACTCCGTTTTTAATTAAGTAATTAACGGTTTCTTTCCTGTGATATGTAACGGCAATGTCCAAAGCGTTGCGATGTTGATAATCTACTTGATCAATATAGCTGGACAAACCAGGGCTGTTCATTTCTTCAAATTTTTCTAATATAGTACGGCTAATATCTAAATCACAAAATTGAGCGGACAAATGTAGAGCACTCTTTTCGTCCTCCGTTGTTGCCGTAATATTAGCATTTTCACTTAACAAATATTTAATAACGTTATTTTGTCTATGTCTCAAAGCCAAGTATAACGGAGTATACTTATTTTCATCTAGGTTTTCAATATCAGCGCCTAAACTGATTAAATATTCGACCATTTCCAAGTGACCCAATGAAGAAGCCACGTGTATTGGTGACCTCTCATTGCCATCTTTTACATTAACGTCGAAATTTACGTTATTTTTTATCATGCATTTAACTAATTCCTCTAAAACGGAAACAACTCCATTCTTGGCGGCTTCGTGAATTACGTTCCATATTTCCGAAGCTGAAGTTTTTTGCAATGTTTTGGGCGAATACGTGGTTACTGCGTTTAAAATTTCCGCGACAACCCCTTTGTTACTATTGGAAATCGCAAAATGTAACGATATCTCTTCGATTCTGTTTGTGTTCAGGAGTAATGTTTCGTTCAAAAACAGTCGAACGACTTTAAGACTATTCGATCTTACAGCAGATTCAAAAACCGTCTGACGAAAAGAATCCTCTTCCTCTAGGTCTGAAGTATCTCGTAAGCATACCTTCTTCAAAAGCTGATCTCGGTCCCCCTTTGCGGCGTAATGCCAGACATTTTGCTTTAGGAAGTCCGAACCAAATTTGTCTTTACTTTTTATACTACCATTTTGGGCAGAGCTAAAATATTTCTGTTGAATGGCAATTTTTTCGTTAAATTCTTCGACAATCGCGTCGCAATGGGTTTGCGACATAATGGGAGGTTGGTCATATTTGATTCGATTTCGTTTTTTCACCACCATGTACACGTACCTAGCGTTGATATACAGCTGCATTCGGGAGTACCCTTTGAAACTGTCAATTAGACAACTCCCGTGCGCTAGGTAGTTTCGTAAAGCGAGTCCTAACAAAGTTGGCGCTGGTCGGACTAAATATGTCTGATTTGATAAGATATCCTGGTTCCGCTTCCATACGACGAGCATGTCAATTAGAATATTTTCTAGAGCAAATTTAGCAGCTTTGCGTCCTTTGAATATTTGATATCCTTCTCTTATATCGTCAAGCGTAATTTCGGGAAAAAGGTCGTGCATTAAATCCGCGTTTTCATCAAGCGTCCTTGTTATTTCTTCGTCTTTACGGGTTAAAATTCGTTCGCACTTCTCCAGCAATGATTGTTTCGTTTCCGTTGGAGGACATATATCGGGCAATAAGTTTACGTAAAGGCCATCGTGAAGAACAACTTTAGCGTACTTGTCTTTTAATTTACCAACGTTAACATTTAGGTCTTCTTTGATTTCGTCTTCTAAATGTTTTATAAAATATCGCGCCTTTAAATCTTTTTTAAATATTTCTTCTATTTGTTCTTTAAAAACGCGAATAGCTGGAGTATTCTGATAACTTAGTAGATCATGAGTGCTGTCGCGGGATTCCGTGCCTGTAGGTTCTTCCACTGTGGAACTACGCTCTAAATATTTTAAACTTTGAAAAATGTCTAAATATGTTTGAAAAAATGTATCCTTATTATTATAAGTGTTTTTTTGGAACGTTTTGAATTCAATGGAATCGAAAGAATGTCGTTCAGCGGCACTTTGTATAAATTCTACGTCGTATTTTAATTTCAGTAACAATTCATTTATCTTCTTCGTTTCGTTCGCTACTTGATTGAGAAAAATGTCACAAACGTTATTATTTTTGTTATTGATTGATGATATTAATGAACAAATTTTAATTTCCGTGTAATCAAGTACATTTTTAACATCAGTCTCAAACGCTTGAAACGAATAAACACCAATCCATTGTTTTACGTGTTTAATATTGATATCCGAAGATACGTGACTAATAACTCTCTTTAAAGCGTCGTGTTGTACTTCTATAGAGACGTATGTCATGGCCAGCCTAATTTTTTCGAGATCTTTTCTAATGCAATCAAAGTTATTCTCCCTTAAACACAATTTAGTTAACAGATATTCGGAGTGGCTCAATAAATTCCTTAACGAGGTAATTGTGTCTCTAATCTTTACGGGCCACGTACGCGATAAACAGTTAATCACGCATTCGTTAATGTTTGCTGATTCTGGCGAGGTGTCGCCATCTTTCAAGTTTTCTCCAAGCACTTGAATCGCTCTTTCTACGAGCAGTTTTCGTACGGTTTCGTTTTCGCCGTTACTCTCGGAAAAAGCGAGATCCATGTACTTTATTATCTTATTCATCGAAGCGACATTTTTTATTAGTCCGACTGTTTCGCAAACGTCGTCCTTTACCGATTTATCAAACACGTTTTCGTTCCTCATTTCTTTCGCTAATTCTCCCAAATAGCGCAAGAGCTTACGTTTATTTAATAAGAGAATGCATATGCCGGATTTTCGAGGATTCGCCAGTGCAAAGATATAATAGTCCAGATAGTATTCTACCAATTCCCACGTTAATATATATTGAGCCTTAATTTTCTTTACTCGTTTGATGATATGAACATTTTTCGCTATTAAAGTAAGCGTGTAAATGAATAGGTTTTCTTCTTCAGTCATATCTAAACTGTCCATTTCGTTTATTTCAGAAATATGAACTTTGCTCAATTCGTCCATATTTAATTGGTTCAGTTGGAAAATCTTCGTCATTTGCGCGATTACAGTCTCGATTTTTTCCTTTACATCAATTTCTGGACTTCCGTTCTTGGCTTCTTGGTATCGGCAGTTTAACAAGTAGTCTTCAATCGCGAGTTTCACGTTATCCGAGATACGTATATTTCTCAGCTTAATCGTTTCGTAAGCTTTCGCTAAGTCAAGTTCCTTATATCCACCTCTTTCGAAGAAATTGAAGTCGTCGGAACAAATCGCATTATAAATGTGTACTTCCTGAAAGTAAAACAATTTCGTCAGTTGTCACTCAAATCTTTCAACGGTATTGTACCAAATTATATTTAACGTTAGCCAGGATTTCCAACTGTGGACCAGTTTCACCCTTTTGCGGCTCATCACTACAGTGTAGAAATTCTGGCTTTACAAAGTCAGCCGGTAATTAAGTTAACTTATACGTACATTTCACGAACGCAATGTCGGACATTGGACAATGGACGAAGACATTCGAGGACGCCGTGGGGTACTGTGACAGTCACATTGAACATAAACTGCATGGAATATCTAATGCGTGTTCTCTTTATTAGTAAGTTTGATGTATTGTTTGGTTACGTAGAACCTGAAGAGAGGGATATATATATATATATATATATATATATATATTAGGGATTCAACGGATAACCGGAACCGGAACCGAGAAGAACCGAGTAAATTCTAACAACCGTAACCGAAACCGGAACCGATAATATAAAAATTTGATAACCGTATCCGGAACCGGAACTGATATTTGTAAAATAATGATAACCGAAACCGGAACCGGAACCGAGTTTTTCATTATTTTAAACGGTTCTATAACTTTATTTATCAACATTTACCGCATGTTGAAATTTAGTAATTAAACTTCCTAATTTACTATTAGTTTTTCATATAAGCTCATCTTTATCCTATCTCAGATAACTCTATGTGGGTTTCTACGTAACTGTCAACTGACACACCCTTACGTATTCTCAATTGAAAATGGGCTCTTCCTCCAAATGTTTGCTTTAAAAACTGGCATAATCCGGAAATCCGGGATAGTTTTAGTTTTATTTTCTTCAGTCGGAAAACTCAACACAATTTCACAGTAACACATGCATTCGGTGAAGCTACACTCCTTTAAAAATTCAAAACCATTCTCATTTTATAATTGTGGATTTGTGTATCTGAAATTCATAAACGACTATAAAGACTTAAATACACGTCGTATGATAACTGTTGTTACTGTTAATGCCTTAATGACATTCGCGACCGATTACTCACTCTACATCGGGGGCTAAGCTCCCAGACCCCCGTTTCGTTTCTCTTTGCCCCCTCCAACTTCTTAAACGTTCCCACGCCCCTGAAATGAGGAGCGGAAAGGAAGGCAATGTCTCCCCAAAACTTGAAAGTACATCATTTGCCAACCCCCTCCATCTTGAAACGATGAAACCGTGGGAATTTTCAAACAGAAGATTTCATTTTTACTCTACTTTATTGAATAAACAAATAACGCGCTTACGTGAGTTCCCTACGAGAGAATAGTAGCAATATTTTTTTTTAATTATTTTACATTAAGTCATCTAGATCATGATTCTGGTTGGACTTGGGAGTCTGAACTCCAGACTTCTAAGATCTACCAGAACCTTTGTTTTTAATGCTCCAGACGCTGATTTATCTTAATCGTTTCACTTAGGGCTTAAAGCCATTTTTAAGCGTTTTATATATTTAACATGCAAGTACGTGTTAAATCTAATTGTAGAAGGCGATACATGTTAGCCCTAACTCTAGATGGCCCTAATGATTATAAGGGACCCCAAAAACAGTTTCGCGGGAGGGCCCCGAACCCATAGCTACGTCACTGAGAAAGCTACTATTTTTAAAATATAATTTATCAAAAACAAATTTTATTATCTAAATAAATAAATGTGGTGGATTTTATTTCTCTTTAACTTCATTTCTATTGCTTGTGTATTTAACTTTAATTAATACTAAACACACTGGAACCGTATAGGAACCGGAACCGATCGGTTCTAAATGTTGAGAACCGGAACCGAAACCGGAACCAAAAATTTAAGAACCGGATCCCTAACCGGAACCGATAAAGCAAAAGTTTAGGAACCGGTACCGGATCCGGAACCGAGATAGTCCAAAAAAGTGGAACCGTTGCATCCCTAATATATATATATATATATATATATATATATACATATATATCTCTCTCTCTATCTCTTAAAGACATACAAAATTTTGATGGTTTGGTAATCATGCTTGTGGACACCTTTTTTTAAAACCTCATTGATTTCTAGCTCCTAGTGATAAAAATACTTTTTTGAAAACTGTGAAACAAATTTCCATAAACACTATCCACCGGCATGATAAATGGGTTAGCTATTAAAATACCACCGTGGTTCGTGACCTTGATATACTTACTGACAATCGTTTAAATTATTCATCGCACACCTTAACTATCAGTAAGCGTATTAATTCAATCACTGGCTTAATTAGCACGACGAATTTGTTATTTTCAGTCATAAACTCTCACGCGAACTATATATTGTTCTTTAACTCTGCCTAATATAATGTCAACGTTGCTTCTGTGGTATGGTCTCCCGCTAGGGCTGGTAACAATAAAACCGAAATTACGTTCTCAGAATTAAAGATCCAATGGTGTGACATCGCATTACCAATCTGGTTTACGTATTCGATTTATATTTACGTTTGTAGAAAATTACACTAACAAAAACTAAAAAAAAAAATTTTGCTGTATAGATTACTGTGTTGTATATGTGTAACTAAAATTGTATTTTATTTAATTGATGTGTATAATTTTTATTTTATTTTTTTATTGTTTGTAAACTCATTGAAAAATTTTGTATCTCGTATTGTATTTGTGATTTATGTGATAAGTTCTTTTTTTGTAAATATTTCTTTATTTTTAAACCATTGCATTCCGATTGTAGCGAAATTGGGGAAGGCCCACGAAAGTTCCCAGAATCCTGGGACGGAGAGTTTGGCGCCTGACACCGTAGGTGTCCGAAAACTTTCCGTCCAAAGGATGGTTATTTCGAAGGGGGGAAACAAAATTTGAGAGGGGTTTCCTGTTTCGGACACGTATCTTTCGATTTGGACATTAAGAAAAAGAATCGAGAACCCGAACGGACATGCATGTAGTAGTCGCTGACGAACCCAGCGTTATAGTATAGTAAAAAAAAAGAGTTATAGAATTAAAGAATAGTTTGAAACTAAAAACCAAATTGAGTGTTATTCATTAAATTAAGACCCGACCATCGATAGATTAAAACTTTCCCAAAACAACAGTCTAGTGAGCGTTAAAAGAAAAACTTAGCTCTCCCGGTTTTGTAGACCCGGATTAAGAAATTCTACAACGTTCCCTGAACTCACGATGTCATTATCAATTTCGTGAACTTTTCGTTTAAACAAACAATCTCTAAGAATGCAACCGTATTAAAAATAGCTCTACAAGAATTAGGCTTAGAAGGACCAGGGATATCTCAATCGAAACGATATATAATGCCAGTAGCGGCGCTAAGGTTTTTTCACGGGTGGGCTAAATATTTTGTGGCCCCTAAGAATTTTGTGGCCCTTACCATTTTAGTTACCCCTTATAATTTGGTGGCAGCTGTGGCTTGCCCTCCAATATGTCTCTTATAGCTTCTACATATTTAAAAATTTGAAAATTTAACTCAAAGTATAAATTGCACTCTTCTCTTTTTTTACTAAACTCGTCAACACCCAACAAAGGATTGTCTCTTAACCTATTAGATAAATCTCTATTTATAGAGAGCAAGGCTAAATTTGTTAATCGATTTTCAGACGTTGTTCTTAAAAATGATTCGAGTCTATTAAGTGTACTAAAACTACGCTCTGAAATAGTATTAGCAACAGGTATGCATAATACAATTTGGAAATATTTTACGAGATCTGGGAATGCCTGCTCGTATGTCAATAAATATTTATAGCAATCGGAAACATTTTGCAAATTTTGAGGTTTAAGATATTCATTGGTTTCAAGCTGCGTTTGCAAACTTTCTGTGTTTATGTTTTCACCGCTTTTGGTACTAAATAACATTTTAGCAACGTTGACCTGATTTTTCAGAGACTCCATTTCAAAATTAAATCTTTTATAGTTTTGACAAAACGCAGTAATTTTTTCAACGTTCAAAAACTCGCTCGAATTTGGGTCTGATGCGCAAAGTTCTTCATAAATAGAACAATTTTCTAACAATCTTTTTTTCATTTCTAATACGAATCTATCTAAAATTTCAAAATAAGTTGCTTTAAGTTGGTCGCCAATAGTTTTGAACTCCGTTTCCCGACTTCCTATAGTACCCGTTATTATGGTACCTTTTAACCTTTTGTGTTGAATAATTTTTCTTTTCATGGGTACTTTGACGGAACTATTCTTTTCTGGTACTGGAATTGAGGCTGAGAGAGCTAATTGTTTCGCAACATCCCAAATTTGATCGAATCTTTCAGAATTTCGGTCCGTTTCTAACTTTTTTATTGTGGCACCGCAAATTTCTACACTGCAAATAAATCGTTCACCTTAAGATCACTATTGTACACATTGGTAGCACATACATGTGATCTGTATATGTTTTACAAAGTGAGCCCATGTGTGCTTTTACGATCTCTGAGTGTTCACTCTTTTGAAAATATCGCTTATAAGTGATCTCGGTTCACCTATCAGTGATCTTAAAGTGATCAGGGTGCCCTTAAAGAACGCATAACACATTTAGAACACTAGTATCAATGGTTTGGGACACTAAATTATCACTTTGAGGACACCACGTTGTAAAATTTGGTACACCACATAATCTCTTTTCGAACACTTTAAATTTTTAGTGCCAATTGGTACACTAAGCGTAACATCAAATGGTTTATATATATCATCTTAGCAGACGCTAAAGCTTGAGCGTCGCTGCGCCACCTAGTCTAATTTCGGTAGCGAATTGAAATTTCATACTTTTGTTTTATCCCCATTAGCTACTGAAAACTTTCGTTATGCCCCCTTTCGGCGGCCATCCACGACATGTAGAGGATACAAATACGTAATGAAGTCAAAGCTACGAGAACAGGGGGCTTAACAGACGTTTGATACACGGTGATCCCACTTAGCAGAAGCTAAGCAAAAGCTTCTGCGTCGCTGGCGCCACCTAGATTCGTTTCAGTATGGCTAATACACTTGTTTTCAAACACGGACAGTAGGCGCCGACTCTTATTCCTGTTTTTCTACGCACGGCGTCTATAGGCCCCGTGCATGAAAAGAGAAGATACAAGTAAATTCAAAATCGTCTGCTTAACTTTTAATTTATCCAAGGACTATAGTGTAAATTTAATAAAGCAGACGAAAATGAGAGCCACATGTGGTATTTTTCCTCATTGCGGATAGCTTTAATGCTGCCAGATATCTAATCTACGCCAGGGGCCTATTGCCTTACATATTTATTTCCTACCCATATCGGTAAAACCAAGATTTTTCAACGCATGGGATCTAAACTATTTTTTTAGATATATCTGTAGTAGCAGAAAAAGATACTTATATTATTCACGTTAATAAATTGCAAACAAAAATAATGCCGTTCAATATTAGAGCACTAAATGATCACCTGTGCAACGAAATTGGCTCACCTGTTCACTTAAAGAAATAAGGGAACACTACTGTTTAAATGTTCTACTGTGTTTCCGGTGTGTTCTTTAATTGAACAAGTGAGCCAATTTTGTTGCGCAGGTGATCTTTTAGTGCTCTATTTTGAACTGTTTTTGAAACACTTTCAGAATGCCAAAAAACACTACAAGATCACTCAGGAACACTAAAAACACACGAAAAAACACTTAAACCGTAGTGTTCTCTTATGTGTTTGCTAAATGTGCTTTAAGTGAGCAAGTGAGCCAATTTTGTTGCGCTGGTGATCTTTTAGTGATCCACCTGTACACACTTTTGAATTGCTTAAAGAACGTATTATTCACGCTTGTAGATCACTATAGTACACTAGTTACACACACACGAAGTACTAAATTCCAAATGTGATCTCTTGGTGTATAGTGATCCGATTTTGTTGCGCACTTTTAGCGTGCTTTTAGTGATTTACTAGTGAACCTTTTTTTTGCAGTGTACCTTTGGATTTTGCAAATATTCGGACAACACATTTGTTACGCCTAAAATCTCATTTAATGCTACGACCATTAATAAAATGCTGAAATTTTGAAGCTGGGAATGGTACCCTCTACATTCGGCTGCTTCCTCAGATTTGCCACTTTCAATTAAGTTTTCTAAAGCTAAAACTACAGCATTATATCTAGTTCTAAAAAAATGTATACATTTTTTTTTACTGGACCATCTAGTGTCACAACTCTGGGGTAATTTTAATATTACATCGTATTCAAGCTCTTTTTGGGCCTCTTGAAAATACTCACTTCAAAGTGACGAATTACTTTGAAATGTATAAATTGCCTGTAACAAACCAAGTGTTTCACGAATTATTGGTACATTCTTACAGGTATCCACCAAAACTAAATTTAGGCGATGGGCGTAACAGTGCACATATGGACACATCCCACCCACAGCATCGTTAATCCTAATGTTCACCCCCGACTTACTTCCACTCATTACACTCGCTCCGTCATATGTTTGATATTTTTAACCCATTTGATAAAAGAATATTAATAATCGCGGAAGATAAAGATTCAGCGTCAAATTTATGTAAATCAACAAAAGACAAAAACCTTTCAAGAACATCTCCCTTAGTGGTGGTAAATCGAACACAAACACTTAGTTGTTCTACACCGCCTTTGTCCCTAGTTTCGTCAGCAATTATTGCGTAAAAACCACTCGAATCATTAATATCCTGAATAATCATTCTTTGAACAAGTGCACCACTAGTGTTAATAAGCTCGTTTTGTATTGATCTGTGGGTATATTTTGCTACATTGGGCATGCTATCTACTTTTTTCTTTAAGTCAGGTGAAATGCGCTTTAACAATTCTAGGATTTCAATGAAATTTCCACGATTTTGCTGATCGTCGTTCTCTCGATGCCCTCTTAACGCGATATCCTGTTGAGCGCATGTTAAAACAATTTGCACATGGGCGGATAAAACTTCTCTGTTTCGAATAGTATCTAAACGGTGTTGCTTATTTATCTGTGAAGTTATAGCTCCTCGTTTCTTAGACTGTAAAAAATGTATGTACTTTGTTTCCGCTAATTGGTGGGTCGATTTCTCGGAAGTAAAATGTTCGTGAAATTTCTCATTAATATTTTTCCAATTTTTAAAACCAGTTGTGAAATATGTTTTTTTACCACTGCTTGGAAAATGACGGCAGCAAAAACAGTATACCATGTCATTTTCTACAGAATATTCCAAAAGGGATATTTTACATAATAAATACTATTGAAACTTCGTTTTTGACCCCTAATAATCATTTGGAGAAATGATAAGAGCCTTGGTTGAGCGAATGGAGAATCCATGTCGATACTAATGTCAGGAATAATTTGAGTTGCATTTAAATCAGATAGAGCAGGAGTTAAATGGTGCACGATACTGCTATTCTCATGGAGTTCTCGGGAATTCCTGGAAGCGACAAATGAAAGTGCAATGTCATTTGAATTGTTTGATTCACTTTCACTAGGAGCTCCTATTAAGATATTATCAATAACTGATTCTTCAAGCCTTCTACAACTTTATCGAAAACATTTTGACTCGTTTGCAACATAAAATGTTTATTTATAACATCGTTCGATTTATTAGTTGAAAGATTACTTTCAACATGAACCCCTATAGCGTCCTTCAATAAGCTTATTTTATTGTCAGTACTATTTTGTTTTGGTTCGGATTCTAGCGATTTGTTTTCGTTGTGGAAAAGTTGATTTTTTAAAGATTCAGTAGTGGTTGGTAAGTCAAGTTTGTTCGCAATTGCATTTAATTGAGTTTGTTCTAAGACTGGAATTGATGTTTTGAAGTACTTATTTAGAGCCCCTTTTTGAGAATTTAAAAATTCTTGACTGGCTTTTCGCTTTTTGCGACTTTGGCTTCCGGACGGAAATTTTCTCCCACTCATTTCTACAATTTTTTTAATTTGTCAATACTTAAATAGTTAAATTTACCGGATATAATTATCTAAAATGTATCTCTAAAATCCTTCTAAGTTTCTAAGATGTTAGAAAAATAACTAATAATAGTAATTTGCCTTGACAAAGGCGGTTTTGGAAAATATATATCTACTAATAGTTAGCTAGCCCTGAAAAATGCTTTTTGGAAAAATTAACTATTAATAGTTAATTAGCCTTTAAAAGGCTGTTGAAATAATTTGAAATAAAATCAAACTATCAACTAGTCATTTAGCTAAGTGTTTATATTTTAAACAAGCGCATTAGGGCTTCTTTAAACCTCGAGGAGGTAGAAGTCCGCTCTTGCTAAAATATTAGAACAGAAAAGACTAAACTACTTATAATTCGAGAAAGACTTTCAAAATATATATCTACTAATAGTTAGCTAGCCTTGAAAAAGGCTGTTTGGAAAAATTAATTATTAATAGTTAATTAGCTTTTAAAAGGCTGTTGAAATAATTTGAAATAAAAATAAACTATCAACTAGTCATTTAGCTAAGTGTTTATATTTTAAACAAGCGCATTAGGGCTTCTTTAACCTCGAGGAGGTAGAAGTCCGCTCTTGCCAAAATAATAGAACAGAAAGACTAAAGACTTAAAATTCGAGGAAGACTTTCAAAATAGACCTGACTCGTTCTGGAGCTCAAGACGAAATGGAAAGAAATGTTTAAAAAAAAAGCAGCTTAGCGGTCGAGCCTGGCATTGACCATATTTCGCAAAAGATGTGAAATCGAAAAACCGCAGAATTTTCCAGGAAGCGAGAAGAGCAAGGTCGTTTTATTGTTGTGGCTATCGTCGCGTTTACTGGACCCCCTTCTGAGCTTGTATCCCAGCGTCGGATTCCGAGCATTGACGTGCATGCCCGCTGGGGTATTTCCCGAAATTCCCTCAAGCCCCTTTCTTTTCATTAAATTGTTCATTAAACTTTCTCTCCATTTCCGCTCCCTTCGCCTCCCGAATCTATCTGTTTATGGTCTACTATCTTTTTGAGTAAACGAATTGATTTTTAAAGATTTTTCCCCCCGAAAAACTTTACTTGGCAATAAAAACATAAATAAATTTCAAATATGTGGCGTCTTAAATATAAATATGTGGCCCTTTTAATATAAATATGTGGCCCCTCTCAGAAATGCAGGGAGCTTGACTTACCAACCACTACTGAATCTTTAAAAAATCAACTTTTCCACAACGAAAACAAATCGATAGAAACCGAACCAAAACAAAATAGTACTGACAATAAAATAAGCTTATTGAAGGACGCTATAGGGGTTCATGTTGAAAGTAATCTTTCAACTAATAAATCGAACGATGTTATAAATAAACATTCTATGTTGCAAACGAGTCAAAATGTTTTCGATAAAGTTGTAGAAGGCATTGAAGAATCAGTTATTGATAATATCTTAATAGGAGCTCCTAGTGAAAGGGAATCAAACAATTCAAATGACATTGCACTTTCATTTGTCGCTTCCAGGAATTCCCGAGAACTCCATGAGAATAGCAGTATCGTGCACCATTTAACTCCTGCTCTATCGGATTTAAATGCAACTCAAATTATTCCTGACATTAGTATCGACATGGATTCTCCACTCGCTCAACCAAGGCTCTTATCATTTCCCCAAACGATTACTAGGGGTCAAAAGCGAAGTTTCAATAGTATTTATTATGTAAAATATCCCTTTTGGAATATTCTGTAGAAAATGACATGGTATACTGTTTTTGCTGCCGTCATTTTCCAAGCAGTGGTAAAAAAACATATTTCACAACTGGTTTTAAAAATTGGAAAAATATTAATGAGAAATTTCACGAACATTTTACTTCCGAGAAATCGACCCACCAATTAGCGGAAACGAAGTACATACATTTTTTACAGTCTAAGAAACGAGGAGCTATAACTTCACAGATAAATAAGCAACACCGTTTAGATACTATTCGAAACAGAGAAGTTTTATCCGCCCATGTGCAAATTGTTTTAACATGCGCTCAACAGGATACCGCGTTAAGAGGGCATCGAGAGAACGACGATCAGCAAAATCGTGGAAATTTCATTGAAATCCTAGAATTGTTAAAGCGCATTTCACCTGACTTAGAGAAAAAAGTAGATAGCATGCCCAATGTAGCAAAATATACCCACGGATCAATACAAACGAGCTTATTAACACTAGTGGTGCACTTGTTCAAAGAATGATTATTCAGGATATTAATGATTCGGGTGGTTTTTACGTAATAATTGCTGACGAAACTAGGGACAAAGGCGGTGTAGAACAACTAAGTGTTTGTGTTCGATTTACCACCATTAAGGGAGAGGTTCTTGAAAGGTTTTTGTCTTTATTGATTTACATAAATTTGACGCTGAATCTTTATCTTCCGCGATTATTAATATTCTTTTATCAAATGGGTTAAAAATATCAAACTGTGTAGCGCAAACATATGACGGAGCGAGTGTAATGAGTGAAAGTAAGTCGGGAGTGAACATTAGGATTAAGGATGCTGTGGGTGGAATGTGTCCATATGTGCACTGTTACGCCCATCGCCTAAATTTAGTTTTGGTGGATACCTGTAAGAATGTACCAATAATTCGTGAAACACTTGGTTTGTTACAGGCAATTTATACATTTCAAAGTAATTCGTCACTTTGAAGTGAGTATTTTCAAAAGGCCCAAAGAGAGCTTGAATACGATGTAATATTAAAATTACCCCAGAGTTGTGACACTAGATGGTCCAGTAAAAAAAATGTATAAATTTTTTTAGAACTAGATATAATGCTGTAGTTTTAGCTTTAGAAAGTGGCAAATCTGAGGAAGCAGCCGAATGCAGAGGGTACCATTCCCAGCTTCAAAATTTCAGCATTTTATTAATGGTCGTAGCATTAGATGAGATTTTAGGCGTAACAAATGTGTTGTCTGAGTATTTGCAAAATCCAAATGTAGTTATAACTCAAGCCGTAGCAATTTGCTGTGCCACAATAAACAAGTTGGCAAGCCAAAATATACCTCTCCTCGGAAGTATGGTCCCTAGTGGTATTAATTTCTCGATACGACCCCCAAAGATATCTCCGCAATTCAGAGTTATTTACGAAAAACGTATTCTCGGTTCAAACCCTGCCCGGTATAAAATTTTAATTTTAATTTAAATAATTGAGACGAAACAATCGAGTTTAATTTATTCAGAATATTATAAATTAAGTAGTTACAACAGCGAGTTAGACTTACTTAAACAATGCACAATTGAATTTAACCCTTTTTACGGTACATGTTTATCAGTTGAATATAATACTAAGCAAATTTTAATGAAAGAAACATCTACAGATGGTATTTGTATTTTTCTCGCTTACGAAATACTTGCCGCATCTTTAACGCTCATTTTATTTCAACTTCCAGTGGACGTTGTGACACATACCGCATGAAAAAGACCAATGCCGTCCAATTTCCAATATCATATAATGACTCGCACACCCAAGAAATCATTGACTGCGTTAGAAATCGTAGATATCCAAATATCCACACCAAATATATTTACAAGAAGCAAAAACCTTACCATCAACAAAGCACAGAGAGCCACTTGACTAACCGCCAGCTCTTAAAGCAATTAACGTTAAATTATCTCCTTTGAGATAACACAACTATATATAGGTCGTTAAGAATACCCGTAAATAAATAACAAAAAAAACTAACAAAGTGGACCACCCACAGGGTCTACCCTTTAACCCTCTAATCTCGGCTGACTGCGCTAAAACAAGATTTAACCTTTAAAAAAAACCAGATTAGGCCTTCATAAATTCATTAATAAAAAAAGACTTTATTACCTATTATGCTTACGATGCCTGTCTTAATTTCAGTGAATCTAAGCAGCTATCGGTGGTTCTGTGGTAGAGCGCTCGACTGCCAAGCCGAATGGTCTGGGTTCGAAACCTGGGTGGCGCATTTGTTTTTAATCAATAGAGAAACGCTAAATTAGAATTTCTTCGATGCAATAATTTCAATTTCAATTCTATTTCAATTAAACCAAAATTTCGTACTCTATTAAATACGCTTCCGATAAAGCTGAAGGTCTAATTTTCAATAAGGCGTAACAAGTGTCGGTGGTTCTGTGGTAGAACGTCCGCCTGTCAAGCAGGAGGTCTCGGGTTCAAATCCCGCCCGATGCGATCGCAAATTGATACTAAGACGAATACCGTGTACAACTGGTGGAAACCCTGCCATTGGACGTTGAGAGGTAGCATTACACTCAGCACTCGGTCCGTCCCAAAGTCATTAAGAAGAAGTTGGAGAGAAAACGCCCATATAAACACAACAGACTCAACATGCACAACCATCAGAACACAAACACAACAAATTCTACACTCACAACCTACGCATAAACATTACAAAAACGTAATACACCAAACCGTCACGACGGTGAGCGAAAAAACACCATCCAAACCAAACCGCAAATGAATCCGTTAACGCTCACCGTCACACGGTGGTTTTGCCAACCCTTTGAGAAACTGCGTACGCAGTGATTACACTTTGCACCGAAATACGAACGCGTTCGCAGGCCTGACAGACCCACAGACCCACAGAAAGACACGGTGGTTGTATAACCCCTCCTAGGGGACTTTGTCCCCTCGGAGAGGTAAAAAGTTAGAAACAGACCGAAATTCTGAAAGATTCGATCAAATTTGGGATGTTGCGAAACAATTAGCTCTCTCTGCCTCAATTCCAGTACCAGAAAAGAATAGTTCCGTCAAAGTACCCATGAAAAGAAAAATTATTCAAAACAAAAGGTTAAAAGGTACCATAATAACGGGTACTATAGGAAGTCGGGAAACGGAGTTCAAAACTATTGGCGACCAACTTAAAGCAACTTATTTTGAAATTTTAGATAGATTCGTATTAGAAATGAAAAAAAGATTGTTAGAAAATTGTTCTATTTATGAAGAACTTTGCGCATCAGACCCAAATTCGAGCGAGTTTTTGAACGTTGAAAAAATTACTGTGTTTTGTCAAAACTATAAAAGATTTAATTTTGAAATGGAGTCTCTGAAAAATCAGGTCAACGTTGCTAAAATGTTATTTAGTACCAAAAGCGGTGAAAACATAAACACAGAAAGTTTGCAAACGCAGCTTGAAACCAATGAATATCTTAAACCTCAAAATTTGCAAAATGTTTCCGATTGCTATAAATATTTATTGACATACGAGCAGGCATTCCCAGATCTCGTAAAATATTTCCAAATTGTATTATGCATACCTGTTGCTAATACTATTTCAGAGCGTAGTTTTAGTACACTTAATAGACTCGAATCATTTTTAAGGACAACGTCTGAAAATCGATTAACAAATTTAGCCTTGCTCTCTATAAATAGAGATTTATCTAATAGGTTAAGAGACAATCCTTTGTTGGGTGTTGACGAGTTTAGTAAAAAAAGAGAAGAGTGCAATTTATACTTTGAGTTAAATTTTCAAATTTTTAAATATGTAGAAGCTATAAGAGACATATTGGAGGGCAAGCCACAGCTGCCACCAAATTATAAGGGGTAACTAAAATGGTAAGGGCCACAAAATTCTTAGGGGCCACAAAATATTTAGCCCACCCGTGAAAAAACCTTAGCGCCGCTACTGGACCTTGAACCTCAATCATAACGAAAAACCCCGCGGTTATTCGACCAGTTTTCAAACTTTTCGAAATAACCAGTATTTCAATCCCTCTTTTCGAATATTCGACTATTTGATCAGGAAAATCGAATATTCTCAGACTTTATTCGATTCGACCAATCAAATATTCGATTTGACATTCGATCAAATTATTAGATGCTATTACTATAAAATAATTGACTATAAAATAAATACCTGTAAAATAATTGACTATAAAATTAATAACTGTAAAGTAATTGACTATAAAATAATGGACTATAAAATAATTGACTATAAAATAATTGACTATAAAATAATTGACTATAAAATAATTAAAATAAACATAACATAAACAATTAAAACCAACATACTAAAAATAATTAAAATAAACATACCATAAAATAATTAAAATAAACATAATATAAAATAATTAAAATAAATATACTGTAAAATCATTAAAATAAATTGTAACTATAAAATGATATCATTCGAAAAACAAGGACCATAACTTTTATCAAAATTTAAATTTTTTAATATGTGGACCATATAACACCGCGAAAAAGCGAAGAGGTATACCATTTAAATATTTTTTTTTTAATTCAAACAACAATTCCCCGCCCAAAACACGTACAATATCTATACCAACCGCGGTTTTCAACACGTACGAATCTAAGCTACCCAATATACTTAGACGTAAGGAGAGTTTAGGCTTGAGCATGCTGAAACATAGGGTGACGTCATGCTGCCAAGTCCCTTGTAATTCTTTTTAATTGTATCTTTAAATTTAATTAATTTAATTAGTACCATTTGAATGTTTGGCCAAAATAAAATTAAAGGCCTAGTATTCCTTCTGCCGGTCACCCTTGAAATTTTCTTACCCACGATGTTTCTCCTTGCATTTACGCTTCCCGCAAAACACGATCGGGACATTTTCTGCCTGCCAGTTAGCGCCCCGCTGATTTTCGAAGGAGGAAGCTCGATCTCCTATTCTTTCGACAATTGACCATTGCAATACGACTTGCCTTAGCGTTAGAGTCATGTCTAAATAACTTCAATATAGATTTTACATTTACTAACTCGTGTCAATAGTCGCTTTCGCTACGAGGTTACTTAATTATAAGTAAAATTTCGACTATTAATAATTATAATTAAAATGTTTTTGATGATTATTAACCATTTAGACCAACATAACATAATAAATAAATTTTACACTAAATCTTACTGCCTAATAAATTCTTAATTACATAATATGAAATGAATGTTGTTTTTGCATCAGGGTGGCCAAGAACGGCCTTAACTGAAAAATTAGGGTTTCACTGGCAGAAACCTAAGATCAACGTTATGCCGAAAGTGGTTCAAAGAAGAGTGAATACTTTACAAATACCTCTTTGTTATCATCCGGTAAATTCATCTTCAACTATTGGCTAATTTCTTGGTACACTAAGTGTTAAATTCAGTAAGACTTTGATAATTTTGGATAAAACATAATTGGTATAATATCACCGTCCCAACGAACAAGATGGGAGGAAAATTTCAAACTGTAGCGATATAGATAATGAAAAACCACGTCATTTTGTTATACCATAATACCTATACGCTTATTACGCATTCGGAGGGCAATCTTCAGCGTTGTTAGATTAGGCTAACCTTTTTAATAGCTTTTGCCAATAAATTTTCTCTTTTCCTATCACTAGCGTACCCTGCTAAATGGCGACTCAACCATATCCGAATCCAAGGGGAGTTCGTACGAAATCTCTATATAGATTCTAGATAGTCGCCGCAACGCTAGCTGTTTGTTTCAAATATTTTATGTTACACGTACTATCCAAAATAGAGATTAGATAAAAATGCGCCCTTATATTACAATTTTTGTCCTTTATCGCGTCAATTCGTCGCTATTTGTGGAGAGGACGCTGAAAGTAAGTACAGCTAAAGTATTTTACGTTTTTTATACTCGATTTTGGTCAAATTCATTTCTGAATTAAGAATAGAAAATGTATGAGAAGAAATATGTATGAGAAGAAATACGAAGGTGGGGTGGCGGAGTGGTTAGCACTTTGGCCTCGCAGCAAGAGGAGCCGCGTTCGATCCCAGCTAGTGGCACTGGGTGAAAATCCGGAACCACTCCTTCTGCGTAGAGTTTGTAAGTTCTCTCCCCACTGCTTAAAGAGGTTTTCCCCCGAGATCTTTGGTTTCCCCTTCCCATAAAAACTTGCTGAGGTTAACGGTAATAGTTAGTGTAGGGAGCTGTTGGCTCGCGTGGCATGAAGGGCTTGCCACCACCCTCCTACGCATTGTAACCCGGCCACCTGTTACTTGATCACGCACAAGCAACATTGCTTATGTGGTCGAAGGTGGTGCCTTGGGTATTAGCTCTATTTAAAAAAAAAGTTAACAGCTAACTCCGGATCTTAGTGTGAAAATGTCGCCAGCACATGTAGGATAAGGTTTCCATAAGGGAAGATTCAAGTTGCCTTGTAACAACTTTTGAGCGTATTTAAGATTTTATTTGAAGAAAAATATGAACCAGGCTGATTTCCACAAGGTGTTCAAGACATACTATCGTGAACCGGAATAAGTCGATTTCTTGTCTGTCATGGCGGCCATTACCCAACAACATAATTTTCTGGCGAAGTGTCGCGCATGAGCGTTAGGTTGAACCTTCTTTACACGAAGCTCAGGGCGACTCGTGCGCCATCTTTAAAAGATAATTTTGGCTGGGGTGTGAAATAAGGACTTCTCATTTAACGATGACGTTACTCTCTCTACTAAAAATATTTATCCTTCAAAATTAAAAATTATCATCCAGTTTAGCATGTAAGGCCTGATATTTTATTTATTTTATAATTTTATAAAAGCTACGTTGCCACGACTTAAGGCTCAACTTGTAGGCATACCATTTCTATTATTTCAGATTTGGTTCAAAGTCGGGCGTAATGTAGACCTATATCAGATATGAAATTTCCCAACCGAAAATGTTTTCGACCACTTAAAACAAAAAAAAATCCATTTAAAAAAGCATGGGATTTTCTCGGTTTCACAAGGGCCTAGTTACGAAAATTTTCAAAAAATTCTATAATCACGAAATGTATAATTTGAACCACATTTAGGTAAATCTCATCAAGTTTGGGTAAATTGTAACCTTTTTGGGGTAAAATTGTAAAAAAGTTTGGGTAAGATAAGGAAAAAATCCTATTTTCTACAGTAGCTACAGTAGCTAGCAGATACAAGGTCACGTCAAGCTTTATTATCGTAGAAGCGTTCTTGCTAAAGTAAATTAAATTCATTATTTTGGAAAGCATATTTAGTGAAGCGCTGATCGCTTACGACCACCTAACCCCTATAATATCTCATTAGACAGATTCCGAAAGCCAGTGGCTGAAAATTTCGCCCTCCCAATCTCCCAAGTTGAAGGCAAGACGACGGAACAGTCGTTATGACGAAGGACAGAGTTTCCCAACATGTGTTTCGCGGAACTATTTGAGAAAAAATATAAAGTGCTAATAATCCATGTAGGGTTTTAATAAATCCGCAAGTTGCGCTAATAAATAGTTAAACTTTATTTTAAACATTAAATCCGGGGGTTTTTTCGCTATAAAAACAAAACAAAACACGGATTTGCGCTCCCCCCCCCCCTTCTCCATTCGGGGGTCCACGGATTTTTTTCCAGATACAAAAGGGTTGCGCCATTCAAAAAGTTTTGGAACCAATGATGAAGGGGGGGGGGAGAGAATTTCCACCATCTTATCAGCTTATCCGGAATTTAGAATTTAGCAATTTTAGTACTACTTCTAGATCTTCATGCGCAGTATCTGTTGAAGATCAAAGACTAGTATCTGTTCATAGATTAACCCACTCGCATAGAGTGGAAGGCCCTATGGAAGCGCATGAAACATTATTCCTAACGGGCCAGCTTGTTTTCGAGGCGTGGATAAATATAGTCCGAAGAGCGATGGTGTGGTTTTTACATTTTTTAGAATATAAATTTACTTTTTTATCCAGATATTGTACATTAACGCTAGGCCAACTTGTTTATTTTATGCCTCGAAAACCAGACGTGGCGCATGAAAAGTGTTCAGCTTGAACAAAAAAGAGGCTTTTACTATAGTCTTCCCCCTTAAATGAAACATTATATTGAAAACCTTGTGGGTTGGCCCTCCCAAAAAAATGGTCTCAATCGAGTTAGTCAAACGTTTTGAATCACACTTATTGGTATCTTTTTCTCCCGCATATTATTAACATTGACAATATAATTCTTTTAATTTCGTTATTGTTTTATATTTCGACCTAATAGCCTCTTTACTCTTTGTACGATCAAATCTAACCTATTTGTACAATACAATATAATATATTTCATTTAATTTAGATCAAAAAGTCGTCGGTACATAAAGAACGAATAGTAGCGTTTCGCGTGGGAGATAAGGTGAGTAAAACACAAAAGAAGTATATTATTTCATGCTTTAACATCATAATCATTAATTAGAATGTAGTTCCTGTTCTTTTATATAAATAATATATGTCTATATCTTTATTTAAAAAAGCCGAGGCTTAAAGTTCATTAAATTAGTTTTCTGCGAGGGGATAACCACTCTTAGAAAATCTGTACACCGGATTACGCTTAGATTACCACTGCCAAAGGCAGGGACTTCAAAGATTACGCGTAATCCCATTAGTACAGTCAAAGGTACGGCTCTGTACACCGATTACGCGGAGTGATCAGCCCCTCGGTTTTCTGATGATAATTGAATCAACTTTAAACCTCGGTTTTTTTAAATAAAGTTATAGACATGTTCGAATTTAACAAAGTTGTAAAAGACTATTATTTTTTAAAGTCCTGTTTTGCCAAGAGGCAACTTACTTATATTTTATTACGTGAGGATCAAAGCCACCTATTAATTATTGATTTTAACTAATTTCAGATTTAAGTGTCATCGGTGTATAAAGACCGAATAGCAACGTCTGTCTCTGGGGATACCGCCGTTGCTATTCGTTCTTTATATTCGGGGTACCACGATCTTCAGCACTTCCAATTCACTGAGAGAGAGTAAACATTTGCGAACATTCCCAGACGTCATCGAGGTAAAATATTTTGGTGGATTTCTCATTTGTTTTATTGTTCCAGGTAAAAAAGATTCGTACCATTACTACTGGATGAACGGATTTGTATATTTTAATACGTTCGTCGTATTTAAAGTATAAGTTAACCGATTAGAATTAAACTGTTAAATGACCACCACCGTCAAAGCTTAAAGTTTTAAATTTTGTATACAATGGAATGGGTTCTCGAATGGCGGTAACCACGTCCCAAAATATTAAATTGTAATTTTGTAATTAATTTTGAAGTTGGGATTTATTGAGGGTAGAGCGACAGATGCTGCTGCTTCTGAAATTTTGACCAACATCACTTAGCGTCCTATGATCCTCGTCTGGAGCCAAGGCCACCGCCCTAAAGCACACGCTAGCCTCGTTAACTAATCTAGATAGTTTTTTTTTTAATTTTCCGTCGTGTGGCTCTGCGGGTAGGTAAAAAAATGGCCGCCAATTGTTAATGCTAAAGATAGAAACCGAAATAAAAGTAAAATTTTTGGAGCGTTTAAACGCATTTGATACTTATAAAAGGCTTGATCAATTTTTAAAACGCGCACGATTTGATATTTGGAATAGAGTAGAACTGGTTCTTCAATGTAGCTATGTCTACCGAAGATCCGAATCGCCAGCTGATTGACGTAGTTAATTTATAATCCATCACGTGAAAAATAGTTTTCATATTTTGTCCCAACTTAAATAACAAACTTAGTTTCGAAGTCTCAAAGATAAAATACTGCGCAAACTGTAAAATAAATCGCAGTACATAATATGTAATTTTAATCTTCAGTCCATAGTCTTGCTACGTGTATTTCGGATAGAAAATGTAAACATCTCTTAAAATACATTAAAAGATATGTTAGATCCAAGTTTAAATAAACTATGTTTTATAATGTTTATCCAAAATTGAACTCTAAAATATATTGTTGTCTAGGGAATACCTATCACAAGATGAGGTCGAATAATACAGCGTGTCGTAAACTCTGGGGCGTGTTATTTGGGTTCTAATTAGTCAAAAATGTCGAGGGAACATGGGTTCTTAAAGGGAATACAACCTCAGGTTTTTTGGTGTGGAACACCAACACTTCGACCATTTCCCGCTCCCTCCTATGGCTTCAGATATTTTTGGCGCTGGTTAGTGATTTCCAGCCTAAATTGTTAACATAAAAAACATAAAAAAAACCTTAAATAAAGACTTGAGGTTATATTCCCTTTAAGAGAAATGGGCTCCCAAAATCCTACCCCAGAAACCGGTACACTTCCATGAAAACTGGCCAACCATATTCTTAAGGTCTAAGGTTCAGCTTTAAGGAAGTGTACCGAGTTTTGGGAGCCCATATCTCTGTAACGAAGCACTTAAGGACCCACGTTCATTCGACATTTTTGACTAATTAGGATCCAAAGAACACTAGATTTTACGACATTCTCAGTGGCGCATTTTCCGTAAGACTGACTAGGCTGACGCCTAGTGACCAAGGGGGAGGTAGTGTCGAGGGGCCCAAAGCAGCTCAAAGCCTAGGGGCCCTGCCATGAGTTATTACGGCGCTGGACATACTTATCGGAAACATCATGTATCATTTTATTTTGTAGGTGCAAAAACTGTCATTTCAAAAAGCTCTATAAATCAGAAAACTCGGTAGAGGAATTTTTGACAATTTCATTCACTGGAAGAAACCGTCGCTAACTTAAGAAACGATTTTTTCTAATCAACTTGGGAAGGTCCTCAAAATGGCAAATACTGCTACTGTTATGAGAAACCCCCTAAAAAGAAGGAAATGTGAAAAAGGTAGTCAAAATTACATTTCATTTGGAAAAATGTTCTATATAGTTAGTAATGCTCTGAGGAACGATCAGTTTTAAGCGCATAAATAACGTATTTCCCAATTGTTACTAAACGTTAGGTCCAGATTAATCTAACAATTACGCATAATTATAAAAAATCTTAGAAATTTTTTATGTATTTGAAAAACTACATCCTGGGACAGTTTAGAACTAGCACTCCATTAAAGATAAACGCTATTTAAGATCAAAATTAAACATAAACGCTATTTAAGATCAAAAACTGTATTTAAATAGATTGCTTACACATACGCCCTTTATAAATTTTATGAAATTGTGTTTCACTTCTCTTGGCTTGATAAATAGGCAGTAAATTTATATATTCGGCTAAAATTTAGCCAGCAAATCGCTCTGTACACCGAATTCGCCGCTTTTTGGGGATCATCGGTATTATGTAGGATTTTGACAATTATTAGTATTGTGTAGGATTTTGGGGACTTTTAGTATTATTCAAGATTTTGGGGACTTTTAGTATTATTTAAGATTTTGGGGACTTTTAGTGTTATTTAGGATTTTGGGGACTTTTAGTATTATTTAAGATTTTGTGGACTTTTAGTGTTATTTAGGATTTTAGGGACTTTTAGTATTATATAGGATTTTAGGCATGTTTAGTATTATGTAGGATTTTGGAGACTTAGTATTATGTAGGATTTTTGGGGACTTTTAGTATCGTGAAGGATTCCTGGATTTAGGTATTGTGCCAGTTTGTTTTTATACATTTGATAATAATTTTGTAACTTTCAATTATTTTCCAATTATGAGAATACATTTTGAAAATATAATTACTTTAGGTAACCCAACCTGTCGTTCAAATGAAGGAAGCTCACCCGTAAAGAGTTTACCGAAATCGAATAGCTTGGTACCTATTCAGTCGGATGGAGTTAAAATAAATGATCATCTAAAGTTGGCGAAAATGGTACAATTTGTAGCGATGATGATCAAGGAATGCTACGAAACCACCAACAAATTTTCGCCGGATAAAACGTTGACGAAAAACTCAACCCTTGTTTTTGAGAGTCTAAATAATCAGACAGGCAAAAGAGTTCCCGTAATTGTAAACTACCTTTATTTCAACAACCAACAGACTGAAAAAGAGGATATATTCATCTTGAGCAATAGAAGTTTCTCGGAATTGCCTGAGCTGTTATCGTTTAATATTCCTTTAGTTTACGAATTTGCTAAAATATCGATGAAAAACGGAAATATGTTCGTGTACACGAATCAGATGACCGACTCACCAGTAGATTTAATTTTATTATCGTCCGTAGAAAAGCTCGCTAATATCATGCGAGAGCAAAGGGCAATAGAAAGTTCTTTTTCCGATTCTAATCTGGTCGCTAAAATAGAAAAAATCGGGGAAAGATCGGGAGAGACCCTATTCCATTTAAATTTTCACGATAATTCTCGTTTTCTACACGAAAACTACCAAACACTCGAACGGCTATATGAATGGATGGTAACAAATTTAGTTGATGAAACGGGTGAAACATTTTTATTTCGAGCAATCCGAGTGGGTAATATGACAATTGTAAGATTGCTTCTTGAAATAGGTTTTAAAACTAACTCGAGTAACGCGGCGGGTGAAACACCCCTCCATTTGGCTGCTTTAGGGAATAAAGAGAGGTACTTGAAAATTATAGAGTTGCTTTTATCAAAAGGCGCTAATATTAACGCCTTTAATCTTAAAGGTGAAACGCCTTTGCACTTAGTCACCAGAGGAAACAGTTCCTCGCTAGTTCAAACTTTGATAGAACACCGAGCTAATGTACACGTTTTCGATGAAAATGGGTATACACCTCTTCATATTTCGGTAAGGAAGGGAAATTTAGCCTTTGTTAAGCTTCTTCTATCTGCCAAATCCTCAGTAAAGGCTTCTGATTTTCAGTACATGACACCGCTGCACCACGCAGCCTTAAATAACCTCAAAGATATTTCACTCGAGCTAATAAAGAGTGACGCGCCCCTACACTTTCGTGATATCCGAGGTCGAACCCCTTTACACTTAGCCTGTAACGAAAATAACGTCGGCGTCGTTGAGCGTTTGGTAGAAAGTGGAGCCAATGTGAACGCTAGAGATTTATCCGGTGACACCCCTTTAAGTCTCGCGTCCGAAAAAGGCCATTACGAAACGGTTGAGTATTTGCTTAAAGCCAAAGCGGATGTTAACTATCAAAACAAAGATTTCGAAACCCCTTTGCACAAAGCAACTAGAAACAACCAACTTGCCGTAATTGACTGTCTACTCCAAAATGAAGCTTCAATTGACTTCCCCAACAAAAATAATTCAACTCCCTTACACGTAGCTTTGAAAAAAGGAAACCTTGAGTTGGCAAAGTTCCTAATAAATAAGGGCGCTACTGTGCACCTTGAGGACAAATTCCAAGTGTCGCCCCTTTTTATATATATAGAAAAAGGGTTGAAGAATAAAGATAGAGATAACGAGCTTTATAATTTATTGAAGATGAAGGGTGCTGTTTCTAAAAACGAATATTTCATTAGAAGAGAGCAACGCCACGGCCCCGAACGACGGAATAAAATGGCTGAAAAACTGTGGCAGAAAATAAACAAAATGAAAAATAGTTGCCCAGCTTCGTAATTCCTATATATCTGGCTAAAAACGCTATAATGTGACAGACTTTGTCTATGAGTGAGTTGAGCGAAATCTTTGGCTAGAATAGCAAAGACTCGGTGAGACGTCCAACGAATTTGGGCCTGCTCGGTGGATGAGCGGGCTCAATTCCAGCTCATAGCGAGCAGCTTCGTGCCAAGTTGCAATAACAAGAGGAGTGTACAAACCGAATCGAGCACTGGCGGGTTACGACTCAACTCGCTCATAACCTACTGCGCAGCCTAGCGGTCAATTTCGTCTCGTAATTCCTTTTTAAACTATTTTGACATAATACACGGTTAGAATTTAATTTATTAAATGATTACAATTGAACAATCGAACAATTCTTTTGTTATCATTTATTAAATTTGTTAAAACGTTTAGCGGAAATAGCACAATTACAAAATATACATACGAAATTCGACACGATAAGCCCTTACAAATGCACCAAATGTGATACAGTTTATATATTTATTTAAATCTTGTAATAGACGATTTTCGCCTTTTTTAGCCATTTTAAAAATACAAAACGAGGAGAACTTGGCCGCTAGAGTTTGCGATTGTTAACTATTTTAATTTAAGACTAATTTTATTTTGGATAATTGAAATATCTAAAAAGTGAATTCTGTATATTGTATACTTGTAAATATGTTTTGAAAAAAGGAACATGTAATATCAAATTATGTTTGTAGACATTTTTAGTTGGTTCAGACTTTACAACAAAGTATTTTTATCACTAGGAGCTAGAAATCAATGAGGTTTTAAAAAAAGGTGTCCACAAACATGATTACCAAACCATCAAAATTTAAATATTCGGTCGATTATAGTTTAATCAAAAAAGCCCTGTATGTCTTTAAGAGATAGAGAGAGAGAGAGATATATATATATATATATATATATATATATATATATATATATATAAACAATTTGGCTCAGTGCAGAATACCGTTCGTACATTTGAGCGATTTTAGTTGTTTTAGACGGTACTTTTGTGGGGCCATATCTCTGAAACGAAGCATTGTGGGACCCATATTTTTATACATATTTTCAACTCATCTGCACCCAAAGAACACGCCCTCGAGTTCACGACATGCTTATCCGAAGCACCCTGTATAGTCATAATTTATGGAATTGTGGAACAATTCCTTTTCTGATTTGTGACGGACAATATCTCTTGGGAAATTAGGTGGATTTGCATCTCTTTCGTTTACAGCTCATTCACGAAATACCAGCAGTCGTAATGGATTTTAAGCCATGAGTAAATTCATTTGAAAAATGGTAGGTTTTGGACATTTGTTTATCATTTTCTGTACCCGGTTTTAATATAGGCCTACTCTGCTTTATGAAGCGTAGATTTTATGGGCATACAGAACTGAAAATAAACTTAACATTCGAAACCGGCCCTAAGCAATTGCCAATTTGGCCTAGGCCAACACACGGCCCTACAAGAGTACCGCCGAAATATTGGCATAGTAAATCTAAGACTAAGGCACGCCTACTAAATTGAGAATACAATAGTAGTTAAGGACCCTCTTTCTGGATACGCGTGGGGGGCGCACCGTGCTTTCCCCCACGCGTCCACAGCTGCGTGACGGGGGGAATGAAGCAGAGAATCGCGATTCCGCCCCCCCCCCCTCGGGCGCGTGTGTAAATATTTTTACCTCTCCGAGGGGACAAAGTCCCCTAGGAGGGGTTATACAATCACCGTGTCTGTCTGTCTGTTGGTGTGTGTGTCTGTCCTGCGACCGCGTTCGCATTATCCGTGCAAAGGTTAATCATTGCGTACGCAGTTTCTCGAAGGGTTGGTAAAACCACCGTGTGACGGTGAGCGTTAACGGATTGATTTGCGGTTGGGTTTGGTTTGGTTGGTCTTTTTTTCTTCAACGCTCACCGTCGCGACAGTTTTAATTTAATAACAGTTCGTTATTGTAATGTTTATGTGTAGGTTGTGAATGTTGAGTTCTTGTTATGACGGTTGTGGGTGTTGAGTTTGTTGCGCTTGTGTTATGATGGTTGTGGATGTTGAGTTCGTGTTATGACGGTTGTGGGTGTTGAGTTTAACTGATTTAAAAGCTGAACTTCTAAACTCAAAGCCAAAAAAGTACCCGAAGAAGAATTCCGATTCTTCCTTAATGCTAGATGATAGCAATAGCTCCTACCTCAAAGAAAACTGTGATACATGTAACACCTTAAACATTTTAACACCTGCCAAATCTACATCTTCTAAAAACCGAGAAACCCTAGACCCGTCCTTAACGATTGATTATAATAATAGTTCCAAAAGAAAACTGTGATAACAGTTTAAACATTTTGACACCTGTCAAAAGTAGATCTTTTATTAACAGAGAAAACGTATTTGAAAAAACTATCAATTCTCCGTTAACTACTCCTAAAAGTTCATGTCCAGTTTACCTAACGGTCATTTTCAAGGTACACCAAAAATTAATAAGGAAAGTGCAATATCTCCAAATCCCCTAGAAAGCATTTTGAGTAATAAACCAAAGTCAACTTCTCCGTTATGTAAAAAGCTAAAGTCAAGTCAAGATTAATGATTAACGACACTCCGAAAGGTGTTCGCCTTAAAAAAGCCACCAAAACATAATAGCTTATCAAAAGGGAAGAAGTTACAAATATTTAAATGCGGAAACTCATATTGAGTCAGAAGATTCCGGTATTAACTGTAACTATGATTGTGAAGCCTTACATATATCGCTCAAATTGTAAGTAGTTAAGGACCCTCTTTCTGGATACGCGTGGGGGGCGCACCGTGCTTTCCCCCACGCGTCCACAGCTGCGTGACGGGGGGAATGAAGCGGAGAATCGCAATTCCGCCCCCCCCCTCGGGCGCGTGTCACGCGCGCGTGACCTGAATAATTAATGAGATTAACAGGTGTTAATTAATTAGTTGACCTGTCAATCAAGTTCACTAGAGGGCAGGTGTTCAAGGTCAATTAAAAAAGGGTGAATATTAATGAGCGTGCCAAGTATTGTTTTACCGTTAGGGGTCATTGACCTGTTACATGGATAGTATAGTAACATGTGTTTGGTAAGCGCGAAAAGGATCAATGAACAAGTGGAGGGGAGGTAAAGTTTGTATTTACTAGTTATAAAGTTTGTACCTTTATAATTAACCGTTAGGGGTATTTGATCTGGTAGCTATTTGGTTAACAACTCATTAGCATTTTTTGCGTGAATTTAACATGTGTTTTGGGAAAGCGACGCGAGGATCAGTGAACAAGTGGTTAAACTCTATAGGTCTATTACATGTTTGACATGATTTTGGCTGGGAAACGGGTATAGATTGTACTCTATAGGTCTATTACATGTTTGTACCTTTATAATTAACCGTTAGGGGTAATTGACCTGGTTGCTATATGGTTGAACTGTTAAAGTTTTGGCGGGGATTTAACATGTGTGTAAGGATCAACAAGTAGTTACACTTGTTTATTATATGTTTGAATATTAATTTTTAGCGGGAAAGTGTAAGCGTCGATCAACAAGTGGTTAAACTCTTTAGGTTTATTATATGTTTGAATATTAATTTATGGCGGGGAAACGGGTATAGTTTGTACTCTATAGGTCTATTACATGTTTGTACCTTTATAATTAACCGTTAGAGCTAATTGACCTGGTTGCTAGATGGTTGAACTGTTAAAGTTTTGGCGGGGATTTAACATGCGTTTATGATGATGTAAGTGCGAAAAGGATCAATGAACAAGTGGAGGGGGGTAAAGTTTGTATTTACTAGTATAAACGTTTGCATGGTTTAATTACCTGACAACGGTTAGGAAGCGTCTTTGGGATTATGGCCCTGAACAAGTGATCTCTTTTAGTGGATGTTATATGGTTGAGCTTTTAGCATTATGGCGAGAAAATTATTTAACATGTTCTGAAGACGGTTAGGAAGCGTCTTAAGTAATCTTAAGAAGTAAATATTAATGAGTTTTATAAGCTGTGTTTTAACGTTAGGAAGCGCGGTAAAAATGATTCATATTTACGCTAACAACACATAACGGGGTAAAGTTTGTAGGCTGGTTTCGAGTGGTCTCTCTTTTAGCGGTTGTTATAAGAACTCTTAGTCATTTTTGACTTGAAAATTCTTTAACATGTGAAATGATTAGGGACAAAATGTATCGACCAATTAACAAGTGGTGTCTTGGTTGAACTCTTAGGAAGAAATTGAGAGTTAAAGGTATAATAAAAGGTTACATCATAATAAGCTGTGTTGTAATAACCGTTAGGAAGCGTGGTAAAAATGATTCACTTTTAATGACTGAACATAACGGGATAAAGCTTGTATCGTGTTATAACCTGTCATTCGTGGTCATCTTTATAGTGTCCCACCAGGGGTGTCTCATTGGGTAACAAGTTGTCCCTATATGGTTCGTTAATGATTATAGCCGCGTCACGTGACACGCACCATCTTATTTACGGTAATTGAAATGGGTCTTCCATAAAGATTGCTGGTGAAAGTTTAACATTTGTCAATGCTTCACCACAAGACTGGTATCTTTGGATTCGGGTAGAAGTTTCAAATATAAGTCACCCCTAATACGGGCACCTTTTTAACGGTTTTAGGTTATTAATCTTTATGCACATAAAAAGTATAGACTCTTAAACGCGCCTTCCCGAAGCGCGGTAAAAATGATTCATATTTACGCTAACAACACATAACGGGGTAAAGCTTTTAGGCTGGTTTTAGCGGTTGTTATATTCACTCTTAGTAATTTTGGTTGGAAATTCATGTGTTTTGGCCGCCATCTTTAATGATTCATATTCAAACGGGTTCTGTGTATTGAAAAGGGTGGCTATCTTTGTTATTTTTTAGGAAATTTGCCATATTTACTTTATATCATGATCAAGCTTGTTTTGAAACAAGTTGTCCCTAAAGGATTTTTATATATATATTAACATAAAACGTCGCATTAAAAGTCGGTTTTGGGTGTAAGCTGATAAATATTATGACAATGCATCATGTATTAATTTCATATTACCGTTAATGAGGACGCGCGAGAAACATTGTGCATTACGTGGTAAAGTTTTATTGTTAAGCCTGGCCATCGTGAATATTAAGCCTAAAATTTATGAAATGTAAACTGGGTATTCAAGGTTATTTTTGGGGTGAAGAAATTAACTAGGGAGTTTTGTTTATTAGTGGCCATCTTGGATATTTCAAGTTTTTAACATAGTCAATACGTTAATGACAGTAAAGATAGTATATCCTGTCGTCCGTTAGGAAGCGTGTTTGGTGTCATCTCACGTAAACATGTGTTGAAAAGGGTGAATTACATAATGCCAAAAGACATTTCAATAACTCGCGTTTCGGCGTGTATAACAAGTTTTCCCTATATGGTTCGATCAAAAAGCCGCGTCACGTGATCATCTGATTTATGGTTAATGAAAGGGGTCTTCCATAAATTAAATTATTATAATCATGCAATGCTGCCATTTTTCGCCACTAGGCTGGTATATATGGATTCGGGTACATGTTTTCAAATATAAGTCACCCCTAATAGGGGTCCCTTTTAAAGATTTTATAGGTTATTAATCTAACATTGTCTTTAAGCACATAATTCGTTTTGTCTTACACAGTGTATTCAAGGGTATTTTTGGGGTGAAGAAATTAACTAGGGAATTAAAGTTTTTAGTGGCCATCTTGGATATTTCAAGTTTTTAACATAGTCAATGCGTTAATGGCGTCTTACATAACGGGGTAAAATTTGTATTACTTGTCGAGCGTGGTCATCGTGAATAATATTTTTAATAAGCCTTAGAAAACTAAGTTCAATGTTAAATTTGTTAACCTCGCAGTTTGAAACAAGTTGTCCCTATATTAAGAATAAGCTTGGTATTATTAACAACGTCTGCAGCTCTGGCCTTATAAATGTTTCACTGTATACAATGTCTTTACGCACATCGTGTACATTTTCTTCAAAAATATTAGTTTACGTATATCCGTAACATATAAAATTTTAGTTTTACCAATCGGACATGTTTTAGTTATGGGACAATGATAGGAAACTATCGTCTTTAATCATATAATAAACTAAGTATTAACTCTTAGGATTAGCCAATACTTTAAGGGCGCGGGGTCAAGACTTTTGTTATTATCTGGATATGTTACTATTGAAACATTAACGATTCTTTATAAATCCGTGTAAATATAATGAATGTATAAGTTCGTGTATACAAATTATATATAATGCATTTATAAGTCCCTGTATACAAGTTATAGTATTTTTAACATGCAATGCGAGGCTGGTATCGAATAGAAACCGTTACTTAAACAAGTCGCCCCTATATGAACTTTTAAACGGTTAATGATGACCCACACGCGCCACGATGACTTGCCATATAATGACCGAAAAGGTAGAAACGGTCAGAATAAAAAGGGGCAACATGCTAACCATTTTAAAGATAATACACTTCAAGAATAAAACTCGGACCAAAGAGTCAAAAAGCTATAACTATTATTGAAAACATTAACAGTTACGCTTTGTTATAATTAGAGTATTATAATTCACCCTTTTAACGCATACTATTATTATTTTATCGTCACAAGATTGACTTAGTTATATATAACATGGTCGTTGGTATTTCATAACGTCATGCTTCATGGAATAATTTACTGGCAGGTGTTTCAATTTTTAAAAAGCGTCGTTTTTACCCGAGAGGTAATGGACATGGTTGAAGGGAAATATTTAAAACGATATAGTTTCAACGATAAGTATGACCAAAGTCAAAAAGCTATAACTACTATAAACATTAACAGTTACACTTTCTGTTATAATTAGAGTTTACAAATATCTTAAAGTATAATTGTTAGTTTATTACCCGTGTTTTTAATGTAAACATCCTATATAAAAATTAATTGCTTGACAAAGTCTTCGGATAATTTAGAGGGGTAGGTGTAAAAAACCGTTACAAATTATTACACATGTGTTATAGAAGTTCCTAAGCGTCCCGCTAGGGGATTTTACTTTATTACGAAAACTTACGCATGTATTAATAAAAAGCGTTAGATAAATTAGCATGTGTTATAGAGTTTCCATAGCGTCCCGCTAGGGGGTTTTGCGACTATAAATAGAGGCGTGCGTTGATTTGTATTTATTTCTCAACTTGCATTCGACGCAAAGAAATTGTAAGTACATTTTAAAATTTGGGGAATTACATTTTTTTAAATGACCGTTTATTGTTATTATTTTGGCACGATGGAAGTTGACCGAAGAGTAATAGATTATTCAGTCTGTTTTTATTGAATTTTAGAAAAAGTTCGTGCATTGCACCGAAACACCCAACTGTTCACCAATAAAAGCGAATATAAAGACGAAAATTTAAAAAGCTTTTCTACAAGAGGTTCTCGACAACCCATCTAAACAATCACCATTCAAACCAGTTGATGCGCCACCCAAAAGCACCCCATCCAAGCCAGGTCCATCTAAGCAAGTAGACGACTGCTGGAAGGATATAGTCGGGATAAAAATTGCCAGTATAACAAGTTGGCAAGCCAAAATAGAACTCTCCTCGGAAGAGTTCACTGAAGCGTAACTGTATCCGTGGTTCTGCGGTAGAACGCTCACCTGTCGTGCAAGAGACGTCTATAAAAATCGTGGACGTGCCTACGAAAAACTATTAAACTTGCAGAATTCCGGCGAAGTTTACGACAACGATTCAAACCGTATTAAATATTTACGCAGGACTTTAAAAACACCATGGCCATCGATCTTAGCACCCGTTTCAACCCTAAAAACTTTTACTCAATAGATAAAATCATTGCCAGTTCTTCTCGAAAGTATAGGTGTAAATCTATGCTATTCGAGTGTAATTTTAAAAATTTAGACCAATTAAACCACGCGGATATCAGTAACCAACTGACCCGTATTTTCCAATCAATATTAGATAGAATTACGGCCGATAATTTAGGCTACACGCGCGTCAGGGTGGTGGTAATTTCCGATGAGCTGCAAGATCCGATAAATTTCCAATTAATGAATATTAATGAGTTGACAGCTGAGAGAATTTTAACGGGGATTGAAAAGGTAGCGCAGTCCGTAAAAACCATGTATCTAGATTCACCCCTCCGATTTGACCTAATATTTCTTCAAGATACCCCTATGAGAGGTCCGCCTCGCAGCGTTAGAACAAGAAGTTATGAATGTCTAGATCAGTATATCAACCAGGGTAACACATTTATCCCCATTAGAAATACGGACAATTTATGTTTTACGAGAGCCCTAGCGGTGGGAAGAGTTTTGGCCGACTATCAGCATTTGAAAAGTTTAGGACAGGGTGCTAATTTTAACGAATACCAATTAAAGACAATTAGAAACGGGAAAAAACTTGAACAAGAACTCGAAGCCAAAAAATTACACGCCCAAGCGGTGGTTCCCGAAGGCCCCGTAGAAATAATAGACATTAATCGATTCCAAAATATATTACCCGACTACCAAATTATATTAATCTCGGCGGACGATAATTTCGATAAAGTGTTTATTGGGCCCGTCAAAGAAAAACAAATTTTCCTCTTAAAAATTAAAGACCACACCCTCGTCGTTCGATCTTATTCGGCCATGTTTGGGGCAAAATATTATTGTAAATATTGTCTAGTCCTTTTTTATTCTGACAAACAAAAAAAAGGTCACGACTGCGGACCCCATCTTAAATGCCGCCGATGTCGCGGCCCCGAATTCCACCCCAGTATAGAACAGGTTACCCGTTGTAATGACTGTAATCGGTATTTTGCCGGACCAAATTGTTTCTCCCAACACGTAGAACTAGGGACCTGTCAGGTTTTAAAACGGTGCTTGAATTGCGGGAAAGACTATGAAGGCAATCATAATTGCGACAACAAATGCGCTTTTTGCAAAATTGAGCATCCCAAAAACGAGTGTCACGTCCGCCCATTAGAAATAAAATCAAATGAGAAACGGCTATGCTATTTTGATTTTGAAACCATAACGACTGACACTAAAATTAGACCAATTTTAATCATTTCCGCGATGCAAGAAGCGCCATTTTCGACCAATTATGATTACCGACAATTTCACGGCTTTGATTGCGTTCAAAATTTCCTAGATTATTTATTAGCATGCCAGGTGACAGTTAATGGTCGCAAAAGAGTTACGCGGCCTCTCTTTGAAAACGTCATATTAATTAGCCATTTCGGGAGTGGTTTCGATACGCTCCTTATTCTTAACGGTCTATTAAAGCGAAAGATTAAACCCGAGATAATTTATACCGGTTCCAAAGCCCTGGGTATGTTTCTCGCCCAATTTAAAATAGCCTTTATCGATAGTTTCATGTTCCTACCTACAGCCCTTCGAAATTTCTCGAAAACTTTTAAGATTGTCCAAAAGAAAGGTTATTTTTGTTATTCATTCGCTACGGAAGACAATTTAGATTACAGCGGCGCCCTCCCCGAGAAAGAATATTTTGGTATCGACAAATTTACGGACGAGGAAATCGTAGAATTTAATCAATGGTACGATTCCCAACGTTACGTCGTTTTTGATCTAAATAAAGTTTTAACCGAATACGCGATCGATGACGTTAAACTTTTACAGAAAGGATTCGATAGTTTTAGAAATTTATTTTTAAAAACCGTCGATTTTGATTTGTTAGGGTCAAACGCCATAACGTTGCCGGGAGCCGTAACAAATTTATTCCTTAGTAGATTTGTCGAACCAAACACTATCGCGATTGTTCCGGGGACGGGTTATAGGAAACGCCATAGTGTCAAGGCCCTAAAATGGTTAGCTTATTTGGGGAAAAAACTCAACGTGACATTTCAAACGGCTCGATCGCTAGGTGGAGAACATGTAATTTACCCCTATCGATTAGACGGTTATTGTTCCTCGCCCGAAATAATTGCTGAATTTTACGGCTGTCATTACCATAAATGCCCACTACACACTGACCACCAGGCTTACGATAAACAGTTAAAAGATTCAAATTTAAATATTTATCTCAAAACCCTCGACCGCGAAAATTTTTTAAAAAAGGAAAGGCCTAATGCGCAGTTTATTAGTATATGGGAACACGAGTATGATGAGTTAGTAGAAGACCCAGCAATTGCGAGTTTTTGCGATTCCCTACCCTTTACCAAACCGATAGGAGCGAGAGACGCCATTCGCGGGGGGAGGGTCGAAAACTTTGTAATTTACGCCGAAGCCACTCCCGATCGACCAATCAAAGTCGTGGATTTCAATAGCATGTACCCGTCCGTCCAGATGAGTTCCTATAAATATCCAAAATCGAGCCCCGAAATTATAACTTGTAACTTTAATTTTTCCGTTAACGCTTATTTTGGTCTAATTAAAGCTACGGTGCTGCCACCTACCGATTTAAACCTCCCTATTCTCTCAGCTAAAATAAATAGTAAAATTTATTATACTCTCTGCTACAAATGTGCAGCTGAACAATGTTTCGAATGTACCCATACTGATCGAGAGCGTAGCATAACCGACGTGTGGACGAAGTACATCATTATCAAGAGACATTCGATAAAGATTGTCCGCTATTCGATGACTATATTCGGCTTTTTTACAAAATCAAAGTTCAAAATTCGTCGTATCCAAAAGACATAATTACATTAGAACAAAAACTTAATTATTTACGAGACTTTAATGAAATTGACGGGTTAGATTTAAATTTAGACGATATAACCGATAATCCCGCTTTAAAGGCTATTGGTAAACTTAGTCTAAACAGTCTGTGGGGCAAAAATTCCATTAATTTAAATCGAGGCCAAAGTGTTTTTATTAATTCTTATAAGGAATTAGTCGAAATTTTGGCCGATAAAACCAAATAATTAACGGATTTTAAACTACTAGACGATGATATAGCCTTATTCACCACTCGTTTTCGGGAAGACTACGTTCCAACTTATCGGAAAGGGTCACCAACGATAGGCGCGTTTGTATCTAGTTACGGCCGTATTAAATTATACAAATTAATGGCTCAAATTGGTCCTAATTTAAATTACGTCGATACTGACTCTACTTTTCTTTATATGAGTAAAGATTTAAATATTCCGCTAGGGACTACCCTAGGTACATTGGCTGACCAGTATCCTAATGAAAATATAAAAGCCTTTGTTTCCTTGGGATGTAAAGCCTATTCAATTTTATTCGAATCTGGAAAGATTGTCACTAAACTTAAGGGCATTACATTGACTAAAAAAAATCAGTCAATTGTCAACTTTGAAGCTTTGAAGGACCTCGCTACACGCAACCAACAATTGAAATACAGCGTCGAAGTCCCATTTAACGTGAAACGTTTAAAAACGGGGCAGCTATTCCAAAAACCTGCTGAAAAACTCGTTGGATTTACGTCTAACAAGCGAATCTTCAAGAGCGACGGTACCAGTATCCCTTTGGGCTACAAAAATATCATTTAAAATTAATTGTATCTATAAAAATATGCATTGGGGCCGCTGAATAGTGTCGAAAATGATTAGTTTCTCTTAAAAAGACACTGATCAAAAGGCTGGGACAAGCTGGCGTGTAAAAAGCGAAAGTTGTTGCCGTTCTAGCTCTATACGTTAAACGGCCGCTCTCCATCCGCCCTGTCTAAGCCCGCAGGATATCTCGGCGCTGGTGGTTTGGCGAGAGGGAAGACCAAGGGAGGCGTTACGCACGCGGTAAAGTTATTCAACACACACATTCCTCATTCTACGAAAAAAACGTTTTTATTAAAATATCTCACAACCGTTATATAAACTCTAATACAATTAGAGCATCGGTTTTAACATCGGGGGGGATTGTACTTAAATGTCCGTGACATCCGGAGGAATAACAGCTCATGAAAAACGTGATCTGAATATCTCATTTCGGATTTTTATTCTTTTTATAAATAAAACTTAGTAGGTGTTGGTAATAAAAAATCGCGATTGGTTTAGTATAAAAAATAGCCGATTATCAACTCGTACAACAAAAAGTAATACAAATCGTAGACCTAAACAGATTTAAAACTTTGTAAATATCTGATCACCGTAAACTACTTGAATTTGTTATAATATATTTTATTAATATTTCTGGTAGAATATGAACTTTCAAAAACAATTACTTAGAGCTATTTTTATAGTATCCCAAATAGATTGAATTCATATTTTATATCTCAAGTTTCAAAAACTTCAAAGCTAGATAGTAACCTGTCTTAAAGTTGAAAAACGTCACGTAGTGTTCTATATCAACCATGTACTTTTAGAATTTATTTCCATTGCCATTAAAAATATTCAATGTGCTATTAAATTTCATTGGAATAATTTGAATACAGACACATCGAAAACATAGATTAAAAAATTATGATAGATAGGTAGTCGTAAAACACAACGAATTTTTTTCTTATTCGCTTTTTATACTAAGAAACGTATTCTTAACCGCAATATGTTTATGAAATCTACTAACAAAAAAGTCCTGAAAGATTAAGAAACTAGTATATTAAATAATAGCGAGGCTAAAACCCAAAGCGCCACCAAATCATGAAGCGGCTTTAACATTAAACAGGTATCAAACAAAAAAACTTGTGTTTAAGTTGTTGTATAACTACACATGATTTTCTGTGAAATGAACCTAAAGTTTAATTGCAGCAATATTAACTAAAATATCAAATTGATAGGCTGCTAATTGTTTGCATGTTTCGTTAAAAATTAACTTGATTAACTGAGTGTTATATTTATAATCTAAATAAAATAATGTTGTATTTGTGTTATGTAAAATTTTGAAATTCAAACAAGCTGTACTTTTTCCAAAAATATTGTACACCTATATGTTTAAAAAGATAACAAATCACCCTCTAAATAGCTCTGTATTTGACGTAACTTAGAATGTCATACTTATCGACTTTCCGCAACTTAAATATTTCCTTTTAACCATTTCCATTACCTCTCGGGTAAAAACGACGCTTTTTAAAAATTGAAACACCTGCCAGTAAATTATTCCATGAAGCATGACGTTATGAAATACCAACGACCATGTTATATTTAACTAAGTCAATCTTGTGACGATAAAATAATAATAGTATGCGTTAAAAGGGTGAATTATAATACTCTAATTATAACAAAGCGTAACTGTTAATGTTTTCAATAATAGTTATAGCTTTTTGACTCTTTGGTCCGAGTTTTATTCTTGAAGTGTATTATCTTTAAAATGGTTAGCATGTTGCCCCTTTTTATTATGACCGTTTCTACCTTTTCGGTCATTATATGGCAAGTCATCGTGGCGCGTGTGGGTCATCATTAACCGTTTAAAAGTTCATATAGGGGCGACTTGTTTAAGTAACGGTTTCTATTCGATACCAGCCTCGCATTGCATGTTAAAAATACTATAACTTGTATACAGGGACTTATAAATGCATTATATATAATTTGTATACACGAACTTATACATTCATTATATTTACACGGATTTATAAAGAATCGTTAATGTTTCAATAGTAACATATCCAGATAATAACAAAAGTCTTGACCCCGCGCCCTTAAAGTATTGGCTAATCCTAAGAGTTAATACTTAGTTTATTATATGATTAAAGACGATAGTTTCCTATCATTTTCCCATAACTAAAACATGTCCGATTGGTAAAACTAAAATTTTATATGTTACGGATATACGTAAACTAATATTTTTGAAGAAAATGTACACGATGTGCGTAAAGACATTGTATACAGTGAAACATTTATAAGGCCAGAGCTGCAGACGTTGTTAATAATACCAAGCTTATTCTTAATATAGGGACAACTTGTTTCAAACTGCGAGGTTAACGAATTTAACATTGAACTTAAGTTTCTAAGGCTTATTAAAAATATTATTCACGATGACCACGCTCGACAAGTAATACAAATTTTACCCCGTTATGTAAGACGCCATTAACGCATTGACTATGTTAAAAACTTGAAATATCCAAGATGGCCACTAAAAACTTTAACTCCCTAGGGTGCCCGTATTAGGGGTGACTTATATTTGAAACTTCTACCCGAATCCAAAGATACCAGTCTTGTGGTGAAGCATTGACAAATGTTAAACTTTCACCAGCAATCTTTATGGAAGACCCATTTCAATTACCGTAAATAAGATGGTGCGTGTCACGTGACGCGGCTATAATCATTAACGAACCATATAGGGACAACTTGTTACCCAATGAGACACCCCTGGTGGGACACTATAAAGATGACCACGAATGACAGGTTATAACACGATACAAGCTTTATCCCGTTATGTTCAGTCATTAAAAGTAAATCATTTTTACCACGCTTCCTAACGGTTATTACAACACAGCTTATTATGATGTAACCTTTTATTATACCTTTAACTCTCAATTTCTTCCTAAGAGTTCAACCAAGACACCACTTGTTAATTGGTCGATACATTTTGTCCCTAATCATTTCACATGTTAAAGAATTTTCAAGTCAAAAATGACTAAGAGTTCTTATAACAACCGCTAAAAGAGAGACCACTCGAAACCAGCCTACAAACTTTACCCCGTTATGTGTTGTTAGCGTAAATATGAATCATTTTTACCGCGCTTCCTAACGTTAAAACACAGCTTATAAAACTCATTAATATTTACTTCTTAAGATTACTTAAGACGCTTCCTAACCGTCTTCAGAACATGTTAAATAATTTTCTCGCCATAATGCTAAAAGCTCAACCATATAACATCCACTAAAAGAGATCACTTGTTCAGGGCCATAATCCCAAAGACGCTTCCTAACCGTTGTCAGGTAATTAAACCATGCAAACGTTTATACTAGTAAATACAAACTTTACCCCCCTCCACTTGTTCATTGATCCTTTTCGCACTTACATCATCATAAACGCATGTTAAATCCCCGCCAAAACTTTAACAGTTCAACCATCTAGCAACCAGGTCAATTAGCTCTAACGGTTAATTATAAAGGTACAAACATGTAATAGACCTATAGAGTACAAACTATACCCGTTTCCCCGCCATAAATTAATATTCAAACATATAATAAACCTAAAGAGTTTAACCACTTGTTGATCGACGCTTACACTTTCCCGCTAAAAATTAATATTCAAACATATAATAAACAAGTGTAACTACTTGTTGATCCTTACACACATGTTAAATCCCCGCCAAAACTTTAACAGTTCAACCATATAGCAACCAGGTCAATTACCCCTAACGGTTAATTATAAAGGTACAAACATGTAATAGACCTATAGAGTACAATCTATACCCGTTTCCCAGCCAAAATCATGTCAAACATGTAATAGACCTATAGAGTTTAACCACTTGTTCACTGATCCTCGCGTCGCTTTCCCAAAACACATGTTAAATTCACGCAAAAAATGCTAATGAGTTGTTAACCAAATAGCTACCAGATCAAATACCCCTAACGGTTAATTATAAAGGTACAAACTTTATAACTAGTAAATACAAACTTTACCTCCCCTCCACTTGTTCATTGATCCTTTTCGCGCTTACCAAACACATGTTACTATACTATCCATGTAACAGGTCAATGACCCCTAACGGTAAAACAATACTTGGCACGCTCATTAATATTCACCCTTTTTTAATTGACCTTGAACACCTGCCCTCTAGTGAACTTGATTGACAGGTCAACTAATTAATTAACACCTGTTAATCTCATTAATTATTCAGGTCACGCGCGCGTGACACGCGCCCGAGGGGGGGGGCGGAATTGCGATTCTCCGCTTCATTCCCCCCGTCACGCAGCTGTGGACGCGTGGGGGAAAGCACGGTGCGCCCCCCACGCGTATCCAGAAAGAGGGTCCTTAACTACTTACAATTTGAGCGATATATGTAAGGCTTCACAATCATAGTTACAGTTAATACCGGAATCTTCTGACTCAATATGAGTTTCCGCATTTAAATATTTGTAACTTCTTCCCTTTTGATAAGCTATTATGTTTTGGTGGCTTTTTTAAGGCGAACACCTTTCGGAGTGTCGTTAATCATTAATCTTGACTTGACTTTAGCTTTTTACATAACGGAGAAGTTGACTTTGGTTTATTACTCAAAATGCTTTCTAGGGGATTTGGAGATATTGCACTTTCCTTATTAATTTTTGGTGTACCTTGAAAATGACCGTTAGGTAAACTGGACATGAACTTTTAGGAGTAGTTAACGGAGAATTGATAGTTTTTTCAAATACGTTTTCTCTGTTAATAAAAGATCTACTTTTGACAGGTGTCAAAATGTTTAAACTGTTATCACAGTTTTCTTTTGGAACTATTATTATAATCAATCGTTAAGGACGGGTCTAGGGTTTCTCGGTTTTTAGAAGATGTAGATTTGGCAGGTGTTAAAATGTTTAAGGTGTTACATGTATCACAGTTTTCTTTGAGGTAGGAGCTATTGCTATCATCTAGCATTAAGGAAGAATCGGAATTCTTCTTCGGGTACTTTTTTGGCTTTGAGTTTAGAAGTTCAGCTTTTAAATCAGTTAAACTCAACACCCACAACCGTCATAACACGAACTCAACATCCACAACCATCATAACACAAGCGCAACAAACTCAACACCCACAACCGTCATAACAAGAACTCAACATTCACAACCTACACATAAACATTACAATAACGAACTGTTATTAAATTAAAACTGTCGCGACGGTGAGCGTTGAAGAAAAAAAGACCAACCAAACCAAACCCAACCGCAAATCAATCCGTTAACGCTCACCGTCACACGGTGGTTTTACCAACCCTTCGAGAAACTGCGTACGCAATGATTAACCTTTGCACGGATAATGCGAACGCGGTCGCAGGACAGACACACACACCAACAGACAGACAGACACGGTGATTGTATAACCCCTCCTAGGGGACTTTGTCCCCTCGGAGAGGTAAAAATATTTACACACTAAAAATAGGCGAGGGGAAGGAAACTAACGTTTTTAAATAAGATAAGGTGAAAAATGGGGCAATAGTTAAGGTTAACCTAAAGGCAGCTCTAGTTCCTCAAAAATCCGCCAGGGCATTGAATTTGTGAAAAGCGAAAAACCACATTATACATGGGAAAAAAGAAAACCTTTCTAAATAGAAAAAACCAATTTATACATGGAAAAAAACCACTTTATACATGGAAAAAAATAAACACTTTAGATATTAGGGGTACGGGAAAACACGTATGCATGAGAATATACATAAAGGAAACGATACATTTTTATTGTGTACTTTTTTGCTCTTACGTGAGTCAGATTTGACGGGCCGTTTTGGGGTTGGTTTTTATAATTCAAAGCTTGTATTACATAATTAGCTTCCCGAATTTCCAAACTTCGGTGGCTACGCGGGTCCACCAATTCGGACAAGAGGCCTTGGAAATAAAATCTCGATAGTTTCTCCTTCATCTTCGTATCCCAAAACTGTTGATCGAACGGAATTCTTTCCACATGAATTTCATTGGGGCTCCATAATACAAAATCGCAGAAATATTTACCTACTATTTTCATTTGTCCTTGTACTTGATAGTAATAATTATGAGTCCGTTTCAATTTTAAATTATTGGAATTCTAATCAAAAACGCTACAGAAGTCGGCACCTTCTTCAATTATTTTTTGAAATGTTTTATTTTTAGCGCGTTCGGGGCACTTTATTTCAATGATATCACCTGTTTTTTCTAATATTCCATCTAAAGTGGCTGCCAGATACCCCAATTCCAGATCTACAAACAAGCCGTTTGACGTTACGATTTCACCGGTCTTCGTTTGGTAGTCAGCTAATGCATTAGTCTCATTCAAACGTCCATATTCCATAGCTGATGATGATATTCTACCCCCGTACAAAAGTTGTTTGACTAACGGAATGACCCAGGTCGTTTCTTTCATCTTACAAACTCTTCCGAAGTTTGAAGCTGTGATTCTGGGTCGTCGTTTTGCAAACCAAATTTCGTTATCAGATCTTTGACAAATATGCTAGCGAGGAAATCGTGTTTGGACTCTTCGTAAGCCCCTTCGTCCATGTCGGGTTGCCGGGCATTCGGACCATAGTCCACAGATTCTTTGGGCGTTGACGAAATTTTTAGATGTTTTCTTTGCTTTTTCGCTTCGGGAATTGATAAAAGTCTACGAGCTTTCTTTCAATTCTCGAAGCGTATCGCTTCAAAACCATCGAAGGACTCCTTTTCAGTACTTTTTTTCCAGGTGGACTCTTGCCATTTGGCACCATTCACCATTATGTTATATGAGCCCCGACGGGACCGGCAAAACTGCTTATGCCCAATGAATATCAAAACGATATTCATGTACGTCTCCGCGGCATTGCTGCCCGGGTAGCAAAATCTCGTTGATTAACCGTTTTTAAACGGTTGATAATAAGCTGTAAGGTAAACGTTGATAGTACATAGCGCGATGACCGGGAATTAGACGTGTTTTGTAACGTATAATAAAACGTTAATATATATACAAAGAATAACCAATTATCAACGTTATTACCATAAACGTATTTGAAACGTTTATAACCCAACGTATTGAATACGTTACAACAACGTATTTAAAACGTTTTCTTTACTAAATATCAACGTTTTAAATCACGTCTAATTAACAATTTTATCTACGTTTAATTAACCATTTTATCTACGTATAATTATAACTAAAATTATCCGCGTTCAAATGAATCCTATCCATTTAGTTTGTAATGCCAGTTTCTAAATAATAAGACCAGAATGCCTTAGAAATAACTTTATTTTTATTTACAAAAAATATTTTTTCTTACAATATTTTCAAAATCAGGTTATTTAAATGACTAACTTGTAACTCTGTTGTGTTTGTAAATAACCAAAAACTGATATTTAATGGATACTTATTAACATATTACAAATGATATAAATTGGGAAAGATCTAAAACGCGAGCACTCAGTCTGGAGTCTGGAACAAGGATGCCAGCCCCCGATTTCCCGCACGCGCTTGACCCCCTATCTATCTGAGCGCCACCTAACGGTTTTGGTAGGAAGTGCTCTAGACTTTTTAGGGTGAATCATAACAATACCTCCCTTTTTTTTAATGCAATTAGTCCTTGTAACGAGCAGGGGTTCGTCTCTGCCTTGCTGGTCTTGCCTGTGTGATAGAGGTTTTAGTGTTCTGCGACAGCGGCTGTACTGGGTGCTCAGATGTAGGGACTGATCGTGATGGTGTGGGTAGAGGTGTTGTTGTTGTGACGTCCTCTATCGCGAAAGTGAGTGTGTTGGCTAGGTTTGTTGGATCGGATTCGATTTACCTGTCCTTGTTTCGCTGTGTCATCGGACTTCATCTCACCAAGGCTGCGCTTGGAATTCTCCATTGCGAGAAGAATGGTTGTCAGCGTGACCACCTGTTTTTCATCTTCTTCTGCCACAAGCTTCTGGTGCATTGCATCGTCATTGATTCCAAAGATGATTTTGTCAACGATCATCTCGTCTCGGTTATCGAACTTACAAATGACAGATAACGCCTGTAGGTCGGCGATAAACGTCTCCACCGATTCGCCTGGCTGCCGGTTTCGGCGGTGAAACCGGAGACGTGCAATACAGCGAAGAGGCGTGGGGTTGAAATGCTTGGATAGGGTGCTTACCAGTTGATCAAATGTTTTAGACGCAACGGTGTCGGGACGCAGCCGATTTCGTAACAAGGTGTAAGTGTCCGGGCTGAGAATCGTTTGTAACAACGCCTTTTTCTTGTCAGCATCGGTAATGCCATTTGACGCGAAGTAAGCGCCAAGTCGTTCGGCATATTGATCCCAAGATTCCGTTTTGTTATCGAAAATGTTTAAATGCCCGATCATAGCCATATCAGATTGGATAAGACACGCGCGGCGTGGTTCAAGTTGTGACGCAGCGTTTTGCGCGTTTTTACCGCGAAAAAGCAGTTAATGTTTCGGTAGAAATAGTTCTTGGGTAATGACGTCACTGAATATGCGCGTATTTTCTTTTTACTTCCGTATCGTTGTTAGATGTAATCGGATGAATTTGTACGTTACCGCGATCCTTGTCCGTCGTTCGTTTTCTGTCCTGGCGGCGCGTTAAGCCTTGTCGTCAACGTGCGTGGTTCGATCGCTGAATCTCTTCTAAAATTACAGATGTCTTCTGCCGTTTACTTTAGTGTTGAGCTCCCATCCCCGTCGCCATTTTGTTGTGTTTGTAAATAACCAAAAGTACTTCGTGAACTGATATTTAATGGATACTTATTAACATATTACAAATGATATAAATTGGGAAAGATCTAAAACGCGAGCACTCAGTCTGGAGTCTGGAACAAGGATGCCAGCCCCCGATTTCCCGCACGCGCTTGACCCCCTATCTATCTGAGCGCCACCTAACGGTTTTGGTAGGAAGTGCTCTAGACTTTTTAGGGTGAATCATAACAAACTCCCAAAGAGTTAAACGTTATGTAACAATTTTAAGCAAAGAAGTTGTTGACGGAGAGTTGAATTACGAATATTTCTACTGAAGGTGCTCCTGCAAGCTGCTGTATAGCAGAACCCGTCTTAAAATATAATCCTCTATTATATTTTAAACTGAGTTCTGTTCGCAGGAGCTCCTTCAAAAGAATTATTTATAATTGAACCCTCCCTCAACTACTTTTTTAGCTATTGTCATTATCTTCCTGTATTATATATACTCAGAAATTTGCATTTTACTTCAAATAAAAAAGGCAAATTTTAAATATTGGTAAAATTTGGATTATTTTACCCTAAGCTGACAATAATTTAAGAACTTGGAATTATGTTTCAAAAAAAATGTTTAGAATTTTGGCTCAAGGTGAAAAAAAATATTTAATCTCCAACTTCAAGTATATTTCCTCCCGTTTCAAGATAAACATAAAAGGTAGATGGAATATTTCTGGACCAATTTGACCATCTCCTATGAAAGCTTATTTTACCCTAACCTAACATTAATTGAACCACTCGGAATTAAATTTCAAGAAAAATGTTTAGAATTTTGGCTCAGGGTGAAATTATTTTTTTAATCTCCAACTTCAAGTATATTTCCTCCCGCTTCAAGAAAAAGGGCAGCAAAGACCCACAGACTAGCTGTTATTAGAGGAGCAGATACTAACTCTGTACGAGACCTCTGGTTTGCCTATAAAGCCGCAAAAGCCAACGCGAAATACGTAGTATCACGTGAAATTAGACTGGTGAACTTAAAGGGGCTCCAAAGTTCGGTGGCAAAAAAAAAAAGAAAATTGAGCATGCTTTTCATTCCCCCCAACCCCTCACTCGGCCTTGGCAGAGGCGGGCAGAGTCAACCGTAAATTTCGCACTTTACTGACTTTACACACATTTTGCCACCGAACTTTGGAGCCCCTTTAAAAATGGAATGGGATATCGAAAAGGCGGCCAAAGACAAAGGAAAGAAGTTCTGGCGTTACGCGAAAAAATTGAGGAAGCAGGGGGTGGTGGTAGAAAAGGCTTTTAAATGAGTTAGAGCGAAGAATGGGTCCCTCTTGTGGGAAAAGAAGGCGGTGGCTCTGAGAATCACAGAGTATATCAAAGATCTAGAGAATGAACTACTCAGCCCCACAGTCGGTCCCACCACTCTGGCCCTCTCAACTAGCTGCTCAGGCACTGAAGCGAAAGATCCCCTTTGTGACGATGAATTCTCAGTTATGGATTTAAATAAGGTGCTTATTGGTACTTTAAAAACGGGGAAGGCAGCAGGCCCGGACGGGGTCTACTCTGAAAGTCTGAAATCTCTGGGTCCTAACGCTCGCCTGTCTCTGTGTAGTATATTGAATTCTATTAAGAGAAGTAAAGTGGCGCCACTATCCTGGCTTTGTGCACGAGTGACTCTAATCTATAAAGGGAAAGGCAAAAATGCTCTTGAGCTCGACTCCTACCGCCCAATTGCTGTCACCTCAGTAATGTATAAGGTGTATGCAATGGAGGAAAATAATATAATTTGTGAGCCCCAAGGAGGTTTTCGAAAGGACCGACGAATAGGCGATCATTTGTTTGTCATCATGCAATTAATTGAATTGACCATGAAAATGGCTCTACGCCTGGAAATTGCTTTCCTGGATCTGAGGAAAGCTTATGACAGCGTGGATAGGTCTAAACTGTGGGATTGTCTTTCCTCCAAGGCTATTCCTATTACCCTGAGATCAGAAATTGAGAGTCTGTACAAGGAATGTAACTACACATACTATCTGGAAGGGATTGCGACGACTGAATTATCGAGTAGGGTTGGTTTACGCCAAGGCTGCCCGTTATCTCCCACCCTGTTCAAAGTATACCTTGATGACCTAGCCCAGTCACTACACGTTTCTGGGTATGGAGCTATACTTCCTGGGTATCCTCCAAAAAATAAGGACCTCTGTGTGTTTTGCCTTTTTAATGCGGACGACATTGTACTCTTCGCAAATCACCCTGACGACCTACAGAAGCTACTTGACATTTGTTCGGCCTTTGCCAAGTGTAAGAACTTACTATTCAGCATGGATAAGTCAAATACAATGTCCTTTTCTACACAGCCTGTTGATGAGTGGTCGTACCTTCTCGACGGGAAGCCAATGGAGAATGTGAACAAGTACAAATACCTGGGCATTACCATTGATAGTACTGGTCCTTTTTTGAGTAACATGGAAAAGATAGTGGCTGGAAAGGGAAACGCGATGCGGTGGGTAGTTCGTAACCTAGCCGAGCAGTCCTACAACAAATACTCGGTCAGCCGTACACTTAGGAAGAGTGTAGCCGTACCAACAATGACGTATGCAAACGAGGTCATTTGTTATTCAGACATGGCTAGGGAGAGGCTGGAGAGATGCCAGAGAGCGGTAGGCAGAACGGCTCTAAATGCAGGCCCATTTGCGGCTAATGCCGCTATAGATGGTGAGATGGGATGGAGTACAATGGCAACCAGAGAAGCTTGCAACAAATTGAAATTTCTGGGACGCCTCAAATTTATGGATGCTAGAAGGATAGCTAAGAAAGTATACACATACATTCGAGACAATGGCTCTAAAACGGACTGGTCTCGAGCAATAGAAAGAGTGGACCGGCAATTATGTCTGAGCTCAAAGAGAGACAAGGCTACCTCTTATAAGGAATGGGTAACATGTGTGGAGAAAGAGGTACAGGAAGCCGCACTGATATCATGGAAGTCCCAAGTACGTCAGAAAACAAGCCTCGGCTATTACAAAGCTAAAGAAAAACCGATGAAAGAGGCATGTTATACTGGGTCGTGGGGCAGCGGTTTACTCTTTCAAGCTCGAACGGGTGCCCTACTAACAAGGGAACGTCAAGTGGAATTATTGGGTTCCGAAGCCTTATCCCCGCTTTGTAAGCTATGTGGCCAAGTGAATGAGGATGTTTACAATGTTCTCCTAGAATGCCCAGAAACGGAAACTGACCAAGCGTGTAACAGCTGGCGAGCAGAGCATTTTGGGTGCCCCTTGCAAAATATTCTTGATCTTGCAGGGGATGTTTGGGACTTTGAGGTGATCCAAAAGGTGTTAGAGACTTGGCAGAAGAAGAAAAATTAACTTATTTGACTCCCCTAACTTCTCTGTTTCCCGGTCTACATAGTACTTCCCCCTAAAATTTATTGCATAACGTTGTATATTACTTTTTCCTGTTTACGTTTTCCTGGTTATTTTTTTCCATTACCATTCCCTTTTATTTTGATTACTACTGTATTATTGTATAATTAATGCTGAGCTCGCATTGGAGCCGCCCTGTTACAAAAGGGTGTACTTTGTACGGTAGGAGCGAATAAAAACCTTTGAACCTTTGGAGTTAGTTTTCCGCGAAACGTCAGCTAACAATTTTTTTGCCATAGTACAAAATATGCACTAGTTTCAGTATTAATAACCTTTTCAAAGGTACAAATAACCAAAATCTTGGTTTTAGGGCAGATAATAAGTATAATGTATTTTATGGCTTAATGAGATAAAGATTAGTTGAGTTAATAACTAATAAATAACGTTGAGTTAATATCAATAAACTAACCTCGTTGTTTACGTTAATGAAACGTTATTGCTGCGTTATTTTGTATTTATCAAATGGGACGCGGTCTTAACCTCAGGTTGAACAATTGTTTTGTATGGACGATAGGGAAACGAGTGTAGGTGGCGAAATGGCGCTAAAGCTTTGTCGTCTGCTTCGAGGTATAAATCGTGTATCAATATTCTACTTAAACTTCTGCTTCTGCAGCTAGACTGTATTCGCTACCGAAAACTTCAGCGTCGCTGCGCCACCTATATAAACTCGTTACGGTAGCGAATAAGGAAATTTTACGGTCACGGTGTTAAGACTGCTGCCGGAAGGGATTATAATTGTTTTCGGTAGCGATTTTAGCGAATAAGGGTGATTTAACGTTCAGTTTATACCAAAATTACCCACAAAATATCCCCATACAGTTCAGTTTTAAAAAAAAACGTTATAAAGACGTTTTATATCAATATAGCAATATTCCTGCTGAAAATTGGTTTTTGCAGTTATTAAATATCAACGTAGACGAATAGTTAATAACAAACTAAAAACGCTTTATCTACCAAAAAACCAAAACTCAACCATTCAGCAACGTTCACTTTGCTACCCGGGTGGTCTCGTCGGAAAGAAGCTTATCGGCCTTCTTTACTAAATTACCCACGGCTGCCTGATTTTTTAATATCAGACTCGGTGGTAAGTCTTTGAATTGATTAGGGGCGGTTGATTTTTTACCGTCTTTTGTTGGATTGCAAAAATAGTTTTTGCAATTTGAGTGGTCACCGTAAACGTGGTGAGGCCCGTTTCTCAAGTCTGACACTAAGTCTTGTTCGGTTTTTCGGTTTACCGAATTATACCTGATAGCGGCACGGGCACAAATAGAAAGACGCTTAATTCTGGCTTTGCTAAGATTCTTAGCCATCTAAGCCCCGTTCCTTATTGATAGCGTATAAGGACACCCCGTACCTTCGAATAGCGTGGTTGGCACATTCTATTTTTTTTACGCGATGACCATAGGGCACTTGTTCTCTAATTTTGAAGAGGGTACTCAAATCTCCATCACCTACGAGCTCGGTGTATCGGAGGTTGTGAAGCGCGATACTTTTGCAAAAGCCTTCCACAATAATATCGGCTTCCATCGCGCATGACGACCAATTCCAATTTCTAAAACAAACGTGTTGGATTTTGTCCCCTTTTTTTCAGCCATAAAGCAAATGCTACAGTATTTGTTTCTTATCCCAAGAAAAAGAAGCTTCTTCGTTTCAGCACCAATTATTGCCGCTACCCCTGACTTAGCCACGTATCTCCCGTTGTAAGCTCGTTGTACCCAACCTCCATCAGCTATTACCTTGATCCAGACGACGTTATCAGCGTCAACCTGACCTTTGCTCGCGGCAATTTCACGTTGCAAGACGCCGGCAGCCAGAATTTCCGAGTTGTTCAGTCCAATCCTAAGGAAGATCAAATTTGATATAATTAGTCTTTGTAGGTTAATAGATGCGCATTTTAAATTCTAGACAACAATGTCAAAAATATTCATACTTTTCCGACTTGGTTTTCAAGTTTCCAATATGGTGGCAAACTCAGAGAAGGGACATTTAGAACTGACAACGCTTCATCCTGCTGGGCGTGACCCGCTCCAATTGACGTAAATGCCCACGTTCCAATATAATTGATACTTTTATCGTGTTCCGTTTCTTTATTTGTTAGGATTTTCTTAGTAGCCGAACACGAGTTACATTGGAGTATAAGGTGGCTCTGAAGTCCAAGAATCAACTCCTTTTCAAACCGAAAATATCCTTGTTTTCGGCATTCGTGTCTATGCTTTTCTAACGAGCTGATTTCATCTAAAATAAACCCAATGTCCACAATTCTTCGCCTTTCAAGCTTTTTAAAATTTGGAGATGAAAAATCATACTTCATGGGTTCCGTTGTTAGCCTGAATGACGAAATGTCTAGTCGCTCAGGGAATCCTTCGGCTATCCTAATATCATTTTAGTTATTAATGTACGGCAATATTACTATACGAGTCTAAAACAATAACGGCACTTACTTCTCAAAACTGTCAGATCCAGAATTATTATCGGCTGTGGCCGCGATATATCCAAATCCTTCCGATATTGAATGTAATAATGGCGATGAATGGGAAATCGGGCACGGATCACTCAATACGGGAGACAAGGTCACGAATTTCTCCGAAGAAATTGCTAATACCGAAGACGTATTCGAAGCTAAGGAAGTAGTCATTTCGAAGGAGGGAGCCATTTTCATCCTATCTAATATAAATTTGTTCCTCTTTTGTTTGTCTTTTTTTTTGTAATATTCATGAGATCGAGGAGCCATCTCTTTATTAACTTATTTATGGAATATCAAAAAAACTATGAAAACCGAAAACAAATAGAGTGGAAAACTTGGGAGTCGAAAATTGAACGACTTACTCGGCACAATACTTGTTAATAATTGGGCAAATTTTAGCTATAGGTGGGTAGGTAAAAGGGGGTCAAATTTCTTTAGGGTGAAAAATGTAGTCAGGATATAATCCTTTTGCACTAAAACTTCACCCGCCGAGGAAGCTTGAAGCTAAAAGTCTCTCGAAACGGGCAAAAATAAATGTCGCCACAATGGGCAGAAAGAGTGGAAAATTTGCAGATTGCTGTGGGTTTGAATGCATCGCTGTAAGCTGTCACTTACTCCTTCAGGCGCTTACCCAGACGAAGATGGCACAATACAACGCCGACCTTCGACTAACGACGTGGGGTGAAATCTGAGATAAAAGGTTTTCGGACACTATAGTTCCCAAGTACTCTTTATTCGTATCCGAATTTACCACCATCTATCGTAGAAGAGGTGAAAAAAAAATGCACAGTTGATGCCACGGCTTTGAGCGTTTTAACGATAAGTAGTTAATTTTTCAAGTTAAATTTTTTTAAATGGTTTTAAAATTAAGTTTAAACTTGGGATAATTATTTAATCTTGACACAAATTACAAATAATTTAAATAAAATCGTTATTTCGTAAAATAAAAATTTACTAAATTTTAATTCTTTAATCGAGGGGATGATCACTCCGCGTAATCGGTGTACATAGCCGTACCTTTGACTGTACTAATGGGATTACGCGTAATCTTTGAAGCCCCTGCCTTTGGCAGTGGTAATCTAAGTGTAATCCGGTGTACAGACTTTCTAAGAGTGGTTAGCCCCTCGTCTTTAATAAAACCAAAGCCAATAAATTTAATTAATTACTGCCAAGATTAAAAGCTATAATTAAAAACCCACTATTTTCTCTAACATTTTCAAAAGTATTACTTAAAAATTAACGCCAAGAGGTTTAAAATGGATTCTATATTTCTTCGTTTTTAAATAATTATAACACATTAACCATTAAACATATATGTATAAGAAAATACTAAATGCATAGAGTGAAAAAAAACCCAACATAATGGTATTTGACAGTATAAGAAAATTATTTTCCAAGCACACTTTATAAGACTTTTAAAAATGATCTATTTGAAAACAATTTAATCAAGACCTCTTTAGGTTAACCTTAATATTTAGTTTTCTTACTCAGTTATCGAAATTTCGCTAAACAAAATAGTTTTCACAGACTGTGTATTCATGTGCAGTGCAAAAAAATCATTCCCAAAATTCGAGTCTTATGTTTTGTGGTTTTTGGTATTCTTCATTATTCTCACACTATTCACGATTTATCTAACGAGGTTTTGAATACTCTTTACTCTACGTCATTTCTTGGCGTGACAGCAATGACAATGCAAGAGGAACTCGAGGAGAATGGTCGGGATGGACAGTAGAATACCGAAGACCCACGTTCGGACGATGGGTGCCAAGTAAAAAATTCGAATAGCTTTCAGATGGACCCTTGTATCCAACGGATCCCTACTCTGATAATGATATTCTTGAGCAATATAGTGTGGTCGTCCTTGCCTCGTTTCGACGAATCGTTGGACACTGCGGGTATATTCATAAATATAAAACCATCAATCGATATCAATTTTCGAAATGTTTTATTATCTAAATGCGTATTTTTATGAGGCAGACCGAATCCCATTCGACCGAATAATTTAATTTTTTCCAGCCCAATGGGCTAGAAAATTGAAAGATCCCATTCAATCGATTAATAGCCTTCCCATTCGACCTAATATTTGTTAGATTGGGGCTGTTCTATAGATCTGCCTCAAGATATAGCAGGACACATGAAATCAAACTTTCATAATACGTAATTTAGGGGATAGTGTCTTTCCCATTAAGTCGCGTGAAGACTTGGGCCTCCAACATCTAATTCAATTTGGACAGAATTAAAAAATTGTATTGGTTAATCTTTGTTAAGGGAAGGAGGGAGTGGTAAAAACAAATTCATTAACTCTTGTTTTTAAAGCAGAAACATTTTAAAGGGAGTATTACCCTACCAAGGAAGATTAAGCATGCATCAGTCAACTGTAGATCTCTCAACGGCATTTCTAAACACCTCGCAACACTATTGAAAATTCGACTTTGCTACTACTTTCTAGATTGTAGAATAACTGAATATTGGCGGGTATTTTATCCTTTGTAGGGTCGTACTCTCTTTAATTTACTTATATTTCAATTCATATTCAATAGTTGAGCGTATATATTTATGGCATCATAATCTTCTTTAGTACCGCAATTATACTAATTAGGGTATGGTATTCTACGTTTATAACTTTTGGTTCTTTATTGAATAAAAATAGTAGAACGTTAAAATGTCGACCTGACGTGGATTGAAAACAAATCTCCTAGATTTTCTTTTGGTCAATGTCTAAACTTTCAGAAATTCGAGATTCTCACAGGTTTTCTATTTGCTGTTTGATTACAACTGGTAATTTCCGGGCAAGCTTTAGGTGATACGTTTCTGAAAGATATTCCATTTGTCCCTGGTACACATTTTTACACGATTTCCAGCCCATGCGAAGTTGATCAAAGTTGTTGGCGAAATCGAAAATAACATCATTCCGAAGGTAAAGATGCTCCGCACTGTTGAAATATTTCCATCTGTTCGAAATCTTATTGAGCGCCGGATAGCTTACCTCTCCCTGTTGGAATGACATATAAAGTTAACTATAAGTCTTTTTAAGCGAAATGATGAAATACTAGCGAGGGTTTGGACATTCAAGAAAAAAACGTAGGCCATTTGAAAATACAGTTAATTTTCCAAATTCCAACTGTATTTTTTCAAAACAAATCCATGGATTTATGTTTGTAGTAAATTTGTGGGGATTTTCGCTTCTATTTTGTGGATTGCTGAATTATGTGGAAATTTTGAGAATTTTTAACTACTCAATAGTTCAGGATTTAAAAAAAATACAAAATCATGTAGGAATTGTTCGTGGGCTGGGTTTTATCCTGAATGTCCGACTAGTAAATGCATTTTTACATTGATTGTCGTTCTACTCAATGACGTATGTACTTCTTTAATGTCTGGTGAGTGTACGATGTCTTCGGCTGTGTCGATGTATCTTAATTTGCGTAGTGTTAGTTCTCCTTTCATATTACAAAGGTAGAACTTGTGAAGCGCGAAACCGACTCCCAGCAGCCAAGCGGACAAAAGTAACCTCCAAGATGGCCGCCGGCTCCATTCGTCCGGAGCTGTGACGGAATGAAAGGTCATCGAAATTTCGATAATAACAGACGTATATAATATATTTAAAGAGAGAAGTATTAATCTTCCTATACGGCTAATGATATCTGTTTCAAACATGTATCTTCAAAGGCTAAACTGATTTTTCAAAAATACTGAACATAAACTGGATGCGGAGCAAATTACGTCACATAGTGACTTATTAAAACAATTAAGCTTGGAAAAATACGTTTCCGGTTTTACTTCCTGCCGTGTTTTGGTGTATGACATCCGAGATTTGGAGGCAAATTCGCTACCATTGCCAAGTTACCACGAAGGCGCGTACACTTATAGAATAGAACCGCGGGTATTTGGTGTGGAACACTATCACTTCCAATATTGGTCGCTCTATTATATGGCTTTAGATATTTGTGACGCTAGCCCGTGAATTCTGGCTTTTTCCAAAATAATGCTTTATATTGCCTTTAATATGCCAACGGAATGATTCTCTCTTAAATAATATTATAAACTTCTGATAGTAATAAATGTGATGAGTGAATTGAGGAAGTAATCATACGGTTGAGAAGAAGATGCGACAAGAAAAAGAAGGAACTCTCCCAGGTAGCCGCGATTGGGTTCACACGTCTTTTGAAAAAGAACATCGCCACCAGAGATATTACGCAAAAGAAGACTAAAAGGAGCGTCCAATTCATAGACCCCAGGGCGACGTCGGGCATTAAGACGTGTTTAATTTCCAGTTGATCATCGAGGCAACTATGGAAACGGTGTCCTTCATGGTTATCGAAAGCCGTAGTCCATTGCCACCGATGGTTTGATATCATTTTGTGACCCATTTTATTTAAATTGATCTTCTCGTAATGAACTGAAGCCTAAGTGAAACGTATCAATTCAGTGCGTAACGTTACATGCTATGATCATAAGCCTTTATTGGAGCTGGGTGGTTTGGGCCTAAATGAGGTAAAATTATGACATTGAAGCTCAATTTTGAATACTTTCTTATAAGACTTCGGATTTCGTATACTTAAAACCCGGTATAAAAATATCCATGACGTATGCTCATAAAATGTATTTAGAAGTAAAGTATTTTTCTCTCTTTAAATACTTGAAATAATGATCAACCATCTATCATGGGATTCACCTGGAGCTCGAGCCTAAAGTCGAACCCCGGATGTGTTGTAGCTGTTAAGTGTAAGCCCTCGCAGTTCATCCAGGTTGTCAGAGAAAGTGGATAATCACTTGGTTATCATGAATGTATTTAACCAAAGATCCTTCAAGAATTAAGGAACCCCCTAGGTTACCTCTTCCTGTAAACCTATCAATAGCGTACAATAAAAGAGGAACTTTAACTGTGAGATTTATTTTTGCGCAATATCTCTTTAGTTAATGATTTTTAATTTCCTGGTTCTCTGATTTAGTTAAGATTCACCAGAAAATAACATTCAAGTGTACCATACATTGGAATGTTACATTCCTTACGAAAACGGTTGATAAAAGTTTAGTAAAATGATAAAATCAAAAAGTTTACCCATCAAATGGGGATAAAAATTTGATCAAATATTTTTTATCCAAATTTTATCAAGTCAAAATTAAAAAATTCAATATATGAACTGCAAGATTTGATCAAAGCTTGATCTTTCTTGGATCAAACTTTTATCTTTTTTCGATTAAACTTTGAAAGTCTTTTAAATCCTAAATTTAATTATATTAATAACACGTAAAAGCATATTACAAGTTAAACAAGTTGGCAAGCCAAAATATACCTCTCCTCGGAAGAATGGCCCCTAGTGGTATTAATTTCTCGACACGACCCCCAAAGATATCTCCGCAATTCAGAGTTATTTACGAAAAACGTATTCTCGGTTCAAACCCTGCCCGGTATAAAATTTTAATTTTAATTTAAATAATTGAGACGAAACAATCGAATTTAATTTATTCAGAATATTATAAATTAAGTAGTTACAACAGCGTGTTAGACTTACTAAAACAATGCACAATTGAATTTAACCCTTTTTACAGTACATGTTTATCAGTTGAATATAATACTAAGCAAATTTTAATGAAAGAAATATCTACAGATGGTATTTGTATTTTTCTCGCTTACGAAATACTTGCCGCATCTTTAACGCTCATTTTATTTCAACGCTCGTAGACTTCCAGTTGACGTTGTGACACATACCGCATGAAAAAGACCAATGCCGTCCAATTTCCAATATCATATAATGACTCGCACACCCCGGAAATCATTGACTGCGTTAGAAATCGTAGATATCCAAATATCCACACCAAATATATTTACAAGAAGCAAAAACCTTACCATCAACAAAGCACAGAGAGCCACTTGACTAACCGCCAGCTCTTAAAGCAATTAACGTTAATTTTTCTCCTTTGAATTAACACAACTATATATAGGTCGTTAAAAATACCGGTAAATAAATAACAAAAAACTAACAAAGTGGACCACCCACAGGGTCTACCCTTTAACCCTCTTATCTCGGCTGACTGCGCTAAAACAAGATTTAACCTTTAAAAAAACCAGATTAGGCCTTCATAAATTCATTAATAAAAAAAGACTTTATTACCTATTATGCTTACGATGCGTGTCTTAATTTCTGTGAACCTTAGGAGCTATCGGTGGTTCTGTGGTAGAGCGCTCGACTGTCAAGCCGAATGGTCTGGGTTCGAAACCTGGGTGGCGCATTTGTTTTTAATCAATATAGAGAAACGCTAAATTAGAATTTCTTCGATGCAATAATTTCAATTTCAATTCTATTTCAATTAAACCAAAATTTCGTACTCTATTAAATACGCTTCCGATAAAGCTGAAGGTCTAATTTTCAATAATGCGTAACAAGTGTCGGTGGTTCTGTGGTAGAACGTCCGCCTGTCAAGCAGGAGGTCTCGGGTTCAAATCCCGCCCGATACGAATACCGTGTACAACTGGTGGAAACCCTGCCATTGGACGTTGAGAGGTAGCATTACACTCAGCACTCGGTCCGTCCCAAAGTCATTAAGACGAAGTTGGAGAGTAAACGCCCATATAAACACAACAGACTCAACATGCACACACATCAGAACACAAATACAACAAATTCAACACTCACAACCTACGTATAAACACTACAAAAACGTAAAACACCAAACCGTCACGACGGTGAGCGAAAAAATACCATCCAAACCAAAACGCAAATGAATCCGTTAACGCTCACCGTCACACGGTGGTTTTGCCAACCCTTCGAGAAACTGCGAACGCAGAGATCTCGAGAAACTGCGTACGCAATGATTACACTTTGCACCGAAAATGCGAACGCGTTCGCAGGCCTGACAGACCCACAGACCCACATAATTTTTACATATGCTAAGTTTAAATTTTAATTTTAGTTAATAACTATTTTTCGAACTATGTGTTAAACAATAACGCTTAAAATTTGTTAAAAACAATTTATAAATATTTATTAAAAATATAAATTAATATTTAAGTTGGATGCACGCTGCACCGGCCTTCACAATTATTTTTTTCTTCACCCAAAAATCAAGCTTGTCATATGAGGAAATAGTTTTTATAGTTTTGTACGTTTTTTAAAAAATTGCTTAAATTTTTGTTTTAAACAAAAGGAAATTTTTATTAATCCAAAAATTAATTGAGGCCTCAATTTTATTTTAATTACTAGGCCTACTAACAAAACATTTCTTTCGATTTTTAACAAAAGTCGGTTTTTTAATTAGTACTTAAAAAGCGAAATCTTTCCGTTTTAAAACCATCCTCTAACGATTTTGAGTCTTATTAATTATGTCACTTCATTCTCGTGAACATCGCACTTTTATGGTAGAGTTGTATTACGGAGATCGTAATGCTCATAGTGATTTGTTTAGTATTCACTATCCTGACAGGCGACCGAGCCACAACACCGTTCTTGGAGCTGTTCGAGACTTCAACGACAACGGAGACGTCATTCCCAGGTTCCGTGGAGCAGGTCGTCAAAACCTCAACATAGAAGAGACCTTTACTGCGTATCCTCCAGCAAGAGTTAGAGGCGCAAGTGACAATCTTGGTTTGTCAAGGTACTATACAATTCAATTCATTTATATTTATATGCAAAAGGGTTTCTTAACACGGAGGTGGAACACTCTTCGCAAACCCCACTTCCATCCGTTTCGAGTAACCCTCCACCATAGCTGCACGGGCTCGTCTCAATTTTGAGCCAATTGGTGGGTTTGAGACCGAGTCCTTAAATATTCGAGTAAATGTTTGAGCCCGAGACGACTCCCTTCTAAATTTCAATAAATCACGAGCCTCGGCTGAGACCATTCGATAAAACGTAGACCATTTTAAGCACGAGCCAAGACCAAGAAATATATTGTCTAATTTACGAACTGAGACGAGACCGTTAATGATTTTGAGACGAGACTGAGTCCGAATCGGTCCGAATCCCAAAAATAGTTGAAAAAAGAACCTGAGTACAGACCTATCGTTAGAGTTCTTAATGATACGATCGCGAGACTAGCCCAAGTGAATAAGCACGAGCTTGAGACTGGTCGTGGATTATTTCGCGTCTCAAAATATATTTTTGTATTATATTTGTTCAGAGGACGATATCATCAATAATCGTCCACCCCTAAAAATAATTGACTGAACAAAATTCTATTGGCTGTTAAATTGAATCTTGCGAGTCATGGGAGCTTTGCACCCACGTAACCCACGTTTATTTTTGGAAAAGGTATTTTTAACCGCCCATTTAGCGATTTTTCGAAGTTGAAAACGCTGCTGCTGTTTTTTATTACAACAGTAGTTCCCAAAATTTTGCCTTATAATGTTAGCGGCAGATGTTATTTTACGTTATAAAGCATAAAGTAAATTTAGTTAACCCTCTTCCTCCAAATAAAACATCTCTCCATGGTTCGGATGAGTTTTCTTTTCTCTTCTAAGGTGTAGCTACGGCAGTTCACGGACGCGTGGGTGGCGGATTTACAGAAAATGCGGTAAATTCTCCCCGTGGTAACGGTGGTATTCAGCGCGGCAGCGGTAACAGACGGTGAATTTTGACGAGGATTAAATCTTGCGGTTCTACTTTGATCGCGTGCGTCACGTGGTTTATAAGTTTGCGATTTCGTTTCTTCACCTTTTAGAACAGCGCACGTCTCACGGCCTTCTACCTCACGTTTTATAAAACTCACCAACTCACTCAAATCGAATTGTTTACTTTTATTGCAATCCATACTATATCTTAAGCAAATATCATCTGGTAGACTTGCAATAATAACGGAACACAATGAAACGCTGTTTGCAGTGGTATCAACGCCTAAAGCCGTTAAACTTCTTAAGTTTGTCTCTATCGAGTTGTAAAGTTTTCTTAATGCAAAAATGTTCTTTGAGTCTTCTACTTTAGTTAATGCGCGTATCTTATTCATTAGTTGGTTAATAACTAAATGTGTTTGGCCATATCTTTCTTCTGAAACGGCTACGTCGTAATTCTGATCTGATTCTTCAAAACCCTCTAACAACTCTAAAGCTTCTCCTTGCAAATAAGATAACAGATATCGGAATTTTTCTACCTCGCTTAACCCTCTTCGGTCGTGTATCGTTGACTTGAACTGCGACCATAATCCCGGCCATTTCGTATAATCTCCTCTGAACTTGTGAAGTTCAAGGGCTGGTAATTTCGACTCCACCCGAGTGGTTGATTCGGTTATCGATGAGCCTTGGGTGCTGCTCGATACACTAGTAGCTCCTAACTGGCGAAGTCTTCGTTCAGCTTTCCTTTCGGCTAAGTGAACTTGGTCATCGTAGGTCCTTTCCTTGTACTCCTTTTTGATTTCTGCTTCATTATCTGGTAGGAGTTCGGTTATTTGGTCGTCCAACTCTCGCAGTTGCAATCTCTTCATCATTAATAGGGAAAGCTGATCTGATATCTCTTCGGCATCCTCGAGTTTCAACAGTCCTTCTAATGTTGTTAAATTCGTCGTGGTATCACTCCTCACAACGGATCGGATGGCTCTTAACTTGGTTAAATCGGATTCGGCTGCCATGTTTCACTAACGGATTTCTTGTTAAGTCTCACAATAATGTACATACGATTATTTCTCAAGTTCCAGAATTCCCGGGTTTCGGCCCCAAAATGTGGATTCCTTCCGCGATCGGATCGGGTTTTATCAATTTGGGAGAGCGACTACAGCTTAAACCGCGTCAGCCGACTGAAAAACTAACGGGTTTGTTTTTATTGCGCGAATTATTGTGGAATTGCTATTACGAACTTTAAAAGTGAAACACAAAACTATTTATTAAACGAAATACAATTATGTTCTATACGGGGGAAATAAAACGGACCTTTCGGCTCCAAGACAACTTCTCTAGCCTAACATTTAAATATATTTTTCGGTTAACTATCCTTTTTATATTAATTTTCACGTGAGCGAGCGCGCCTTCTCCATCTACCTTTTTTTCTCATGTCACGCGTTACGCTCCGCTCACGGTACATTTTCAAATATATAATCTAAATGTGCCTGAAACTCGGCTTAAAATATATATACAACAAAATATACATAATTATGATGATACAAACATTGAAACACCCCAATTCAAACGCGGAATAATTAACATCAGTAAAAGTAAATTTTATCTAATTCCGATCATATGTTATTTTAACAAAGTAAAAGATTAGCAAATTCCGATCAAATGGTATTTGTCAAATAAAATTTTATCAAACTTTGATCAACTTGTATTTGATCACATTAAATTTGATCATATTCTGATCAAATGACATTTGATTATGTAAGATTTAGACCAATTCGGATCAAACTTTGATCAAAAATATTTTATAAAATGATATTTGGATCAAATAACACTTCTTTTGATAAAAAGGTCGATAAAATTTCCAAAATTGTATCAAGTATTTTCGTAAGGAATTCACAAGAAAATAACATTTCGGTGTACAATACAAAGAAATGTTAGATTCACAAGAAAATAACATTTCAATATACAACACAATATAATGTTACATTCACAAGAAACTACGATTCCAATGTACAAAACATAAGAATATGGCATTTACTTTATATTTACAAGAAAGTATGATGCCAATGTTTTGTACCCTGGAATTTTCTTTTCTTGTGAGTGTAACATTCCATTGTATTGAAATATTATTATTTTTACGTTAATGTAAAATCTTTACAAGGTGACTTCTTGTGTTGGCTCCGAAGAGAATGAAGAGTACATTTGAAGTCTTTTATGATCTGCCCTGCAATACTCAGTCCTAAGCTTTCCTGCATTTTGGCAGTCGTCGGTTTCTATTTGGTACTTACATTGTTCCTACTTTCGGTTCCGCGCAGTCTGTAGACATATTTCGTATATAAATTCTACAGTTACATGAACAAATTATTGAAATTTAAATTACGTGATGTTGCCGATGTGGCGTAGAACGTAGATCATTATTCTTTTAAAATTAGCCATTTCGGTAAAGAAGACTTCGCGCTCATGCTGTATGAGGTCCACTCTTTGTTGTTCACCCTACATAGGATTTGCAACAATCTTCAATTAATATAACCAGAAGTATAGAACTTTATCGAGAGAAGCGTTCATTGTAATATACTGGTAATGTCAAAAGTGACATAATTACCAAAAGTGTGTCAATCGGATCTATTTCTTAATGAATGTTACGAGCGAAATACAAGTTGGGAGGTCAGAAGGGAAAGTATGCCTTGGAGAGGGAAGGAAGTTAAAACCAAAAAATAACGCCTCGTAGTGAGGAACTAAGTAGCACTGGTCAAAGTTAGTGTATTTTTTTATTTTTCGTCGTTCTGCGGAGATGTTATCGCCATCTATCTACGATATAATACCATAGACTAAAAAAAAGATCCCGAAAGGTGACAATAAATAGTCTTTTATGTGGTCGATCTCGAGTCGAGCATTCATTAAACCATTAGCATACGAAAGTACTGAGATTGTCAAACTTTTGGGAATTATGTAACTTTTGGTAATGTGTTATTAGCATGAATTTTCGAAAGACGTTTTAAATTAAAACGTATTGCGGGGGAATTCGTTTTTATAGCAATTTGGCTGATTAATAAGAAATTGATCCTTCAGAGTGTAATTTTACATAGTCAGACGGAGTAATATAAGCTGTTAATTTGAAGCCGTCATGCGGTGTATGCTTCCGCGTTTTGGTACTAAAGTCACTCCATTGCAACCTGCTAAGGTAAATGATTCATTTCTACATCCTAGATGAATACTTCTTTCATAAGATGTAAATTATATAATTATGATATAACCAGAAACACGCGTTAAAACATTTTAAATTCTATCAACAAATAAACTATATGTATGAGAGTTTTTCCTGCATAAGAAATAATTTTTCCATAATTCATCGCGAAAAACAGAAGACACTTCTTACATGTATCCGTATATTGCTCCGGGTAAAGCGGTGGAGGTAAGTGATCACACTTTGGCCGCTTAAGTTCATTTTTTGCAAGGTGATATATTTGTTTGCGATACTAAAGTTTTCAAATGAAAGTAGTTGAATCAAGAAATGATATATGTATACCTTATTTGATTCTTTTTTTTTAAATCTAAATAGGTGATTTTACGCAGCAGTAAAGCAGTTACGTGAAGAACATTATATAGTCTTCAAGAACTTCAGTGTGAAAACTAATCGTACTTTCTAAAATATATTTTCTGGTAAGTCTATTTTCCTAGTAAGTTGTCCTCCATTAGCGACGGTAGCCAGCCAATGAATTCGAAAATACCAGCTACGTATTACAGTAATGGAATCTTATAGATATTCCAAGTGTATACATTAACACGTGACTGATGGTTTTTTCTTTAGGCTGCTCTGAAACTGCTTTCAACTCCCACTCATGAGAGTGATTTCAGAGCAGTGGATCGGGGGAAATTATTAACTAAAATTTAAAATAAAGGCGTAGCAAAGTTTTATAATTTTTCCGTGACAATAAACCAATGGGCAAGGGCGAAATGGGTCCAGAAGAGGTGCTTACTTATCAATATCAAGGGGGGGGGGTAGAAACTGTAATATCATTGCGATATTATAAACTTTCAACTTCCGCAATTTGCGAGAATGAGGTCAGCTAGGTCTATATGAAAGCTCTTCTAGGTCTTAATTGGATACCCTAAACTATTTTAGGAAAGGACCATTCTCAGGAATAAAATATTTGGAAACAACACGTGAGTATCACTATTATAGCTACGTTGGGTCTATTAGATTCGGATTACTTTGTTCACCTAAATGGGTTTAGTAGGTGTAATTTAGTCAATTGTAAACCACCCAATCTAACCTAGTTATGTAAATGCACATTAGGCCTAATTTTAGGTTTTTGACCTGGTTATAAATTAAGAATGCGGTATACCTAAATAGCAGTTTTCTCAAATATTATTTAATTTAAATATTGTTATAAATGACGTTTTCTTTTTCTCAGGGCTACCCGGAAATGCTTATTGATGTTATGTAAGCTTAAATTTAGAAACGGAACAGATATAATTAAAGAAATAAGCTAGAAATTTAGACTCGAAAAATTAAATGTAGTAGAGATAAAGAAATTTACTAAGATTTTAAACTCGCGGTTCTATTTAAAGGTAGGAATTTTCGTAAATAAAGGAGCTAGGAAATATGACTTTACCTTCTGAAATATTCGGAGATAATGAATAGACGAAGTCGATTGGTTGTTCTCAAAAATCATTAACATAAACATAATATAATTTAGGTTATATTTTATTCACTGTGAGACAGACACCAAGTGTTCCATTCCCAGATATTTTTCATAATTATCTAAAACCAAATAAAGTGTGACTAGTAAGGGAAAACCACTGAGGGCTCTCTCTTTACACCCATTCTCCGTTTACTTAACGATCGCAATACCGCTTGAAACCGGTTTTAGTGGTTATTTCGTTGGTCAAAACTGGCAATCAAACCGACTTAAACCGATTAAAGATTTTAATGCTTTTAAAGGGCCCGTTTGTAGGGTTTTAACTGGATACCGATATTATTTTATTACGACCCTGATTGAAGATTAATAAATTAATGGCTTCGTTAGCATAGACCACTGATCTCTAGTTGACCAACCATATACTGATCGAATCAACCCGAAAGTTTTTTGAAGCCTTTGTTTTATTAGTTTATAGAAAACGTACCCTTTAATAGGTGGTTATATTTCGAACTAGTAGTAAAACCGAGGGGCAGCTCACTTCCTTTATTAACGACGCACCCCTCAAAAGATTAAATCCGATTTAATCATGATTATTTTGATTAAATTCAATTTAATCACGATTAAGCTTATTAAATAACGTTTAATCATGATTAGAATGTTTAAATCTAATTTAATCATGATTAAAAATATATCGTGATTAGTATGATTAAATCGTACTTTAATTTTGATTTTAATGATAAATTCTCGATTCGACCGATTATATTGATTAAATCGTGATTAAAATGATTAAATCGTGATTAAAATGATTAAATCGTGATTAAAATGATTAGATCATGATTAGAATGATTAAATCTCGTTTAAATGATTAAATCCCGATTAAAAATATTAGATCATGATTAGAATTATTAAATCTCGTTTAAATCGTGATTAGATTTTTTAATCTTGATTAGATTTTTAAATCTTGATTACCCTGATTTAATCACGATTACCCTGATTTAATCAGTTTACTATGATTAAGAAGCACCCAAAATGGAAGTGACCTGCCCCTCGAGTAAAACATTATACCGCTAATATGGCTATATGTTTACCCGCCAGCCGATGTATTTTCGTTTCTAGCACGAACTGAGTACATTTCCATCAAGAAAGGAAAACATTGCAACATCGTTACAGATGAGAAACTAGTTCGGTTAATGGGACGATTGGTGTTTCGTAATATTTTATATTTCTGATTTAATAAAATCTTTAAACCGTTGAATTAACGCAACAATGTGTTGATACATCCTGAAACGTAGGATCAGATATTTTACATTTCAAAAGCCGTTTTTTCGGTGGTATCGACTAGTAAATTGTTCGTGAAAAATTGGCCAGTAGGTTTCTGAGTATGCCGTTCCATGTTTCCTTTGAAACGTTTCGCCTACCACCTAACGGTAATAAAATTATTTTTCCGAATAATAATTGTTAGATTTTACCGAAATTTACAATATGAAGCATCAAAAATTCTGATAATTAAGGGTAACTTTCAAAATTTTAGTCTACATTACATGTTTAATTATAACTTTTAAATTGTTCTAGGATTTAACTGGTCGTAATACAGCAATACAAATATAAATTTATTCAACAACATATATATATATATATTGTTGGAATGAAAATTGATTAGGAAAAATAAGAGGTGGGAGATATTTTAATTGACATAAGACGTACGGTTCACGTATATAACTTTTGAGCTCGGTAATATTTCATTGAGTAACCTTGGTCGGACAAAGTTCTTTGCTATGTAATTTTTGGTGTAATTCCGTAATATACTTTGGCTATTTTGAACAATAGCCCCGCCACCTAGTTTCCAATTTTTAGTAACATCATACCAACGTACTTATTAAGGGGAATCTAATGGTGCAAAAATTATAAGCCGCAAATAATTAATTTTAAAGATATTCTAATTTGAAGATGTACGAACCGAACGGTTCGGGGCGTAGAATTCACTCCGCGGCGAAGAGAGCTCGCCGTCGCACCGTTTTTTCTCGGTCGAAAATCAGCCTTTCTTTATTTATTGGGAGTGGTAATGGAGCCAGTAGGACTGCAATATTCGCGATATATGCTGATGGCGCCAGTAGGACCACAATATTTTTGAAATATGCTGCTGTAGTAGACGTGGGGTTAAAGGATTAAAATGACGGTGGGCTACTATATAGGTAGGAAAGAAACATTTCCCAAACCGTATTCAACGATTCTTTAAATTCCTAGATTTTAATGCGTTTTGGATAACGTGGGGCTGGTGACGAAAAAGAAAAATGTGGACATGCAAAACATTACTAACTTACTATTTTCGGTATTTTCGCGTTATTTCAACGAATTTTAGGGGTTTTGGTGGGGAAAATAGGTTAGGTTATTTATATTATTAGGTTAGTTGTATTAATATCGGGTTGACGATACTTGATGTGTCAGGCTTGGTGCTGTCCTCTAGGTTGCGTTATAGATGGCCCATAGCTTTTTTTAGTATGGGGTTGGGGAGGCGCCGCGTGCCCCCAGCGCTCGAACGAAGTGAGTGCGCGGCGCCGTCAGGCTATGGCACGCCATCCCGGTCAAAATTAAAAAGAAAAAAAACGGAGTTTTTCGTTGAAAAAAAAATCGGATATTTTTCCAAAAAAAAAATATTTTAAAATATAATTTTTGTTGAAAAAAAAATTTTGAAAAAAAAATTTGAAAAAAAACAAATTTGAAAGAAAAAAAATAATTTTGAAAGAAAAAAAAATAATTTTGAAAGAAAAAAAATAATTTTGAAAGAAAAAAATATTTTAGCTATAAATGAAAAAGTGCATATACCACAAACCACACTAGAGAGCTGCAGAGCAGTGAAAATAGCAAATCGTTTCCGCTCCGTTTTGTTTTCTGGTATGGTACATATGTCCGTTTCCGCTCCGCTTTGTTTCTCGTCCATAATAACCGTCCGTTTCCACTCCGTTTTCTTTGTCGCCTATTATTTCCGACCGTTTCCGCTCCGTTTTTTTCTCACCTATTACTTCCGTCCGTTTCCGCTCCCTTTCATTTACCGTATATTATTTCTGACCGTTTCCGCTCCGTTTTTTCTCACCTATTACTTCCGTCCGTTTCCGCTCCCTTTCATTTACCGTATATTATTTCTGACCGTTTCCGCTCCGTTTTTCTCACCTATTACTTCCGTCCGTTTCCGCTCCCTTTCATTTACCGTATATTATTTCTGACCGTTTCCGCTCCGTTTTTTCTCACCTATTACTTCCGTCCGTTTCCGCTCCCTTTCATTTACCGTATATTATTTCCGACCGTTTCCGCTCCGTTTTTTTCTCACCTATTACTTCCGTCCGTTTCCGCTCCCTTTCATTTACCGTATATTATTTCTGACCGTTTCCGCTCCGTTTTTTCTCACCTATTACTTCCGTCCGTTTCCGCTCCCTTTCATTTACCGTATATTATTTCTGACCGTTTCCGCTCCGTTTTTTCTCACCTATTACTTCCGTCCGTTTCCGCTCCCTTTCATTTACCGTATATTATTTCTGACCGTTTCCGCTCCGTTTTTTCTCACCTGTTACTTCCGTCCGTTTCCGCTCCCTTTCATTTACCGTATATTATTTCTGACCGTTTCCGCTCCGTTTTTTCTCACCTATTACTTCCGTCCGTTTCCGCTCCCTTTCATTTACCGTATATTATTTCTGACCGTTTCCGCTCCGTTTTTTCTCACCTATTACTTCCGTCCGTTTCCGCTCCCTTTCATTTACCGTATATTATTTCCGACCGTTTCCGCTCCGTTTTTTCTCACCTGTTACTTCCGTCCGTTTCCGCTCCCTTTCATTTACCGTATATTATTTCTGACCGTTTCCGCTCCGTTTTTTCTCACCTATTACTTCCGTCCGTTTCCGCTCCCTTTCATTTACCGTATATTATTTCTGACCGTTTCCGCTCCGTTTTTTCTCACCTATTACTTCCGTCCGTTTCCGCTCCCTTTCATTTACCGTATATTATTTCTGACCGTTTCCGCTCCGTTTTTCTCACCTATTACTTCCGTCCGTTTCCGCTCCCTTTCATTTACCGTATATTATTTCTGACCGTTTCCGCTCCGTTTTTTCTCACCTATTACTTCCGTCCGTTTCCGCTCCCTTTCATTTACCGTATATTATTTCCGACCGTTTCCGCTCCGTTTTTTTCTCACCTATTACTTCCGTCCGTTTCCGCTCCCTTTCATTTACCGTATATTATTTCTGACCGTTTCCGCTCCGTTTTTTCTCACCTATTACTTCCGTCCGTTTCCGCTCCCTTTCATTTACCGTATATTATTTCTGACCGTTTCCGCTCCGTTTTTTCTCACCTATTACTTCCGTCCGTTTCCGCTCCCTTTCATTTACCGTATATTATTTCTGACCGTTTCCGCTCCGTTTTTTCTCACCTGTTACTTCCGTCCGTTTCCGCTCCCTTTCATTTACCGTATATTATTTCTGACCGTTTCCGCTCCGTTTTTTCTCACCTATTACTTCCGTCCGTTTCCGCTCCCTTTCATTTACCGTATATTATTTCTGACCGTTTCCGCTCCGTTTTTTCTCACCTATTACTTCCGTCCGTTTCCGCTCCCTTTCATTTACCGTATATTATTTCCGACCGTTTCCGCTCCGTTTTTTCTCACCTGTTACTTCCGTCCGTTTCCGCTCCCTTTCATTTACCGTATATTATTTCTGACCGTTTCCGCTCCGTTTTTTCTCACCTATTACTTCCGTCCGTTTCCACTCCCTTTCATTTACCGTATATTGTTTCTGACCGTTTCCGCTCTGTTTTTTCACACCTATTACTTCCTTCCGTTTCCGCTCCCTTTCATTTACCGTATATTATTTCCGACCGTTTCCGCTCCGTTTTTTTTCTCACCTATTACTTCCGTCCGTTTCCGCTCCCTTTCATTTACCGTATATTATTTCCGTCCATTTCCGCTCCGTTTCATTTACCGTATATTATTTCCGTCAGTTTCCGTTCCGTTTTCTTTATCGCCAATTATTTCCGTTAGTTTCCGATCGGTTTTGTTTATCTCCTATTATTTGCGTCCGTTTTCCGATCCGTTTCATTTACCGTATATTATTTTCGTCCGTTTTCAGCAGTTTGTAACTTGTACTATACTGCGCACCAATCTACGTAACGTAATCGTAGAGAAAGAAGGTGCAAGTTGCATTTTCGTTTCCCACGAGCCCGTGAAAAAGGGGGATGGAAAAAAGGGGATTATGATCTTACTGTCTGAGAAAGTGGGAGACCCAATCAACAGCTAAGAGAAATGAAAAAGAACCCCTTCCCCTTTTTCTTTACCCCGTCACCATCCTAGCAGAGAGCATCCTAGCCTAGAAGCCACTAGCCCACTCGTTGGAGAAGACCGAAGCTTCTTTTAACCCCATTTTCGGAATTTCGCTCGTACTCCAATTCCGTTCCGTGACGACGATTTTTTTAAATTTGTATCCGATTCTGTTCCGTTGCTTTAATATTTGGAGATTTTGCTCCGATTCCGTTCCAGCGCCGCGGAACGGAACGGAGTCCACGGAAACGGAATAATTTCCGCTCCGTTGCAGCTCTCTATACCACACATAGATGGCTCTACTTTACGCTTGCAGGGACTACTAATACTGTCATGGGATTATAATATACGGTAAAAATAATTGGCGATAAAGAAAACGGAACGGAAACGGACATATGTACCATACCAGAAAACAAAACGAAGCGGAAGCGATTTGCTATTTTCACTGCTCTGCAGCTCTCTAGTGTGGTATATGCACTTTTTCATTTATAGCTAAAATATTTTTTTTCTTTCAAAATTATTTTTTTTCTTTCAAAATTATTTTTTTTTCTTTCAAAATTATTTTTTTTCTTTCAAAATTATTTTTTTTTCTTTCAAAATTATTTTTTTTCTTTCAAAATTATTTTTTTTTCTTTCAAAATTATTTTTTTTCAACAAAAATTATATTTTAAAATATTTTTTTTTTTTGGAAAAATATCCGAATTTGTTTTTTCAACGGAAACTCCGTTTTTTTTTCTTTTTAATTTTGACCGGTGTGGCGTGCCATATCAGGCGCCATTACTTAGAATACATTCGACGTTGTATAAGTCAACATCACACAGAAGACATATAATATCATAGTATGATTAAAAAAGCCTTAAATGCGCTGAAATACGGGGAAAAATCCCAACCCTTAAAAGTTAGTACTGTTTTGCATTTCAGCCTTCTTCTTTTTCGTCATCAGTCCTACGTTATCCAAAAAGTATTAAAATCTAGGAATTTAAAGAATCGTCCACGTCATCAGTCCTACCTCATCCAACACGATGCGCGGCGCCGTCAGCCGCCAAGGTATAGTCTTTGGGCATTTTTTAATTAACTTTTTAAATAATGCTTTGCGGGGAAATTTTTTTCCACCATTGGAATCTCCTTAAAAAGTACTTTAAGGGGGGTCGAGAACGGGGGCAAAGGGGGTGGCGGGGCTATTGTTCCATTTTACCTATACTTTTTTGTGCAACGAAAATAAAACGTCATGTCACGCAGTACCTTTTAAATATTTAATTTTGTGCGTTTTCATAAATATAATTGATTTTTGGAATTTCATAATAAATTTCTTAAAACGGTTTGGTGATGATCAAAGTATAGTATTTTTTGAGTCAGTTGTTAAACATCACGCCACGTTAACTATTAAAATGGGGTTGGACTTAGCGAGACGCTCCTTAATTGTATCGTAGATTCAACTAAATCTTGGTTATTTCTAATATTTATATTAGACATCATGTTGACTCGAGTGCCGGAAAGATCCAATCCTAAGTTCTAAGTACTGCCTGGAAAGAAATAAGTCGAGAAAATTGGCTATCTTTCGATTTCATTGCCAAGTAAAGAAACGTTTTGTCCACATTTTCACGCGAGATTCAATAATAATCCGATAGGCAATTTTCGTGCCGGCGTAGTTTTAAAAGCGAAAACACCACGGATATTGCTAGTAAATAGGTTTGTTTACAATATTTTAACGGTTGGTTTTTTTGTTTTTGGCTTTTTACGCATGATTCCTTAAACGTCGTATTTTCGAAACCACTTACCAAAGAATATAAAGCCCCAGGAATGGAAGGATTGATATTATTGGCCGCGTGTTTTGGCTGTGCTAGAAACTTCCGGCAAAGCAAATCAGAGTAACCGGAAACGGTTACCAAAACCCGGTCTCTCTTTAAAAACGAGAGGCGCAAAATCTCCACTAGACCTTCCATTCCTGGGGCTTTATATTCTTTGAACTTACGCTAAAATTATTTCAAATCCATCATTTTAAAGAAAAGGCTTAAGCCGTATCTCTAAATATGGTGTAATGTTTCGTTTTACCACCTTGGTCCCGAAATTCGACATACCATTTGAATTAAATTAGCCTAGAATGATTTCAAATTCCCCATATTTTAAGTACAATTCTCAACGAATATCAATATACATGTACATATATAATCAGAGCTTGCATTTGGGGGCAGTTAGTTGACTTTAGTGCCCTTTCCGGTAATATTATAATTTTCTCACGGCATGTTTCTTAAGTGTTGTTTGTCGTGGAAAGCGACGACACGGTAGATGGAGGTGCGAAAAATAACATATATAATAATTAATATTAATGGCGACGACGGTATTCGAACCCAGATTTCTGGCCACGTAATCCCCTAAACCGACGCCTTTACCAAGTAAGCAAAGCCGTCCGCTTCAAATTTCGTGCTTGAACTTTTAGCCTTGAACACTTTTATAGTTTGTAAAGTAGGTCCAGAGATTGTATATTCTCGGAACTTCTAGTCGTTTTTAGCGACGCGGGGGTGTTTGGCTAGCTAAGTTGTCGAAATTGTCGTTCCTTTTTCCGCGTTATTATACGTATATTTACGGCGTTTAAGGTCAAGTGAACCTCAAACTTCGCCTCCCCCCCAACCCAGTGGATTTTCACGAAGGGTGACACAGGCGTGGCGGGAAGTTTGAATTACAGTGTGGGGCTACACAACTGTTACCGATGGCCAGTTTCAGGTCTGTCAGGTAAACAGGAGGCACAATTTCGTCCCCCCTCCCTTTAATAACAATACGTTAAAGTCAACTCTTTAACTTAGGATCGTACTTTTTAAATCAAACGATAGAACGCGCAGTGCCGTTAATTTCCGCCCCCTCCGACCAACCCCCTTAAAGGGAGAGTGACCGAAAAAAACAAGTTGGTCTCATTCGATAGAACTCTTTAACGCGCACGCAGTGCCGTTAATTTCCGCCTCCTCCGACCAAACCCATTAAAGGGAGAGTCATAGAATGGTACGATATCGTACGCCACGAAAATTGTAATAGGTCCTACAAATTGCGATGAAATCATCGCACTGACGCGTCTTCAACTGATTTCCCATTTTCCGCAAAATAAATTCATGGGTAATTTTTTTATAAATTTTCGAATTTACTTGACTTTTGGTACCCAAATGTTTGACATAAATTTTCTGAAATAAACACATTTGAATCCAAATTTAAGAATTTCTTTAAATCATATTTCCACTAATTTCAATAATTTAAAAGAATTATATTCGTCGTGTTTTGCTTACCTATTTCACTTTTTATACTTTCCGTCTATCTAAAATTCTAACGATAGGAAATCACATGGCCTCAACCGTTTTTGTATTGCTTTGCCCACCCGCGTACCCTGAGGGAGGGTGGCGCCCAAGTTTTAATCATTCACCTTAGGATGGTATTTTATATATCTAACGATAGGAAATCACATGGCCTCAACAGCTTTCGTATTGGTTTGCCCATCCGCGAATCCTGAGGGTGGGCGGTGGCCACTCTTTAACATAGGCTGGTAAATTGTATATCAAACGATAGGAAATCACATGGACTCAACAGCTTTTGTATTGCTTTGCCCACCCGCGTACCCTGAGGGTGGGTGGCGCCCAAGTTTTAATCCTTCAACTTAGGATGGTATTTTATATATCTAACGATAGGAAATCACATAGACTCAACAGCTTTTGTATTGCTTTGCCCACCCGCGTACCCTGAGGGTGGGTGGCGCCCAAGTTTTAATCCTTCAACTTAGGATGGTATTTTATATATCTAACGGTAGGAAATCACATGGCCTCAACAGATTTCGTATTGGTTTGCACACCAGCGTATCCTGAGGGTGGGCGGCATCCACTCTTTAACTTAGGATGGCAATTTATATATCAAACGATAGGAAATCACATGGCCTCAACAGCTTTTGTATTAGTTTGCCTACTTGTGTCTACTAAGGGTGTATGGGTTTAAGACGACTCATTTGGACGTCCAAATTTTGGACAGATATATTGACTACATTCCGAGATATAATATTTTAAGTTGAAACGTGTTCGAGGTAATACCTATTATCTGAATATAATGTAAATATCTCGAAGGCTGTTTAGATATTAAATGTATCTTTTCACTCGAAGCGGTAGATAAACTTTCTACTTTTACCTTAGGTATTTTATCAGGTATCTTGTACCTTTTACCTAGATATCAAATCACTGAATATTTTTCCAATCGCGCCAGGGTTGGTTTTTATTTTAGCGATTTTTAAAATGGCGGTCTTTAACCGAAAGAGGATTTTACAAAAACTGCTATTGAAAAGAAACTGCTATTCCTGCAAAACCATTTCTTGTTTTATTTCTAAAAAGAAATTAAAATACACACCCAAACGATTATTGGAGGAATATATTTGGGAAAATGTGGCTATGGAAGGGGATTACGAAACACTGGTAAGCCAAGAATTTTTAGGAAAAACTTTAGCCCTCATCATATATTATTATTATTATTATTATTATTATTATTATTATTATTATTATTAAATAATAAAGTTAAAATAAATAACTTTTCTTATCACTACAATTCACTGCATAGTAATATAGTTATTTCATTTTAATTACCTGTTTCATCTCTTTTTTTTAAATATACTCCCAAGATAATTGTTTCAGGTCTCTTTCGATAATTATCACACCTTTTGTCCCATATCTCCAAGAGGTTTTTTACCATTTCAATTATTTTTCCTTTTTTTTTAATTGCTGCCCGTTTTGCTTCAGCTTTTTTTTCTTTTAATAGTTCTTTTTTTTGTTAATGCTTTATTTAGTTTAATATTAGCAGTACTTTACAAATGAAAGAAAACACGATCCACAAAAACTGTGGAATCAAAATAAATACAACGCAAATAATATATTCTTTGTACAATGTGACGCAATACCTTTCGATTTATGTTGGTGAACTTTCATTGGCTATCACGTTATAAATCACGTGAACAACGTTTCGCCAAAATCGACCAGCGAGCAGCGATAGAGTCTACACTTGTTAGGAGAGAGCGATTTTTGTAAAATTGCCATCGCTAATTTTGAAATGGGTATACGGGTCTTTGTATTCAAAATTAGGATATACGCTACCTGTTGGAGAAAAAGAGTTAATTCTCCCAATCCCCGTCACCCCTACTACCTCTTGCCATATACGAAGCAGTTTCTGTTAGCAAGCATAGAGCTCTGCGTAACAGATAAATTAACTGACAAAATTTCGATTAATCGTTAATATTTTGGTTAACTGTTTATTTATGGATATTATCCATGGATAAATAACGATTTAACATGCAAAAAATAATTTATATTTTCGGATAATTGTAGGTTATGGATAAAAATAAAATAAGTGGTTAATTTTTATCCAAACGCCGAACTCTAAGCAAGCATCAATTGGGGGATTTGTGCATACATTGTGTTTTTCACAACGCGGTGGATTCATGCATACAGTTTAGTCAGTCAATAACCTAAAGTTAAAATCACATGTATATAAAATATTTTAAATATTTAAACAATTTAACTTTAAATTACTTTATTTTCCTTCTATCTTTTGTTTCAACAACTTGGTCAATTATATTGTCATAATTTATTGGATTGTTGAACAATTCCTTTTCTGATCTGTGACTGGCGGACGGACAATATCTGTTGGGAAATTAGGCAGATTTGCATCTGTTTCGTTTACAGCTCATTAACGAAAGTCCTGCGCACGTAACGGATTTTGAGGTAAATTAAATAGAAAATGTAAGCTTTTTATCTGTTTAAATATACTCTAGTTATTGAAGCGTAGTTTATATGAGAACTGAAAATAAACGTAACATTCGAAACCAGTCCCTTCGAGAGATACGGGCCCTAGGCAATTGCCTATTTTGCCTAGGCCAATACACGGAACACGCGAACTTTGTCTTGGACTGTGCTTCTTCTATAGTTGCCTGTGATGAGGGAGGTTATATTCTAACCTAGAGACTTTTAATTCGGTTGTCCGGGTAAAATTGTGTAGGAGGGTGTTGGCAAGCCCTTCAAAGGGTCATGTCACTGTTGGTATTCATCGAAATCATTTGCAAGATTAAAAAAAAACAAGTTATGCAAAAAGGAAGTATTTTTAGACATTTGAAACCGCATTTCTTACATTTGAAATTCTGATAAATGAAACAAAATTGATGGATGGCTGAAATCATTTCTGAATTTGAAAATATCTTTAAATTCAGTTTCAATCGGACTATTATTGAAAAATTGATGTTTTAGGTGCTTAAGCCATTTTTATCATTTTTCTTTCTCAAAAACCATCCACGGGTTTATTTTATCCATAGGATGTTTAAAATATTCCAGAAATTATGACTTACACATAAGAACAAATACTGGGTGAATTTTGAATATGACCGAGGGAGGTAAGGCACCTTGTGACTATTTGTTACGAAATGACTCAACCACTTGTCTAACTCCATTACAGGTCATTAACCCTTAATTAAAAAAAAATTCAATTTTAACGATGATGTCTCGCGTATTAGATAGGACCTATACATGTTAATTAGTTCCGACTTAGTGGTTACAGCCCCACGATCGTATTTTGTATAAATTGTAAATAATCTTGTGTAATTAATATTTTGTTGTAAATTTTGTAAGCCGTAAAATAACGGCCAGATAAAACCATCTTAAAATTCCCATTGTAAGTCCAAAGGGACTCTAATTGACAGAGATATTGGCGCCCGAGTGGCAATAGTTTCCGAAAAACTAGAAATTTCTAGTTTCCGCCTCGTTTCCGGCTTGTTTCTGGTGGTGCCTACGTCACTGGGGTCGAACAAAAAGCCTCAGTTCCGTATATATACCTCTGTCAGGGAGCGTCCGAATTCAGTTGAACGTCACAATTTAATTCAAAGCCCAAACTAAAAGGGTCTCCTGCCAAAGCGGGAAATAGTCGGTCCCAAAAGGACAAATGTATCTTTAAAACTAAAGTGTTTAAATAAAATAATTTTGGTTCATCAGAACTTAACGTGCAGTTTTTTCGCGACAAGCCGCGTATATTGTTTCAGTCCGATATACTCGGTGTTAAAACGCTCTCCTCAAAAAAGAACCACCCAGCTTCGGAAGAAATTAAAATCAGTTAAAATTAAAATTCGGCAAACCCGCGAAAACATTTTCTTCAATTCGAGGCTCTTTTTCTTGTACGACATCTAACCTCATATTCGCCTTGTCTTGTAAAGTGTGCGATAAAGTTTACGTCGGAGAGACTGGTCGACGCCTCGCTGATCGTTTCCGTGAACACTTACTTGATATCAGAAGCAACCGCGACAAAAATCAAGTAATCAGACACTTCAACGACGTTAACACCATCGCTGCCGTTTCTATTCGCGTTCTCAAGGTCCTTAACGGTGACCGTCCTTATAGTGACTGAAGAAAACAGACTAATATTTAATTTCGGAACGGAATTTCCAGCCGGAATAAACGACAGGCTTTCGTTTCGAAATGTTTTTTATATCTGTATTTTATACCCCCCCCCCCCCCTTTAGCTTTTTTGTATTGTTATTTCTAGCTCTGGTTTGTGGCTCGCGTTTAATAGGCGTTCCACCGCGCGAGCTTTTAAATTTAATTTTAATTTTCAAATGTTAGTCTTCTTTCAAATCTTGTACCGCCTTGAAAGCATATTTTGCCGAAGTACTGCGATTTAACCTTATTAAATTTACGGTCTTTTCTACCAGTTTATCTTTTAATTCCTATACAAAGTCGAACTCCTGTTTAGTTGTACCTACGATAGTTGTAAAGGCAATTAATTTCTTTTTTTTTTGACTAGTGTCAAAGTAGAAATGAGTATTTTGATTTGGAAAATCATTGCGAGTACAACAACTGAAACAACGTTGCGAAAACTGAAATTTCGTCGTTGTCAAACTATAGTAAGTCTGCCGGCGTATTTAACATTTACAATTGTAGCCTCCACAATCCACTTATGGAGTAAATTTGAGTCCTACAGAAATCTCAGTTATGATTTTGAATTGAGTGTGATCTTAGCGTTGTCGATAAGACTATTCCAGTAAGCGAGTTCGTCATTTTAAACAATTACAGGAGATTTACGTGTTCCAAGAAGGTTGTGTAAAATCCAATCCTGGTAACTAAGCAAATGTTTTTCATGATATATCTCTTTTATCCCAAATGCAGTTTCGATATAGCATTAATTCATCGCAGGAAGTTGGTCAAACTTGATCAAACATAGTCAAATTGAATTAATTTGGGAATTTTTGGAAACCGCATGTACATCCGGCGGTCTCCGCTCATCGAGAACTGAAAACCACTCTGTAAAAGCTGGTGAGTACAGTATCGACGCAGTCAGAATACGAACTGCGACATATAATTGAGTTGTCTTCACTGTTAAAAATAAAGGTTTATAAAACGACCAAAATTGAACTTTTAATATATTTCAAACCATTTGGTTACTCAAAACGGTCTAATCAATTATTTTAGACCCATTTTACTCTTTCATGTTTAATACAATACCTTTTGGGGTATTGAAAGGGAACGAGCCCTAAGAATAAACCTTTTCCAGTCCTGGTGGTAAAGGTATAAAAATGTTATGTTCTAACATTTAGTCCTTTTGAATACCCATTTAATTCCCTTAAACGAAGAAAAAATGATATGGACCAATTTCGAGACTAGTATTTGAATACTGCGTTATTTCGTTTTTAATATTTTCTTTAAAATAACATAATGCGAAGAAATTCCAATCACCAGGAATATTTAACTAAGGTTAAGTCTTTAAAAATTTGATAACAGATTTAAATATAGGGGATATTGATTATGGCGTCAAACTATGATAACCCAAATATCGGCACCACAGAATTTTTGCTACGTGTATATCAAAAACTGAAAGTATTAACTGATACTTTACGTGATCAACTCCCTTCGTTCAACGACTATTTCCCCCTAGCGAAAACCAGCTTAATCTGGCCATGTTAATGGTTAATCTATTGAGTCGTATTGAATAATAATGAAAAAAAGTAGTAAATAAGGGCTTATAAAGGACTGAAAATAAAGTTAAAAAGGATTAACTTCTTACTGTTTATGAAGTAAAATGGATAAAAGAGTGTAAAATAAGTACTTAAACACTCCACAAAAGGACTGGATTTGGGGGGCAGAAGGTTTAAATATGTTCTATGATAAAACCCTGAATGGTCTTAAATATTGGAAAATGTTTTAAGCACTTTAGAGTTCTAAAATAAGACCTTTATTTTTAACAGTGTTCTAGAAAGGTTAAGCTTATCATGAACTTCACTACAGAGGCTGCAATTTGGGTGATCGTTAAGATTTCCACTCGCCTTGAAAACAATTACCACATTACAACAGCTTCACTAACGGGTGAATAATAGCTGGAGTCACCATCTTAAAGAGCCTAGCAGTAAAAGCATAAGGTAGCAGCCCGATACGCTCTTCACACGTTTCAAAACCGATGATACATCGAACGAGTCAATTGAAGAAAACGAGAAATGCTTCTCGATGGTCCAAGAGCTGGTAAGGTCAAATTAGGATCCGGCACACTGAAAATACGGTAGAAGAAGTCATCAAATGCCGAAGCTACAGTCAAAGGACACGATAATGGCCCAATCGGTACTTTAAACGAAGACGATGAGGGTATCTGAGATTTAAAGCGAATAAAGCTCCAAAAACGCCTGGGAAACGTAACGATGGTATCATGCAAGAGCAATACGCCTATCTAGTCTTGTTAAGATGTCAGTACATTTTCCAGTAGAAATCATCTTCCGTTCTTTTGTCCTTTTTAAAGACCCAATTTTTCACATGAATGTCATAATTATAATAATAACCAGCTAGGCTTATACCCGAGGCGCCACCTTAGGCCCAAGTCATAGAGCGACTCTAAATGAATTTAATTCAGATGGCCGGGTTACAATGTGTAGGATGGTGGTGGCAAGACCTTCATGCCACGTGAGGAAACAGCTCCCTACACTTACTATTACCGATATCCTTTAAGCGTTTTTATGGAAGAATAAATAACCAACGTGGAGAGAACTTGAAAAACCTTAAGCTAAAGGAGTTGTTTCGAGTTTTCATCCATTGCCGCAAGCTGGGATTAAACCAGCTGGCTCCTCTTGCTGCGAGGTGAAAGTGCTAACTACTACCAAATGTTCTCTGCTTAACAGTTCGTTCAATAAGAACTTGTCTCTGCTCATCTAAGAATATCTCCGGTTATTCTAAAACTTCTACAAGTTCGATTGTAAAATATCGCCATCTTGTTCGACATTTTTACTCGTAAGACTGTTCGAAGAAAAACGGCGTAGCACTCATTATTGTACAAAGTAGGCGACCTTAAAGATGTTTTTAAGAAAATGGAACCTTGGTCATATTGAAACATTTCTCAGCGGAAAATAGATCGTTTGAAATTTCAATTATCAAATAACGTCAACACTATTTTCAACAGCGCCCTCTGTTGTCAATTTTACACGCAAAACGGACTTTCGTAAGAACAAAATATATTTGAAATTTGAACTTAATCATATAAATTAACTGTAATACTTATATTTAATTGAAATAAATGATATTTTAACTTGTTAGACGATAGATATAGCCATAAATTTTGACCGTGTTCTATATTTCCACTCGTAAGACTGTTCTAAGAAGAACGTCTAAGTAAGTATTATTATTCTTAACAGAACGGTACCTCAGCCATATTGGAACAATTTTTCTAACCCTTTGAAAACTACTATCCGGTTTCCCGCTTCGCCATTGAATAGTATACTTTACACCCTCACTTCAACCCAAAGATTTCATTTAATTTCCTATTATTTGGAGCTTATGTAATACTGTACATATTTTAAAAATATTATAAATCTAATAAAACATTGTTTTTTAAAGCCAAAACACAATTTGAAAAACGATGGCTCTGATAGAGAGGTTGAACAAGCCCTAAAATATGAATTGGTACAACTCAGTACGCGACAGACATTTGATTAATCACGTTGGGTAATGCGTTACGGCCACACCTAGCTGGTTCTTGTTCAGCACCATCTGGTCCATGGTGAAAATTAAACGGCCCTCCCTGGATATTTATATCAGGAGGAACTGCGTATTCGAATGGTAATAGTATTTTGTCAGGAAGTGGTCCGTGATTACCTACTTTGAAAAGTTGAGGAAATGGAAGACCTATTGGGAAACCATGAGGTCCAGGATAAGGAGGTGGTGATATTTTATGGGTTTGAAATTATCCATGCGGTGTATGAAATGATAATGGCAAAGAATCGTGGTGCTCAGGTCGGTTCGGTTTGTTCAAAATTTCGACAGAAGCTCTGATTTGTTTCGATGGTCCTGGCATTCATTTAACTGTCTCGGCTTCTATAACAATTTCAGAGGGTCCCGTTTGACGGTACTCATCATCGGGATTCTTTACGTTAACTCCAAGTCCAGTCCAAGAGTGAGAATTTGGACTGATTTGTCACTAAACCCATAAAGGGTACGAGTCCAAAGAACGATACTTAATTTATTTTGGCCTGTGAAAATTTTTCTTCACTTCTTTCACTTTATCCATTAGAGGATGATTAATCTTAATGTCAAAACTAACTCCGAGTCCTTTATCACTTTTATGATCCCAATAGTCTTGCCTTAGCTTCTCCAGATTAAAGTTTCCGAGAGTCGTATGATGTTGTATGACGTTGATGTACTTGTAGAAACCTTTTGGCTTGACGTGTTTAAATATTTTCTTGTATGCTATAAGAAGACCTGTCTGGAAATCTAAATAATAGGATTTCCATTAACACTTGTTATAAAGAAACAGTCACCCAATACCACGTGACTCGTAAATTGTAAAGTTGTTGTTAAACAAAATAAAATTGACAAAATCTAATGAATTGTTTTAGAGAAACGTTACCAAAGTGACTATAGTCTCATTTACGCATTGTTTACAATGAAACAAAACCCTCAAAGGTTGGATTTTACTGCTTTTATTTATACTAGATTTAAATTTGAAACTATTGGTATGCAAGGAATAAATACATGCCAAACAACTTCTAACACTCTTTATATAAAAACTATAAACAATGTTCAACTTGGGAAAATTTGGGAGAAAAAGAAGCAAGAAATTATATTAATAATAACAGCCACGTTAATACTCAAGGCGCTACCGTAAGCCCGATTCAGCTAGCAACGTTCAAACCCCCTTTAATCAGTTGTGAGAGCACGTGCAAACTCAAGAACTATTCCGAGTTTTTACTCGGTGACCCAAGCTATGAATGAGCCTAAAGGAAATTGCCAAGAAGTAATATTTCCGAGAACCAGGACCTGCAAGTTACTGTTTATATGGTGCTTTTGGAAATAATGGAAACTTTTCACCTGTACGGTGTGCAACAAGTGATTCCTTTTAACCAGGTAGCTTTTTTTGACATTATAAGGTTAAGCAAAAACACGATGTTTTGTTTACAGGTGAAAAGTTTCCTTTATTTCAATTCCTATATTTCAAAGACGCGTTTTTTCGGGTGGGGTTCATTTCCCCAACTTTTCATATCTCCAACAGTTCATAAATCCAACTTTTCATTTGACCAACTGCTCATTTCCCCAACTGTGCATATCTCCAACCGTTCATTTCGCCAACTAGTTTTTTTTACGGAGTTGGGGAAATGAATAGGTCATTTCCCCAACTGTTCATTTCGCCAACGGTTCGTTTCTCCAAATACTAGATAGGGTTGGCGAAATGAACAGTTGGGGAAATGAGCAGCTCATTTCCCCAACTGTTCATTTCGCCAACTCCCAAAAAGTAGCTTGGCAATTCCTACTTCTAGTAGAAAATTACAGAGGTAAAACGACTGCAGAGGAAATATATAAAGTGTTACCTTTTCGAGCGGTAGATTTAAAAAAAATATATTTTTACGCGTTCGTTTCCAGTATGCCGTTCAGTTACACATTGAGTAGGTCTTCTAACCTCTATATTAATTAAGTTTACGGAGAACACAATCATTTTAATTTCCGGAAACATGGCTGTAAAAATGTCAAAATATAAAATTACTAAATATATACAAGAGCTCTATTTATATCAAAACAATGAGTGCGTGTGAGAAAAATGCTAGGGGGTAGTCAGTCGTTAATATTTTGTACAGCTGATTACTGATTTTCGTAAAATAATCGGTGATTCCCAGTGATTGCTCAGTATTTTCCGGTGATTTTCAGTGATTACTCACAATTTTTTGGTGATTTCTGGTGATAATTATAAGCAATATATTGCGTCATGGTTTTTTACGTCACCACCGTAGGAAAACCCAGGGTTTTTGCACTACCGTTGTAACATTTACCACCACTCATTTGCCACTTTAATAATACCGGGGAAATTAGTGGTTCAAATTTAAATCTAATTTGCATATTAAAATGTTGTTTGTTTCTTAATTCGTAATTTACACGGTCTTCGTACGGTAGAACATATTCAATAGTATCGGAGAAACGTACGCGCTTCATACAGGTGTTGAAAAGGTGGGGACTGTCAATTAGGATTAAAACCCTTCTTTCTGCAGGTGGGGACCTTCTATCAATAATACACGTAGCGGGGACTATCAATCTGGATTATAACCCTTCTTTTCAACGAGGGGGTAAAGAGATGACCGTCAACCATTAATACACAAAAAGGCTGCTGTCTTTACACGTTCACCGCCCAACCGTGCAGCTTTGGCTTTTCAGTGCCTACACCGCCCTGCGGTGCAGCCTTGACAGTTCACCGCCGACGCCGCCCAGCGGTGCAGCCTTGACAGTTCACCGCTCGGGTGGTGACTTTCCACTGCACGTTTCAGAACCGGCACGAAAACCCTACTCACTTGGCTACATACGTCTTTCTTTGGCTCCTTAAAAGTGACTAGAAATGGTTTTACCGCTTCGACTCCCTGTATATGATATATATGTTTATCATGTAGGACTAGATCTCCATCTTTTCCAAGCAGTTTGGCCAAAGATTGTATAGGTTTGGTTACAAATTTTTGTAGCTATGCGTTGTGTACATGTGTCGGGGAAAACAAAACGCAGTACTTACAGTACAAATCTTTGTTTTTGTCAGAAAGCCAATGGTATATTTTCAGATGGCTGTTGTTGACGTAACGCTTTACTAGTTTTCCTTGCTTGGAATGTTCGGAATATGGGAACATGTAGTTCTCATTTGGTATCCAAGGTCTCTCTAATATGGTGCACTTGGTAAAGTCATCTACTTTCTTGTTCACATAGAGACCTATGTCATTTAGCATGGAAAACGGCGCTTCTTTCAGTTCGTCCGGTTCACTCACATAAATGTTTTCTGTTTGAAAATTCTGATTCATATCATCACGCGAGGTAACGCTGTTTTCTCTGGTGAGCGCATCGGAAGAAGGCTCGGTTTCATTTATGTTAATTCCGGTGGCCTCATAATCCGTCACTTTCAGAGATTTAGAAGGTATTTCAAGAAACGAATAGAGCGTGCCTTGGTTATAAGGTTTATTTTTTACTCCGGTTCCGTGTTTTGATTTATCCTAATAAAATTATTATTAGACACACAGACGGTCGTCTCGAGTTTAACACTAAAACCTCTTCCTTCCCCCACCGTAACGCTATGGAAAAATTTACCCGTTTTCCACCAAATGCTATGGGACTTTCTAATGGGCTTCACGCTATGGAAAAATCAACTATTCTTTACGCATTTTTAACTTAAGAATGGTTTATCCGATTGTTTTAATTTTTTTAAAAGAATCTTCGTTTGAGAGTAGGTTGTGTGCTTTTGTATATTTTATTAAATTAATTACCAAATAAGTCTTTGAAAATTAATTTAAGAACATTCTTGTAAAAATTGATACCACCAGATGTCGATTCAACTACGGCTCCAAATATTTTCACCTTGGTTGTTTAGCCTCCATTGATTATGTCTCTACTCCATCATCAAAAAGAAAATGGCGTATCACCGCGATGCATTACCTCGTGTTTTAAAGGGGCTCAGAAGTTCGGTGGCAAAAAAAGAAAATTGAGCATGCTTTTCATACCCCCAACCCCTCACGGTAGACGCGGGCAGAGTCAACCGTAAATTTCGCACTTCACTGACTTTATACACATTTTGCCACCGAACTTTGGATCCCCTTTAAGTAAGCTTTGGCTTACACTTCGATTATTAAGACTTTTTGTACTTCGCTCTTTGTTATCCGTGTGTGGCCGAATGGTTAAATGTGTTATTTGCGCTAATTGCGGTTATGGGGAAGACGAGATCGAATCTCATCAAAAGAGTTAAAATATTTATATTTAAGATTTTAATTTAATAATACAAATTAATTTATATCCTGTTTACACAACGGAATCATATCATAATATTTCAATTATTATTATTCTTCTTCGGTAGACAAGGGGGTTTTCAAGGTCCAGACTCCCCCTCCTTTTACCTAACTTTGACTCTACTACATTTTCACCCCTTATCGACTCCTCTTAATATTCACATACTTAGACCCCCCTTTGTCCAATTTCTGGCTAAGCAGTGTTGGGTAAAATACTTTAATTTCGGTATTTAACAAAATACTGAATACTCAAATACGGTGAAGTATTTAAAATAGAATACTAAATACCCACAGCATGAAGTATTTAAAATACTTCATTTTAGTGTTTTAAAATATTAAAATACTCAAAATACTGTGAATTCTTGAAAAGCGGAAAAAAATGAAAGACTGTTCGAAAGATTGAAAATATTCCACTTTTGTGCGCCATCTAAAACTCAGATTGTCTCGGTAAGTCTCGAGTCCTCCCTACTGCAACGCCACCACGGCCGATAAGCGGAATGTTTCACGAGTTTGTGCGGGAGTATGAATTAGACGTATTTCTTTCGCTTGATGGTGTAGTATGGAGCCTATTTGATGGATAAAGTATTTTTGCTAATAAAAATCTGTATTTTGTTCAAAATACAAAAAATGTATTTAAATATTATACTAAATATTTTTTAAGTATTTGAAATAAAATACAAAACACTGAAAAAGTATTCGAAATAAAATACAATACACTGAAAAAGTATTTGAAATTAAGTACAAAATACTGAAAAAGTATTTAAAATAATACCAAACACTTACTATGTAAGTTAATGTTTAATTTAATCTTCCTTTCGCACTAGAAACAAGACGTTTCTAATGCTGTTAAATTCATATTTATTAACTTTTTAACTGGTAAAAATCAGAGGTACCAATCCCCCTTTTTTTAAGCTATATTATTCTTTTATTTTATAAATTATACAGTACAAAAATAAAAATAACAAAAAAAACACATCCACACATACTTAGGGCAGGGACTACAAACAATCACCGAGGGAGGCGCCCGGAGGACAAGAATGACATCCCTATACATATGATACATTCCCTATGGAAAATATAATGTTTTTTTAGGATCCGCTTAATTTAGTAGTAGTTACGGTATAGCGACCTCTTTTAGGGCGTTAAAAACCTACACCAAATAATTCGCCACTTGGTTTTTTTAAATATTTAGATTTAAATATTTTTGGAAATGATATCTTTGAAAATAACACTGGGGGTACGATAAACAACCACACTGGTGGTATGATAAACAACCACACTGGTGGTATGATAAATAACCACACTGGTGGTAAGAGAAAAACCCACGCTGTTGGTAAGAGAAATAATATTGATAGTCATACGATAAACTAAATAGTTAAAATTCTGAGAATAATAATAATGGGGATTTTGAACGGCTAGTTGTTCGCAATTCTAGTGGTAATACAATTAACCAGCGCCGTTAATTTGTTCAGCAACAAATTTAACAAATGAAAAGAAAACGTACAAAAAATTACCCATCCACCCCTTAAAAAAATTAAACTGACTTTAGAAAATCAATTATCGATTGAGTGTGGTTAGTGTGATATAACTAAAGCTATTTAAAGGGTTACAGAAACCCGGAATTTAGAAATGACTTTACATAATAAGAGAAATTCAGATGAATCTTTCGGTTTTTTAATATTTCCTATACATGTATAAATGAAAAAAAAAAACAATTGTCATAGAGTGTTCAGCAAACTTTGTTGGTATAAAAAATGCTAAAACGCGAATTTGAAGATGGATCAGGTAGATTTATTTCTAAATGTAACCCCAAATATATTGAATTAAAAATTATTTACCAATTATTGTCTAGGAAAGTTTTAAATTATAAAGCGATAATACAGAAACGATTTGATACATTATGTAAAACACTATCTATTAAATGTAAGGAACTTGTTGATCGCTTTCCTGCATCTGTAAATGCTGATCATTTGATTGATTACTTTAGTGGTACAATGCTACCAGTGAATCGTATTTTTGGGAAACGTCGTATCAACCATGCACAAATATGATGGATGAAAAACCACTTGTAATTGATGTTCAAGGACGAGTACATAACATACTTTCTCTTATTGTAAATGCTGATGAAGGGAATGGTGAAAAACTAAAAGAGAACAAACATTCTTGGAATTGTGGCTTTGCTGTAGTGTTCGGCTGCCAGAGAATAAGCGTGGTCTGAATGCTGCTCAGTTTCAGTATTTTCAGTTGACCAGGGAAATATCGGTAGTGTAGCATAGTGTTTCAGAATGGGTATCTTTCCAACACCAAATGATCTCAAACACGAGTTTTCTTCAAAATGTATCAAACAAACTATTTCGTAGTTCTTTATATCATTAGACTGTTTTTAACAGCTTTTGCCCATTTCATCCTAACATCATCATCACTTAGAAACTAAATAAATTAAATAATTTTGTTACACAGCATACTTTAACTATTCAGCAAAATATCTTAAGATTTAAATATTTCAAAGATCTTAAGCCCAAAACAGCTTAGTTTTAAAAAAAAACTTAATGTGCGATTTTGAATAAAACTAAAAGGGTTTTATAGTGGCTTTAATTCTATTTCATGCATTATATGCCAAGGCTTAGGGAAAATACCTTGGGGCGAAAACGATAGTAATCGAATTTTACTCTAGAATTTTTTCCAAGTAAAGTGCAAGTATAAAAGAATAAAATAAATAACTTATCTTTATCGTACGAGAACAATCGTAATGGAAACAGTCGAAAAAACTGTCAAAACAAACGCCGAGTGTAATTACGCCGCCATTTTAACAATCTACGATCAGAGACTACTCAATAATCGGTCAGAGCCCTCTGAACCTATTAGGCCCGCACAAAAACTCCATTGTCCCCCGATGAGCTTCCCCCTTTTCACCGCTTAGCGTAAATAGGAATATGGTCGATTCATATTTACAGTTTCGTAATAATATATATGTAATATATAACTATATAATTTATAAAATATAACAAATAAAACATTCCTAGAAATATATGCGTATATTGTTCTTAAGAAGGGACATATATTATACGAAAAAGCTCAGCTACGGTGAGTATAGAAAGTGATATATAGGTAGACCTGAGTCATTCGTTGCGGCCAAGAAGGGACAGGTATTTGAGAGGTTAATAAATTGTTTTAAATGTAAATTAATTCCAATAAATTTTATTTTTGGTGTTACACACATACGTAATTTACGAGGCTACCGTATACCTTTAAAATTGTGTAGTTTTGGAATATCGCCTTCTAGTGACCGACGCTGTATTTATATATCAAAACACACTAAAAACTACATAACCGTAATGTCAACCACAATTGTTTATTACCCGTAAACCGGGTATTTGATTAATAAATAAACGTTGAAATTTTAACAAAGTGTACAACACTAATGTGCAAATGTCATCTTATGTATTGCTGTTTTCCTTTTCAGCCTATATATAGCGGCCATTTTGAAGTAAGTTGGTGAAATTTATTTATGATTAAATAATAATTTTTAGTAAAACTTGTTTTATGGTAACTTAGTGGAAAAGTACACGGTCTAGTACATATATAAAATTTAGACTAAGTTTTACAATAAAAACGTGTATAAGTGTTTGAAAACGGCGGCGTACTCGCCCAAGACCAAACGCGAACTTTATTAAACCATAAAAATTAAATGTTTATAGTGTACTGACAATCGTTGAAAGTTTATCCTTCTTATCAGTAAAACATTTATTATAAAATGGTCCTCTTTTGCGTAATATATACATGTAACTAATACTGTAGTGTTTTAAAACCTTTTCGGCACATCGTTTTCGAATATTAGTAATTAAAGGTTATAAAAATGGCCGCTATATACAGGGTGTTACGGATAAGAGTACCGAAACTTTTAAAATGTGTTCTATGGATCAATACGAGTTGAAAATGTCTATTGAACCATGGTCCTAAAATGTACCGTTTAGGAGATACAAGCTTTCAAAATGTGACCTAAAAACACCGAAATTCACGCAAATGTGAAATCCTTATTATGCCTTGATCACAATTGTTGTCTTTAAATGATCGGTTGTTTTTTAGAGATAAAGTGATAAAAGGATCGCCGAATATCAAAATATCATTACAATATCGTCCAGAAGTATGCACCTCCAGATTGTAAATTTACGAAGAAGCTTTAAAAACAAGACTTGTAATAATTTTCGACGTTTAACTGTAACCTAGTCGTGTTTGATAGCAGAAAAACTCGCAGCACATAATTAATGGTATGTTTTTAATTATCAAAACAGAACAATTATTGATATTGTTACACGCACCGTTAACATTATTTACAAGAGTAATTCCAAATGCCGACCTTGAACTCTAATGCACAAACGACAACGTCGTACAAATGATTGAAGAACGTTTTTACAGATGTCTGGTGTGTTTCGAATTGTCTCACATGCATCGATAATACAATGGCGCAAGTCGTCAACATCTCGGACCTCTGTTTTATAAACTATGTCTTTCAGATGTCCCCAAAGATAGAAGTCACAAGCGTTCAAATCGGGAGATCGTGGTGGCCATGGAATAGTTCCTCCTCGTCCTATCCACCTTAAAGGAAATGTCGCATCGAGGTGGTCTCTCACGGCACGGCTGAAATGTGGTGGCGCCCCATCGTGCAAGAACCACATCCGCTGTCTAGTCGCTAACGGAACATCTTGCAAAAGCTCTGGTAGGGCTCGTTTCAGAAATTCCAGGTACGACTCTCCATTCAATCTTGGCGGAAGGAAATAGGGTCCCACTAAGTTGTCTCCAACAATGCCACACCAGACGTTTAGGTTGAATTTTTCTTGGTGAGCTGCGATCACAGTTCCGTGAGGGTGGTTTTGGCTCCACTGATGGGTATTGTGTAAGTTGAGAATACCATCTCGCGAGAAATTGGCCTCATCGCATGCTAAGATGACATTTGGGAACTGCGGATTTACAATGCTCCTTTCTTCGAAGAATCGAAGAAGAAATCTATGGCGTCCTCTCCGGTCTACACAACACTTCCCCAGGGGTGGACAATGTATCTAATCTGATCATAAAAAACTCTACCCCGGCCTATCGTGGGGCACTCTTGGCGCTCTACAACCGCCTCTGGGCTGAAGGGGTGATGCCTTCGAGGTGGAAACACGCTATCTTACACCCGATCTTGAAGCCGGGGAAATCTGCTACGGACGCTACCTCTTACAGGGACATTGCTCTTCTCCCAAATCTGGGGAAAATCTACAAGAAACTGGTACTTGGTCGGCTAGTCTGGTATCTAGAGCTCAACAAGGTGCTCCCTCCGGAACAATCGGGTTTCCGAAAAGGTCGTCGTGCCACTGGCAATGCGATTCGTCTCGCTTCTGCGGCCAGCTGCGCTCTGGCCTCCAATAAGCATTGCCTAGCGGTGTTCCTGGATCTCAAAGACGCATTCGGGAGTGTCCACCATCGCGCGCTCCTCTACAAACTCCAAAGTTTTGGCCTGGAGGGCAACCTGCTGCGGTGGGTTGAAAACTTCTTGGTGGGTCGCACTTCTCAAGTTCGCGTCAACGGTGAATTTTCGGCAACTTTCCCGGTTCAGAGAGGACTTCCTCAGGGCAGCGCCATTAGCCCTATCCTATTCAGTGTAATGCTGGATGGGATTCCTCCGCTCTGCCCAAAGTCGGTCGATCACGGGGAGCACGCGGATGACATTGCCGTCTGGACCAGCGGCTTTGACTGGGGGAATCTTTTCCGGACTATGCAAGTCGTTCTTGACAGGATCACCGACTACGGCGCAAACTGGGGACTAAATTTTCAACCTCTCAAGTGCATTTTTATGACCTTCTCTCGCGACAACGTCTTTCCGGCGGCCCTCATTCTTACACTGGGCCATCAGCCGCTCACTAAGGTACCTAGGTGGTCTTTTCGATGACCGTCTCTCTTGGATTCCCCATATCGAGGACCTTTCCTCCTCTTGGATGAAGAGACTAAACCTCCTGCGAGCGGTTTCGGGTACCCAAGGTGGTGCAGGTCGTAAGGTTTTGCGGCTTCTATATACACACCTGGTACGCTCCAGACTGTATTACTCCAGTCCCTTTTACGCGTCGGCGCCCGCTTGTGCCCTCAAGAAACTAGATAAAATTCAAAATGCGGCCCTTCGAGTCATCCTCGGGACTCCACCGTCTTCTCCTATCAGTTTAATCTCCGCCCTAGGAGATTTTGGAGCATCGCTTCCCAAAGAACAGGCTGCCTTTTCTACTTAGAGCTTGGCGCCTGGCTCAGGCCTGCAATCTTGATTTTCTTTTCCACGTTACTAGTCGACACCTTGTCACTGCGGCGACCCCACCATGGACCCCTCCGTCGGCGACCATCATCTCGCGTTGGCTCACCAGTCCTAAGGATGACAATAACTCCGAACAGTTACGGCAACTGTTTTTTGCAACTCTAGAACCTCACGCGAAGGACGCGATGGTTTTCTACACCTTCCCCTGATTCAGGGGTCGCGGGTGCTGCCTTCGCAATTCCCTCCCTCAACATTGGTGCGGTTAATTTAGTGGACCCAGGTCATCCTATCGATCGGGTCGAGTTATTTGCCATCCAGATGGCTCTCTCCTACGCGTCCACACATCTGCGTTCGCCGGTAGTTGTCTGTTCCGACTCTAAAAGCGCACTCACCCAACTGCTAAGTCGGTCTATGGATCCGGTGGCCATCTGTATCCAGGAGCTTTGCGATAATTACCCGTATCCGGTTTCTCTAATCTTGTGTCCAGCACACGTGGGAGTTCCCGGAAACGAGACGGCCGATCGTCTCGCCTCGGTCACTGGGCTCCAGCGCCCTTCTAGAGTGGACTTCCTTATCCCGTCTACTCTTGTAGAAATAAAGAGTGCGTGTCATCGGGCTCTCTCAGCTGAGTGGACTACGGACTGGCAGACCAGTAGGGTAGTGTGGCCTCTTCGTGAGGCAAAACCCTTTCCTGGCTCTAGTACTATACTTAACTTGAAACTCTCGCGCAAGGACGATACCCTTCTCTCACGACTAGGCTGTGGTCGCCTTCCCACAAACGCGACCCTACACCGGTTCAACCTCAGTGTGACGGCCGCTTGCACTCACTGTGGAGCTATCGACGATGCTCACCACATCTTATTCACCTGCCCCTATCACACTGGGCGTCGCCCAGCGCTGGTCTCAGCGCTCCAGAAGCGCAATCTTCCGAACACTCTAGTGGGAGTTCTTAAAGCAGTACATGGAGGTCATATGGACATTATTATTGCCACCTGTTCTATTCTTCGACGTGCGGTGCATTGACATTCTGCTCGGTTTCCTTATTTTGTTTTCGGTGTAATTCTACCATTTGTACAGTGTACTTCGAGCTTTTTATTATTTTTCTTTTTTGTTTTGTTTTGTTTGTTTTTTAATTGCGCGCCTGGTGTGAAGGCCCCCGCTATATACACCAAAAACTTGTAAACCTTTATTCCGACCCCCCCTCATTCATTACCGCGTATATATTACAGCCTTGTCTATTTTGGAACCGTTTCCGTGCGAAAATAGTCCTCGGCAATTTAAGCCCGTTTGCCGATCCAAAATAGCCGCTACCAGGCCTTTCGGCAAATGGACCTAATTAGCCAAGGACTATTTTCAAACGGACACCGTTTTAAACAGACACTACGGTATATTACCTTTAATATTACTTTAATGTTAATCAAAATAAATAAATAATACTGACTATTAACAATAATAATGATCTTCGGAATAAATTGATGATTTCGCTAAGCCTAAGAATGGAACAAAATGCCCAAGGCTTGCCTCGACTTCTTGTCGGGAGCGCTCCAATTTCGACACTAACTTCTCAGTCAGGAGTCATGAGACTCATGAGCAGCGTTGCCATGTCAAAAGCCCGAAAATTATTTCACCCCTGATCGAAGATTATTAAAGTGTACCATGTACAAATTTTAAAACCAAAATGCCCACATGCTCAGATTTTTTTAATAAAAGTTTTGAACCTGGTATATCTTATTCTAATGTGAATACAAGTTAACTTACGGGTTAGAATAATACATAGAAATAACTGACAACTGACTCTGCAACTGCATTTCGTGAAGCCAATATAGAAATCGGATAACAAACTAGAACGAGTTTTGAAATTTTGTCGCGTGGTCCGATTAGAACTTTCAAAAAACCCTGCCTTTGGCCCATGCTTTTCATTTGGCTGGTAACGAAAGTTACGCCATCAGCGCCCCACTGGTGAACCACGGCCAACTTTGATCACGCGCTGTTCACGCTACAGTGGCCAACACATTCGTCGAAATTCCGCGAGCAAGGATTTTTCCCCTATAAACTGTACTATAACGTGTAGGAGTTCAGCGCCACGCTCGTTTTTATATTGGCTTCAATGTAAAAACTATTCCGAAAAAAATAATCCGGTAGGGGCATCAAAAAATACACATAAATATTTAATTACATAAATTAAATATTTATGTTTTAAATAAATCTTGTGCACTAGAAAAATTCGTCGTCTACGTTATTTTAATTTTGGTAATTTTAGCGCAAGTTGCTAAACTGTAATTTTAAAAATAAGACATTCGGTTACCATAGAACCTTCCAGCGGCCAACGCGAGAAGTTCGCTAAACTACTGCATTTCCGTCTGTTAATTCGTCTACTCACAGTCTAGAGTAGAGAAAAAACAACGCAATTTCATTTGATGTTGTGATAACTGACCGCTCTTTTTCTGATACCTCACGTGCTTGGTTGATACTTTGCCGTGGCGTTGTCAATTTCTTTTATTTTTGCACTAAATGTTTGAGTTATAAAAGAGGTGATAGTCGCTTGCCGCGTCAAGAATTAACTTTTTAATTTATTTAAAAAAAATTGCTTTACAAAAATGAAACAGTAAAAAATAGTGGAGTTTGTAAAGAAATTCATCAAGAGAGGAGCCTGTTGGGAACGTGTTCAAGACGGCGGCCGCTTTGCCCCGCTGCACGGCAATGGCTATGCATTGGCTGATGTATTCCACGGAACGCGGCTACCCGGTTACTTTCCGAATTTCCCGACCAGTCGCGTGTTCCAGGGCCAAACCAAGAGTTTCAACAGCCAAAGCACAGAACTGGAAGCGATGACCGAGGCCCACATATATTTGGCCTTTTTTCTTCAATTCAGCCTGGATGGCGGCCCAGAGAGGGGCTGTAGAAGACGAAGCCAAATGCGAAGGCGCTATGGGGTCGGAGCATGTGAAATCCCATACTAAAGATTTACCACCGGACCAAGGGACAAGGGTCATGCCATCTGGGCGTTTGCCGTCGTCCCGCGACAAAACGCGGGGGCTCGAGGACGGAGGGCACACAGGGGGACATGTCACGAGAGCGCGCCGTACGATGTCGTTGACGGCAGCGTGGCGGGACAGACGACCAGCGCTTTTTTTGTAACTTAACCATGGGTCCCGAACCAGGAGCGGATCCAGGCCATCAAGTAAGGAGGGGCGATCATGGGCATTCAAAAGTCGTCTGCTATTTCTTCACAAATTTAGTTGACAGGTATTAAAGTAGATATCGCTATCGTTTCTAAGCTCGAAGCCTATATGGAGCGTGAAAATGTAACGTGGAGCTCTCATTTTCGTTTGCTTAGACGAAGTACTTTCTACAACTAGAAAGTCTAGTATACTCTATTCTCTATAAATCTATTTCAATAACTAAGGGGGGGCGATCGCCCCCATCGCCCCCCCCCTATGGATCCGCCCCTGTCCCGAACGAGTTTGATATGGGCACCACAGTTGCAGATGCGCGGAACGCAGATATGGGCACCCAAGCGAAGACCGATGGCGATTCTAAAAGAATCATCGTCGAGATGAGTACCCAGAGACGGAGAAGGAAGCGCGTTCCGCCAGGCGCCGGATTCCTTTGAATTGACAGATAGGAGCCGTGCTTTACCGCGGTCGCAAGAGGCGCGTTCCGTTAGGTTCGAGAGTGGCTATCATAGGCTTATGGTAATAACCGCAGAAATTTAGAAAATTTCATTTCTATAAAATATTTCTATTACAACTACGGATATACATGTAAAACATTAAATAATTGTAGCGCAAATTACAAGACGAGATCTGTAATTTTTGGTGAAAATTACAGTGCCACAAATAAACATATTTGGTCATTTTAACAGCCAAAACCGTTGATCATAGATTACAGAAATAGTTCTGTAATCTCTACAGTTCTTAGTACAAATAACAGTTCTGTAACTAGAATATACATAAGGATATTGTACAGAAATAAAATGACTGAACTGTTTTACTTGCTTACAGAAACGTACTGCAAAAATTTCGCACACATTAATACTGTACAAAAACTCTGTAGAAAGTACAAAAATTTATCTCAGTGTACCTTTAAACGCTTGGAATACAATAATACAATACAATGAAATAGAAAGTACACTGGTTATTTTTGGCGCGAAAACAGGTAGTTATATTTTTTAGAGTTAAGCTATACATTATTTAAGGTACAAAATGAAAATTACAAGAAGTTTAAATTTATGTTTAATATTAAATAGATTTTAACCGAAAGCGCTTTATTTGTGATACTCTTATCCGTAACACCCGGTATAGGCTGAAAAGGAAAACAGCAATACATAAGATGACATTTGTACATTGGTGTTGTACACTTTGTTAAAATTTCAACGTTTATTTATTAATCAAATACGCGGTTTACGGGTAATAAACAATTGTGGTTGCCATTACGGTTATGTAGTTTTTAGTGTGTTTTGATATATAAATACAGCGTCGGTCACTAGAAGGCGATATTCCAAAACTACACAATTTTAAAGGTATACGGTAGCCTCGTTAATTACGTATGTGTGTAACACCAAAAATAAAATTTATTGGAAACAATTTACATTTAAAACAATTTTTTTAACCTCTCAAATACCTGTCCCTTCTTGGCCGCAACGAATGACTCAGGTCTACCTATATATCACTTTCTATACTCAGCGTAGCTGAGATTTTTCGTATAATAATTTACTAACTAGCTTTGTCAAGTCGATCAATCCCCTTACAAAAATATTCTATAAAATGACATAGAAATACTCTACATATATAAATAATAAAAGAACTATAAATATTCTATAGAATGTCTATAAACATTTAAAAAATATTACATAGAATGTTTATAAATATTATATAGAATGTTTATAAATATTATATAGAATGTTTATAAATATTATATAGAATGTTTATAAATATTATATAGAGTGTTTATAAATATTATATAGAATTTGTATAAATATTATATAGAATGATTATAAACCTTTATTATAATTGTCTATAGAATGTATGTCTATAAACCTTTATTATAATTGTCTATAGAATAGAATGTATGTCTATAAACCTTTATTATAATTGACTATAGAATGTATGTCTATAAACCTTTATTATACCGAGTGTCTCACCCCTTACTTTTGAAAAAACTAAGACACTATGGCTTAGCAGGACCCCTTTCCTTGTGGTTGGAGGACTACTTGAACGGTCGATCCAACGTGATCAAATGCAACGGCCATGTGACGAATGTGTCTTACTCTACTACATGCGGTGTACCCCAAGGCAGTTCATTGGGTCCCCTATTATATAATATATACGTAAACGACTTACCATCCGTAATAAAACATTCCGAAGTGATTCAATTCGCTGACGATAATAAAATATATAAAAACGTATGCAGAGTGACCTTAACTCTATACATGAATGATGTTTAAAAAATAATTTGTTAATAAACGGCTCTAAAAGCTCAGCCATTTCATTCACCAGAAAGTCCGACGCCTTATTTTTTAACTACAGCGTGAACTCTGTTACTGTTCCTCGGACCTATACACTCAAAGACCTGGGCTCGTATTTGGACAGCGGCCTCTACTTCCAGAAGCATGTCTCTTGGGTAGTAGGTCGTTCAAGACGACTACTCTATGCAATACTTCGCCTAGCGCGAGTATTAAAATCAATCAACTGTTTTCGGACACTATATCTAAGTTTAGTACGAACTAAGCTAACCTATGACGCTCTGTCATGGGGAGGCTGTGCTAACTATCTTTTGGAAAAAATCGAGGGCGTGCAAAGAAAATTCATTGAGCTCGCTCACACTTTTTTCTACGGAACAAAGCCTATGATTACCCATATCTCCTGGACTGCTTGAGCCTTGATACAATTAACTTATATATGAAAAAACGCGAAATTATATTTATCTGGAAGTTAATAAAAAGGCACATGTACCTGACTTAACTCCACATTTAAATTTTCATGTGCCGTTGCATTATACGCCCCAGGATGTAACTTTTTCAAAAACTAAACCTGTCTCCCCATTGTTGCGTATGCAGCTTACCTGCAACGCCTTCAACCCCCAACTTGATATCTTTTCATGTAAATATTCTTCCATTTTGAAAATTGTATAAAATTATAAAATTGTATAATACCATTAGTATTTTAATATGGAATTATTATAGTACTATTTTAAACATTGTATAAAATTGTATAGCAAATTTCACATTCTAAAATGTCAATATTATACTAATTTCACTATCTTTTTCAACTTTTCAATTCAATTATTTTGCTGGGTATTACCTTGTTGGTGCTATATGTACTGTTGTAGTTCACAATAAACAACCGATTCATTCATTCATTCATCATTGACTATAGAATGTATGTCTATAAACCTTTATTATAATTGACTATAGAATGTATGTCTATAAACCTTTATTATAATTGACTATAAAATGTATGTCTATAAACCTTTATTATAATTGACTACAGAATGTATGTCTATAAACCTTTATTATAATTGACTATAGAATGTATGTCTATAAACCTTTATTATAATTGACTATAGAATGTATGTCTATAAACCTTTATTATAATTTGCTATAGAATGTATGTCTATAAACCTTTATTATAATTGTCTATATAAAGTATGTCTCTAAACCTTTATTATAATATTCTATAGAATATCTATAAACCTTTATTATACTATTCTATAGAATGTCTATAAACCTTTATTATAATATTCTATAGAATATCTATAAACCTTTATTATACTATTCTATAGAATGTCTATAAACCTTTATTATAATATTATATAGAATATCTATAAACCTTTATTATACTATTCTATAGAATGTCTATAAACCTTTATTATAATATTCTATAGAATGTCTATAAACCTTTATTATAGTATTCTATAGAATGTCTATAAACCTTTATTATAATATTCTATAGAATGTCTATAAACCTTTATTATAATATTCTATAGAATGTCTATAAACCTTTATTATAATATTCTATAGAATATCTATAAACCTTTATTATAATATTCTATATAATGTCTATAAACCTTTATTATAATAATCTATAGAATGTCTATAAACCTTTATTATAATATTCTATATAATGTCTATAAACCTTTATTATAATATTCTATAGAATGTCTATAAACCTTTATTATAATATTCTATAGAATGTCTATAAACCTTTATTATAATATTCTATAGAATGTCTATAAACCTTTATTATAATATTCTATAGAATGTCTATAAACCTTTATTATAATATTCTATAGAATGTCTATAAACCTTTATTATAATATTCTATAGAATGTCTATAAACCTTTATTAAAATATTCTATAGAATGTCTATAAACCTTTATTATAATATTCTATAGAATGTCTATAAACCTTTATTATAATATTCTATAGAATGTCTATAAACCTTTATTATAATATTCTATAGAATGTCTATAAACCTTTATTATAATATTCTATAGAATGTCTATAAACTTTATTATAATATTCTATAGAAAGTCTATAAACCTTTATTATAATATTCTATAGAATGTCTATAAACCTTTATTATAATATTCTATAGAATGTCTATAAACCTTTATTATAATATTCTATAGAATGTCTATAAACCTTTATTATAATATTCTGTAGAATGTCTATAAACCTTTATTATAATATTCTATAGAATGTCTATAAACCTTTATTATAATATTCTATAGAATGTCTATAAACCTTTATTATAATATTCTATAGAATGTCTATAAACCTTTATTATAATATTCTATAGAATGTCAATAAACCTTTATTATAATAATCTATAGAATGTCAATAAACTTTATTATAATAATCTATAGAATGTCAATAAACCTTTATTATAATATTCTATAGAATGTCTATAAACCTTTATTATAATATTCTATAGAATGTCTATAAACCTTTATTATAATATTCTATAGAATGTCTATAAACCTTTATTATAATATTCTATAGAATGTATATAAACCTTTATTATAATATTCTATAGAATGTATATAAACCTTTATTATAATATTCTATAGAATGTATATAAACCTTTATTATAATATTCTATAGAATGTCTATAAACCTTTATTATAATATTCTATAGAATGTCTATAAACCTTTATTATAATATTCTATAGAATGTCTATAAACCTTTATTATAATATTCTATAGAATGTCAATAAACCTTTATTATAATAATCTATAGAATGTCAATAAACTTTATTATACTATTCTATAGAATGTCTTTAAACCTTTATTATAATATTCTATAGAATGTCTATAAACCTTTATTATAATATTCTATAGAATGTCTATAAACCTTTATTATAATATTCTATAGAATGTCTATAAACCTTTATTATAATATTCTATAGAATGTCAATAAACCTTTATTATAATAATCTATAGAATGTCAATAAACTTTATTATAATATTCTATAGAATGTCTATAAACCTTTATTATAATATTCTATAGAATATCTATAAACCTTTATTATAATATTCTATAGAATGTCAATAAACCTTTATTATAATAATCTATAGAATGTCAATAACCTTTATTATAATATTCTATAGAATGTCTATAAACCTTTATTATAATATTCTATAGAATGTCTATAAACCTTTATTATAATATTCTATAGAATGTCTATAAACCTTTATTATAATATTCTATAGAATGTCTATAAACCTTTATTATACTATTCTATAGAATGTCTATAAACCTTTATTATAATATTCTATAGAATGTCTATAAACCTTTATTATAGTATTCTATAGAATGTCTATAAACCTTTATTATAATATTCTATAGAATGTCTATAAACCTTTATTATAATATTCTATAGAATGTCTATAAACCTTTATTATAATATTCTATAGAATATCTATAAACCTTTATTATAATATTCTATATAATGTCTATAAACCTTTATTATAATAATCTATAGAATGTCTATAAACCTTTATTATAATATTCTATAGAATGTCTATAAACCTTTATTATAATATTCTATAGAATGTCTATAAACCTTTATTATAATATTCTATAGAATGTCTATAAACCTTTATTATAATATTCTATAGAATGTCTATAAACCTTTATTATAATATTCTATAGAATGTCTATAAACCTTTATTATAATATTCTATAGAATGTCTATAAACCTTTATTATAATATTCTATAGAATGTCTATAAACCTTTATTATAATATTCTATAGAATGTCTATAAACCTTTATTATAATATTCTATAGAATGTCAATAAACCTTTATTATAATAATCTATAGAATGTCAATAAACTTTATTATAATATTCTATAGAATGTCTATAAACCTTTATTATAATATTCTATAGAATGTCTATAAACCTTTATTATAATATTCTATAGAATGTCTATAAACCTTTATTATAATATTCTATAGAATGTCTATAAACCTTTATTATAATATTCTATAGAATGTCTATAAACTTTATTATAATATTCTATAGAATGTCTATAAACCTTTATTATAATATTCTATAGAATGTCTATAAACCTTTATTATAATATTCTATAGAATGTCAATAAACCTTTATTATAATAATCTATAGAATGTCAATAAACTTTATTATAATATTCTATAGAATGTCTATGAACCTTTATTATAATATTCTATAGAATGTCTATAAACCTTTATTATAATATTCTATAGAATGTCTATAAACCTTTATTATAATATTCTATAGAATGTCTATAAACCTTTATTATAATATTCTATAGAATGTATATAAACCTTTATTATAATATTCTATAGAATGTCTATAAACCTTTATTATAATATTCTATAGAATGTCTATAAACCTTTATTATAATATTCTATAGAATGTCTATAAACCTTTATTATAATATTCTATAGAATGTCAATAAACCTTTATTATAATAATCTATAGAATGTCAATAACCTTTATTATAATATTCTATAGAATGTCTATAAACCTTTATTATAATATTCTATAGAATGTCTATAAACCTTTATTATAATATTCTATAGAATGTCTATAAACCTTTATTATAATATTCTATAGAATGTCTATAAACCTTTATTATAATATTCTATAGAATGTCTATAAACCTTTATTATAATATTCTATAGAATGTCTATAAACCTTTATTATAATATTCTATAGAATGTCTATAAACCTTTATTATAATATTCTATAGAATGTCTATAAACCTTTATTATAATATTCTATAGAATGTCTATAAACCTTTATTATAATATTCTATAGAATGTCAATAAACCTTTATTATAATAATCTATAGAATGTCAATAAACTTTATTATAATATTCTATAGAATGTCTATAAACCTTTATTATAATATTCTATAGAATGTCTATAAACCTTTATTATAATATTCTATAGAATGTCTATAAACCTTTATTATAATATTCTATAGAATGTCTATAAACCTTTATTATAATATTCTATAGAATGTCTATAAACCTTTATTATAATATTCTATAGAATGTCTATAAACCTTTATTATAATATTCTATAGAATGTCAATAAACCTTTATTATAATAATCTATAGAATGTCAATAAACTTTATTATAATATTCTATAGAACGTCTATAAACCTTTATTATAATATTCTATAGAACGTCTATAAACCTTTATTATAATATTCTATAGAACGTCTATAAACCTTTATTATAATATTCTATAGAATGTCTATAAACCTTTATTATAATATTCTATAGAATGTCTATAAACCTTTATTTTAATATTCTATAGAATGTCTATAAACCTTTATTATAATATTCTATAGAATGTCTATAAACCTTTATTATAATATTCTATAGAATGTCTATAAAACTTTATTATAATATTCTATAGAAAGTCTATAAACCTTTATTTTAATATTCTATAGAATGTCTATAAACCTTTATTATAATATTCTATAGAATGTCTATAAACCTTTATTATAATATTCTATAGAACGTCTATAAACCTTTATTATAATATTCTATAGAACGTCTATAAACCTTTATTATAATATTCTATAGAATGTCTATAAACCTTTATTATAATATTCTATAGAATGTCTATAAACCTTTATTATAATATTCTATAGAATGTCAATAAACCTTTATTATAATAATCTATAGAATGTCAATAACCTTTATTATAATATTCTATAGAATGTCTATAAACCTTTATTATAATATTCTATAGAATGTCTATAAACCTTTATTATAATATTCTATAGAATGTCTATAAACCTTTATTATAATATTCTATAGAATGTATATAAACCTTTATTATAATATTCTATAGAATGTATATAAACCTTTATTATAATATTCTATAGAATGTCTATAAACCTTTATTATAATATTCTATAGAATGTCTATAAACCTTTATTATAATATTCTATAGAATGTCTATAAACCTTTATTATAATATTCTATAGAATGTCAATAAACCTTTATTATAATATTATATAGAACGTCTATAAACCTTTATTATAATATTATATAGAACGTCTATAAACCTTTATTATAATATTCTATAGAACGTCAATAAACCTTTATTATAATATTCTATAGAACGTCTATAAACCTTTATTATAATATTCTATAGAACGTCTATAAACCTTTATTTTAATATTCTATAGAATGTCTATAAACCTTTATTATAATATTCTATAGAATGTCTATAAACCTTTATTATAATATTCTATAGAACGTCTATAAACCTTTATTATAATATTCTATAGAACGTCTATAAACCTTTATTATAATATTCTATAGAACGTCTATAAACTTTTATTATAATATTCTATAGAATGTCTATAAACCTTTATTATAATATTCTATAGAATGTCTATAAACCTTTATTTTAATATTCTATAGAATGTCTATAAACCTTTATTATAATATTCTATAGAATGTCTATAAAACTTTATTATAATATTCTATAGAATGTCTATAAACCTTTATTTTAATATTCTATAGAATGTCTATAAACCTTTATTATAATATTCTATAGAATGTCTATAAACCTTTATTATAATATTCTATAGAATGTCTATAAACCTTTATTATAATATTATATAGAACGTCTATAAACCTTTATTATAATATTCTATAGAACGTCTATAAACCTTTATTATAATATTCTATAGAACGTCTATAAACCTTTATTATAATATTATATAGAACGTCTAAAAACCTTTATTTTAATATTCTATAGAACGTCAATAAACCTTTATTATAATATTCTATAGAACATCTATAAACCTTTATTATAATATTCTATAGAATGTCTATAAACCTTTATTATAATATCCTATAGAATGTCTATAAACCTTTATTATAATATTCTATAGAATGTCTATAAACCTTTATTATAATATTCTGTAGAATGTCTATAAACCTTTATTATAATATTATATAGAACGTCTATAAACCTTTATTATAATATTCTATAGAACGTCTATAAACCTTTATTATAATATTCTATAGAACGTCTATAAACCTTTATTATAATATTCTATAGAACGTCTATAAACCATTATTATAATATTCTATAGAACGTCTATAAACCTTTATTATAATATTCTATAGAACGTCTATAAACCTTTATTATAATATTCTATAGAACGTCTATAAACCTTTATTATAATATTCTATAGAACGTCTATAAACCTTTATTATAATATTCTATAGAACGTCTATAAACCTTTATTATAATTTTCTATAGAATGTCTATAAACCTTTATTATAATATTCTATAGAATGTCTATAAACCTTTATTATAATATTCTATAGAATGTCTATAAACCTTTATTATAATATTCTATAGAACGTCAATAAACCTTTATTATAATATTCTATAGAACGTCTATAAACCTTTATTATAATATTCTATAGAACGTCTATAAACCTTTATTATAATATTCTATAGAATGTCTATAAACCTTTATTATAATATTCTATAGAACGTCTATAAACCTTTATTATAATATTCTATAGAATGTCTATAAACCTTTATTATAATAATCTATAGAATGTCTAAAAACCTTTATTATAATATTCTATAGAATGTCTATAAACCTTTATTATAATTTTCTATAGAATGTCTATAAACCTTTATTATAATATTCTATAGAATGTCTATAAACCTTTATTATAATATTATATAGAATGTCTATAAACCTTTATTATAATATTCTATAGAACGTCAATAAACCTTTATTATAATATTCTATAGAACGTCAATAACCCTTTATTATAATATTCTATAGAACGTCAATAAACCTTTATTATAATATTCTATAGAACGTCTATAAACCTTTATTATAATATTCTATAGAACGTCTATAAACCTTTATTATAATATTCTATAGAATGTCTATAAACCTTTATTATAATATTCTATAGAATGTCTATAAACCTTTATTATAATATTCTATAGAATGTCTATAAACCTTTATTATAATATTCTACAGAATGTCTATAAACCTTTATTATAATATTCTATAGAATGTCTATAAACCTTTATTATAATATTCTATAGAATGTCTATAAACCTTTATTATAATATTCTATAGAATGTCTATAAACCTTTATTATAATATTCTATAGAATGTCTATAAACCTTTATTATAATATTCTATAGAATGTCTATAAACCTTTATTATAATATTCTATAGAATGTCTATAAACCTTTATTATAATATTCTATAGAATGTCTATAAACCTTTATTATAATATTCTATAGAATGTCTATAAACCTTTATTATAATATTCTATAGAATGTCTATAAACCTTTATTATAATTTTCTATAGAATGTCTATAAACCTTTATTATAATTTTCTATAGAATGTCTATAAACCTTTATTATAATTTTCTATAGAATGTCTATAAACCTTTATTATAATATTCTATAGAATGTCTATAAACCTTTATTATAATATTCTATAGAACGTCAATAAACCTTTATTATAATATTCTATAGAACGTCAATAAACCTTTATTATAATATTCTATAGAACGTCTATAAACCTTTATTATAATATTCTATAGAACGTCTATAAACCTTTATTATAATATTCTATAGAACGTCTATAAACCTTTATTATAATATTCTATAGAACGTCTATAAACCTTTATTATAATATTCTATAGAACGTCTATAAACCTTTATTATAATATTCTATAGAATGTATATAAACCTTTATTATAATATTCTATAGAATGTATATAAACCTTTATTATAATATTCTATAGAATGTCTATAAACCTTTATTATAATATTCTATAGAATGTCTATAAACCTTTATTATAATATTCTATAGAATGTCTATAAACCTTTATTATAATATTCTATAGAATGTCTATAAACCTTTATTATAATATTCTATAGAATGTCTATAAACCTTTATTATAATATTCTATAGAATGTCTATAAACCTTTATTATAATATTCTATAGAATGTCTATAAACCTTTATTATAATATTCTATAGAATGTCTATAAACCTTTATTATAATATTCTATAGAATGTCTATAAACCTTTATTATAATATTCTATAGAATGTCTATAAACCTTTATTATAATATTCTATAGAATGTCTATAAACCTTTATTATAATATTCTATAGAATGTCTATAAACCTTTATTATAATATTCTATAGAATGTCTATAAACCTTTATTATAATATTCTATAGAATGTCTATAAACCTTTATTATAATATTCTATAGAATGTCTATAAACCTTTATTATAATATTCTATAGAATGTCTATAAACCTTTATTATAATATTCTATAGAATGTCTATAAACCTTTATTATAATATTCTATAGAATGTCTATAAACCTTTATTATAATATTCTATAGAATGTCTATAAACCTTTATTATAATATTCTATAGAATGTCTATAAACCTTTATTATAATATTCTATAGAATGTCAATAAACCTTTATTATAATAATCTATAGAATGTCAATAAACTTTATTATAATATTCTATAGAATGTCTATAAACCTTTATTATAATATTCTATAGAATGTCTATAAAACTTTATTATAATATTCTATAGAATGTCTATAAACCTTTATTATAATATTCTATAGAATGTCTATAAACCTTTATTATAATATTCTATAGAATGTCTATAAACCTTTATTATAATATTCTATAGAATGTATATAAACCTTTATTATAATATTCTATAGAATGTCTATAAACCTTTATTATAATATTCTATAGAATGTCTATAAACCTTTATTATAATATTCTATAGAATGTCTATAAACCTTTATTATAATATTCTATAGAATGTCTATAAACCTTTATTATAATATTCTATAGAATGTCTATAAACCTTTATTATAATATCCTATAGAATGTCTATAAACCTTTATTATAATATTCTATAGAATGTCTATAAACCTTTATTATAATATTATATAGAACGTCTATAAACCTTTATTATAATATTCTATAGAACCTCTATAAACCTTTATTATAATATTCTATAGAACGTCTATAAACCTTTATTATAATATTCTATAGAACGTCTATAAACCTTTATTATAATATTCTATAGAACGTCTATAAACCTTTATTATAATATTCTATAGAACGTCTATAAACCTTTATTATAATATTCTATAGAACGTCTATAAACCTTTATTTTAATATTCTATAGAACGTCTATAAACCTTTATTATAATATTCTATAGAATGTCTATAAACCTTTATTATAATATTCTATAGAACGTCTATAAACCTTTATTATAATATTCTATAGAACGTCTATAAACCTTTATTATAATATTCTATAGAATGTCTATAAACCTTTATTATAATATTCTATAGAATGTCTATAAACCTTTATTATAATATTCTATAGAATGTCTATAAACCTTTATTTTAATATTCTATAGAATGTCTATAAACCTTTATTATAATATTCTATAGAATGTCTATAAAACTTTATTATAATATTCTATAGAATGTCTATAAACCTTTATTTTAATATTCTATAGAATGTCTATAAACCTTTATTATAATATTCTATAGAATGTCTATAAACCTTTATTATAATATTCTATAGAATGTCTATAAACCTTTATTATAATATTCTATAGAACGTCTATAAACCTTTATTATAATATTCTATAGAACGTCTATAAACCTTTATTATAATATTCTATAGAACGTCTATAAACCTTTATTATAATATTCTATAGAACGTCTATAAACCTTTATTATAATATTCTATAGAACGTCTATAAACCTTTATTATAATATTCTATAGAACGTCTATAAACCTTTATTATAATATTCTATAGAACGTCTATAAACCTTTATTATAATATCCTATAGAACGTCTATAAACCTTTATTATAATATTCTATAGAATGTCTATAAACCTTTATTATAATATTCTGTAGAATGTCTATAAACCTTTATTATAATATTATATAGAACGTCTATAAACCTTTATTATAATATTCTATAGAACGTCTATAAACCTTTATTATAATATTCTATAGAACGTCTATAAACCTTTATTATAATAATCTATAGAATGTCTATAAACCTTTATTATAATATTCTATAGAATGTCTATAAACCTTTATTATAATTTTCTATAGAATGTCTATAAACCTTTATTATAATATTCTATAGAACGTCTATAAACCTTTATTATAATATTCTATAGAACGTCTATAAACCTTTATTATAATATTCTATAGAACGTCTATAAACCTTTATTATAATATCCTATAGAACGTCTATAAACCTTTATTATAATATTCTATAGAATGTCTATAAACCTTTATTATAATATTCTGTAGAATGTCTATAAACCTTTATTATAATATTCTATAGAACGTCTATAAACCTTTATTATAATATTCTATAGAACGTCTATAAACCTTTATTATAATATTCTATAGAACGTCTATAAACCTTTATTATAATAATCTATAGAATGTCTATAAACCTTTATTATAATATTCTATAGAATGTCTATAAACCTTTATTATAATTTTCTATAGAATGTCTATAAACCTTTATTATAATATTCTATAGAATGTCTATAAACCTTTATTATAATATTCTATAGAATGTCTATAAACCTTTATTATAATATTCTATAGAACGTCAATAAACCTTTATTATAATATTCTATAGAACGTCTATAAACCTTTATTATAATATTCTATAGAACGTCTATAAACCTTTATTATAATATTCTATAGAACGTCTATAAACCTTTATTATAATATTCTATAGAACGTCTATAAACCTTTATTATAATATTCTATAGAATGTCTATAAACCTTTATTATAATATTCTATAGAATGTCTATAAAACTTTATTATAATATTCTATAGAATGTCTATAAACCTTTATTTTAATATTCTATAGAATGTCTATAAACCTTTATTATAATATTCTATAGAATGTCTATAAACCTTTATTATAATATTCTATAGAATGTCTATAAACCTTTATTATAATATTCTATAGAACGTCTATAAACCTTTATTATAATATTCTATAGAACGTCTATAAACCTTTATTATAATATTCTATAGAACGTCTATAAACCTTTATTATAATATTCTATAGAACGTCTATAAACCTTTATTATAATATTCTATAGAACGTCTATAAACCTTTATTATAATATTCTATAGAACGTCTATAAACCTTTATTATAATATTCTATAGAACGTCTATAAACCTTTATTATAATATCCTATAGAACGTCTATAAACCTTTATTATAATATTCTATAGAATGTCTATAAACCTTTATTATAATATTCTGTAGAATGTCTATAAACCTTTATTATAATATTATATAGAACGTCTATAAACCTTTATTATAATATTCTATAGAACGTCTATAAACCTTTATTATAATATTCTATAGAACGTCTATAAACCTTTATTATAATATTCTATAGAACGTCTATAAACCTTTATTATAATATTCTATAGAACGTCTATAAACCTTTATTATAATATTCTATAGAACGTCTATAAACCTTTATTATAATATTCTATAGAACGTCTATAAACCTTTATTATAATATTCTATAGAACGTCTATAAACCTTTATTATAATATTCTATAGAACGTCTATAAACCTTTATTATAATATTCTATAGAATGTCTATAAACCTTTATTATAATATTCTATAGAATGTCTATAAACCTTTATTATAATATTCTATAGAACGTCTATAAACCTTTATTATAATATTCTATAGAACGTCTATAAACCTTTATTATAATATCCTATAGAATGTCTATAAACCTTTATTATAATATTCTATAGAATGTCTATAAACCTTTATTATAATATTCTATAGAATGTCTATAAACCTTTATTATAATATTCTACAGAATGTCTATAAACCTTTATTATAATATTCTATAGAATGTCTATAAACCTTTATTATAATATTCTATAGAATGTCTATAAACCTTTATTATAATATTCTATAGAATGTCTATAAACCTTTATTATAATATTCTATAGAATGTCTATAAACCTTTATTATAATATTCTATAGAATGTCTATAAACCTTTATTATAATATTCTATAGAATGTCTATAAACCTTTATTATAATATTCTATAGAATGTCTATAAACCTTTATTATAATTTTCTATAGAATGTCTATAAACCTTTATTATAATATTCTATAGAATGTCTATAAACCTTTATTATAATATTCTATAGAATGTCTATAAACCTTTATTATAATATTCTATAGAACGTCAATAAACCTTTATTATAATATTCTATAGAACGTCAATAAACCTTTATTATAATATTCTATAGAACGTCAATAAACCTTTATTATAATATTCTATAGAACGTCTATAAACCTTTATTATAATATTCTATAGAACGTCTATAAACCTTTATTATAATATTCTATAGAACGTCTATAAACCATTATTATAATATTCTATAGAACGTCTATAAACCTTTATTATAATATTCTATAGAATGTCTATAAACCTTTATTATAATATTCTATAGAATGTCTATAAACCTTTATTATAATATTCTATAGAATGTCTATAAACCTTTATTATAATATTCTATAGAATGTCTATAAACCTTTATTATAATATTCTATAGAATGTCTATAAACCTTTATTATAATATTCTATAGAATGTCTATAAACCTTTATTATAATATTCTATAGAATGTCTATAAACCTTTATTATAATATTCTATAGAATGTCTATAAACCTTTATTATAATATTCTATAGAATGTCTATAAACCTTTATTATAATATTCTATAGAATGTCTATAAACCTTTATTATAATATTCTATAGAATGTCTATAAACCTTTATTATAATATTCTATAGAATGTCTATAAACCTTTATTATAATATTCTATAGAATGTCTATAAACCTTTATTATAATATTCTATAGAATGTCTATAAACCTTTATTATAATATTCTATAGAATGTCTATAAACCTTTATTATAATATTCTATAGAATGTCTATAAACCTTTATTATAATATTCTATAGAATGTCTATAAACCTTTATTATAATATTCTATAGAATGTCTATAAACCTTTATTATAATATTCTATAGAATGTCTATAAACCTTTATTATAATATTCTATAGAATGTCTATAAACCTTTATTATAATATTCTATAGAATGTCTATAAACCTTTATTATAATATTCTATAGAATGTCTATAAACCTTTATTATAATATTCTATAGAATGTCTATAAACCTTTATTATAATATTCTATAGAATGTCTATAAACCTTTATTATAATATTCTATAGAATGTCTATAAACCTTTATTATAATATTCTATAGAATGTCTATAAACCTTTGTTATAATATTCTATAGAATGTCTATAAACCTTTATTATAATATTCTATAGAATGTCTATAAACCTTTATTACGAAGATTTAGTTGAATCTACGATACAACTATTCGGCCGAGTGTTAAAGTAATAGCTTTAAAAATATTTAGTGGAAAATGTATTAAAAAACAGAAAGAAACCCAATAGAGCAAACTTCTAAAACATTTTATAAAAAATTTATTTTCGATAATTGATAAGTGATTTAAACTAAATCCATAATAAATTATATGGAATATTTTACACGTACCGGAGGAGCTAAAGAAGATATGTAGGCCATAGTTTCATTTAGAAGATCTTCATTTGATTGTAAATTTTGACCATGTGACCAAAATGATTTGAATGTCTTTAGTTGTTGGAGTTCAAAGGATAATATATCCAATCCTATCTACAGGATCATTTAAACAAACAGCTTTATCCACTTCCTCGAAATTGTCTCTGTATAAAAGATAAGGCTTAGATTTAGTCACAAAGGACCAAAAGTTGATATAAAACAGAAAGTCTGGGAGGACCCGGTGGCCCTGTTCCATCTAAAATGAGGATCCCCCTAGCATTCCCCTAGTTTGTGCCTACCCCCTTTGGCGGATCATAACAATTGGCGCTTTACTCGCATGTACCTGCGTAAATCGGCTGATATATTATAGTTCTTCTTCAGTTCCTTATCCACCTGATTATATAGTGTTTGGGCTGGATTTGGTGCGTCTGCTATTTGTGAAAACTCACATGTTTGGCAAGGCTTAGTTAGATAATTGATAGAATCAAATAAATTAGGATTTAGGATGGAAAATCTCATGAATGTGATAAAAACTTACCCGTTCAAAAATCGTGTATAGAATATCTATAGAAATATATAGAGGTTTATAGAAAGGCTATGGGACACCATAGGAATATCTTTATCTATACCATTTTCGAAGAAAATACCACTTACTTTTTTTTGGGAAATGTTTATGGTTTTAAAAACTTCAAATGTCTATAGATATTCCCAAAGTACTCTATAGGTTTTCGAGCTATCCCATCAAGCCCTTACAAAAATATGTCTATTGAAAACCCGAGTTTTATCTCTATAGTTTTCCTTGGTTTTTAATACTTTTCCTAGGTTATTTTAATGGTTTATCTTTGGCTTTTTAGTAGATTTTATTTCGATACTTGAGTTAAATTCTGAACCTTTTATTAAAGTTATTTATATAGATTTACCAAATGTTTTGAAAAAACTTCACTGGTAATTTTAGTCAATTTCTATAGAATTTATTGTGTTTTTTGTTGTTAAAACACCAGTTTTTCACTGGTATATAGTGGAATTTCCGTAGAATTGGCCGTTTTTTTAAACAGAAATTATTCATTTGTAAATTTAGTGGAATTTCTACACGATTTACCAACTGTTTTTTTTAGAAAACAGCATAAGTAACCGGGTAGCGGGTTCCAGATTTGGCTTGTTGAAATATACATCGCATAAACTGTATGAGCATCATCCTTTAAACAGATTATTCGCCTATTTACATGTATCACAACAAACGGAAGAAACGATAATTAATAGCAAAGACCTGGGACTTATTATGTTGCAGACAGTGTGATGCTTTTCAAGAAAATACCCTCAACTTTACGTAATTAGCAGCTTGTCGTGTATCAGAAATAAGGTGCATTTAATTGACTATGCACAGTGTTACCGGTCATAGCGTATAAATAGTCTTTGAATACAAGTTTTCGGTCTCTACCGAAAGATATAATATCCAAGTCTCAAGGTCTCCGTCGGAAGATTGGGTCACTTGGGTCTCCAAATCGCCGCCGGAAGAGCTACTCTCCAGGTCTTTGCCGAAAGATCTTATCTCCGGGTATTCAGATCTCCGTCGGAAGGTCTGGCCACTAGGTCTACGTCGGTAGGTCTCGTCTCCTGGTCTCCGATGGAATTTCTGTTTTGCAGGTCTCTGCCGGAAAATCTGGTCGCCAGGAAGATCATCTTCTGACGGTTTCTGATATATAATTTCCACTTTGTTTTGGTAACAAGTCTCCGGTCTTTCGTCTTAGCTGAAAGTCTTGGTTTCCGGTTTTTCAAAGTAAAATTTAATTTAATATTTGAAACCGTTTCGATTACTAATAGACTTTGGATCTTCTTGAAAATCAAGCCGGCGAAGGAGATTGTTCAGACCTAGTATTTCGTATGAAATGTGGATGCCACGGTTCGCCACATCTGTCGTAATTTTTTATTTATTTTGCATTTTACCGTTTGCATAAATTGAATCATTTGTTATGAATATTTATATCTCGAACTCAACGTTAGCTTCTCGGCCTTTTGGTTAAGACCAAAGTGTAATATCAGTGTTCTAAATACTCTTAATTAGGTTCACTTGGATGTTATTTGTTGTGGCATCTACCCCAAGTCAATCTGAGCTCCTCTGCAAGCTGTTTAGAGTTTTCGTAAAAGGATATTAAAATATTCAAAGAATTCTCTAACACACTCCAATTATCCAATTTAATTCTATAAATAAAGCTATAAGAACTCTAATAAAATTCGAAAGTTATACTATAGATATTCTATACAGTTTTTCTTTAAAAACAACCAATAAAAATCTTTAGTGTTCTACGATATTGTTAAGAACATCTTTCAATGGGTTATAATGTTTTCTGAAATAACATTCGGTAAATTCTATAGATTTTCTACTATAATTAACAGTAAAAAATTGGTGTTTTCTAAAACACAAATCAGCCCATTCTATAGAAATGCCACTATTTAAAATTGAAACTTTTCTATTTTCAAACGAAAAACATTCGGTAAATTCTATAGAAATTTAACTATATTTACCAGTGCAAAAGTGTTTGTTTCCTCAAAAACCAATCAGATAATTCTATAGAGAAAACTTTAAAAGGGTTTTTTTACAGAAAATTGACCCAAATTTCTAAAGAAAACCTATTGAAAAACCAAGGAAAAGCTATGGAGATAAAACGTGGGTTTTCTATAGACATATTTTTGTACGGGTACGAAACAGATGGGTTTTTGTTTTGTTACAATTGGGTATACAATTTAGTACTTAATGAAGAAGGAATTGACCCAGTTATAATTTGTAAACCCAATATATGAAAATGAACTCTCCAATGTAGTACATTGGATAGCTTGGCAAGTATTGGATAGTTATCATTGAGGGAGAAAAATCGAACAGAAATTTTTTGATGATTTTGATTACGAATAAGATTTAATAACTGAAAAGTGGAATGATGACATGAGTGAATAGTAAAAATATTTTTAAGTAGTTTTGTTTGAAATAAATTTAATTTTTTAATTTCTTCAATCAGAAAAAGCTCAAAATTATATATATTTTTTCCAATTGTTTATTGTCTGACATCCAGGTTGACTTTACGATACTCTGCCCCCGCATTTTGGGAAGTAGTGGCGACTTATTTAACCAACAAAGACCGCCTGGCACTTCTGTAGTTTAGACTTGTAAGTGGCCCGCAGTGATATATTTCATTTGACTGAAAAGCGTTTCAACTGCTGAGCCGTTAATTCTGACAGGATATATATATAACAGGATGGATACCGTGTTAAGAAGTCTTTAACATAATCAACTTTTTTTTAGGTACTATTGAACCCAAAATCTCAGTTTGCGATTCTGCATTATTACCTTGGCTAAAATTACGACTAAAATTTGTCTGTACATCCCTATCTACTTGAATTTTAGCTAAGCCTTGGTTTAAATCTTCTTCACTGGTTTGTATACCAATTGAATTTAATTACACTGACTAAATTTACTTTTCGGCTTTAGAGCTAACTCTTCTGGTGTATATTTCTTACGAGGCATTTATTTCATTATTTTTAGAACTTGGTTGGCGAACTTGAATTATGCTTGAACTTGACAGAGGCAAAATTTTTGAAATATGAATAAATTAACCAACGTCCTCGGTTTTACCGCTAGGTTAGCAACCATCGCCAATTAATCTGTACTATTTCATCTGACCGTGACGTCAGATGACATAGGCCAAACGTAACAGAGTCGTTCCTGATTGGCTCATTCATTGTATAGGGGAAACAGCTCCTCATTTTTGAAGGAAACCACTGAAAAATCTAACGAACCCTTTTCCTCCCAGACTTTCTGTTTTATATCCACTTTTGAAAGGACCTACGACAAGGAATTGAATAATTTTTTATATATATTGGAAGTATAAGCAAAATTATAAACGTTTTACCTTTTGTTTGTATAATAATGTGCCCAATGAAGTTCATTTCTTTTAACTTTTACTGGTTGTGCGTTTTGAGTATTCAAAACTCGAGCCATTTAAATGGAAAACTGCTCAAATGACCTTGAGTTCTCCCGTTTTATTAAGTACGGCCATTTGAATTCCGAATGCAGAGTTGGCCGCAAAGCTATACTGGTGGGGACATAGAGATAGAAAAGAAATAGAGGGAAGATTACCGCGTTAAGGCACCCCTGTTTTTGACCGGGAAATTTCATCCCCCCCCCCTCATGTATGAAAGCGGTGATGGGCAGAATTTTCAACGCCATCTATCCTTTCTTTGTTTACATCAAATGACAATGGACTTTCCAAAAGGCATAATGTATTTCATTTCACCGCGTGTCGATGGCGCCACGTAATCTGCCCATCTCATGGCTTCCTACATTGGCAAAAAGGGGTCGGCACTCGCGGTCAACTTCGCCAGATACAATAGTGCCTCTATATCTTTTCTATCTCTATGGGTGGGGACCCTAAAATTGCATGGTTTTCCCGTCCCCTTAGGGATATATACTGTCTATGCTTTAACTGCCACGGCCTTGAAATTTATCTCCGAATACGCGCCTTGATTTTCCAGCAGTGACTCTGCCTGCAGCTGCAAGAACTTTAGCACATAGGTGAAGGTCGAAGATCCGCCGTTAAAGCTCTGGCAGTCGGTGGCAGATGTCAAATTTATTTCCGCAGGACCGCACAATATATCGTTGGCTTGGTTTAATAAAGTCGTAACTTGAAATATTTACTTTTGAGAAACGCGTAGAAAAACAATTTGCACGTTTTCGTTCATTAAGTTATATAAATTTAACATGAAATGCGCATTAAATCGTTTACAAATATTTTCAAACGTTTTGCTTGCATTTGATGCTCAGGTCATGTAAATCGTAGCCGTAGAATAAGAAAAACAAAGTAATATTCACCGAGCTTCAGCAATGAAAATGATGTTTTTCCGTTTAATTTAAATAGCGAAAAATACTTAATTTAATTAAAAACCTTTTTGGAGACCAGTGACAATTGATAGTTTAGGATGTTTTTAAGCTATTACAACAAAAAAATCAAACTTGGCAAATAGACGAGTAAAGAAATTGGTTGCCAGTTTTTCTTTAATTTTCACGTGGAAGGTATTTTGAAAAAGGGGGAAGAAAATAGGGGTTATCCGGCCTAGTCACGTGGTATTTGTGATGGTAGCGACATCTTACGGCTGAGTTTTACAACTATCAACCCTTTTTGATTGGTCTATGAACGTCGGCTGCTGATGTTGTCATTTTTTGTTTACGATATACATAAAAGACCTCTTATAGTTTTACTATTATTAAAAATAATTAGTTTAAATACATTTTGTTAAATGAGTGTACATGGTGGTTCAAAGTGTTGCGTTGAAGGTTGTAAAAGCTTTCCTTTTGGTAAATTTAAATCTTCATTTAAAATCACTTTCAAAGCAGACCTACATTGAAAGATGCATTAAGCCTTACCCAAAAGCATTTTTTAAGTTAGATTTGAATATTTTCATACCTTTTTTTTCTAGTTGTAAAGTTCATCTTTAGGAACTACGTTTTTCTTATTCCAAAACCGTTTAAATCATTAAAACTTAATAATTAAATAAATTACAAATATAAAATAAATTAGTTTAAGATGTGGAACACTAAACCGCCGCTACTTGTAAAAGTGTACAAGTAGGATAATATAGGTTCTGCGCAGACTCCCGTAATAGCCAATCCGGTTCTCCTTTCCTACCCACAATTCCCTCGGAAGTTCGTTAAAAATATTTTAAATGATAAGCGGTTTTCTTTACGCGTCTATTATTCCAAGTAACACTTAAAAGCTAACAACCGGCCCCTGACTAGTAGCGCTGAAGGTCATACTTTAGGTGTGGCGCACTATAATACCTACAGTGCCATAGCAGGACTCTCTTGACCCAAATCAAGGCTCGGTATCCCTCTTTTTTTGTACTTCAACTAGCATTACGGTGCATGGGTAAACACATCCACAAGTGTCTGTAGTTTTATATCGTGAAAAAACCAAAGACGGTGCCCCCCCCCCCCCCCCAATGTTTGTCTGGAGCCGACCCTGCGATCAAGGCACCAATAACCGAAAAATGTTCAAAGATTTCGGAGTTAACCCTCAAAAACCATATTTGCTCAGTCCTTCAAAGGAAAAAATATTTGCGTTATTCGACCCACCACACCTACTAAAAAGTGTGAGGAACAATTTTAACAAATATGAGATTCTAATTATTTTTTTTATTTTTTTTATTTTATTCATTCTGAGATAAGATGTTGTAATTAATTCAAGGAATAACTGCCAAATGGGACCACCTTTTGCTCTTACACCAAAAAAAAACATCTTCACCTTACACATTTTTCAAAGTACGAACGATGACTACGTCACTGTAAGTGAACTGCCAATCAGAAATCAAGAACACCATAGCAGTAGTATATGTAAATAACAATATGTTTAGCAAACGTGGAATCCTCATTTGCATTGGACGGACAAAGGCAGTACAAGTTTCTCGATTACACGGGCCTAAGAAATGAATGAAATATGAATTTCAAATTGCTTAACAACATATTTAATTATCTATCACGAAATATAACAACTTCCACTACATATACTTTTTAATTTATATATAAATTTCCCTTGCTTTAATTAGTTATAAATAAATAGATGGTATTTCGTCATCGAGCACGACGCCGGATCAGGGGCGGATTAACCCTTTCGGCGCCTTTAGGCACAGAAAAATTTGGCGCCCCATGGCATTGGTCAGCTAATGAGGGGCGTTTCGGTTTTTAATAAATAAATAAATATATGTTTCCCCAAACCTTTTCGGCGTTATGTTGAGTAGGGGCAAGCCAAGTACATGGACCGTGGGGCTTTATCAGAGTTTTGGCGCCCCTAGAAAAATGGCGCCCTAGGCACGTGCCTAATTTGCCTTATGGTTAATACGCCCCTGCGCCGGATTGAAGTGTTACCCCCCTCCTGTGAGCCTGAGTGAGTTTTTACACCATCTAGCCAATAAAGCTACTAAACATTCACCTTGAATGGGATGTATCAGAATTTAGAGACTAATAAAAGTTTGTAATTACCAAAAAAAAACGCGTTTATGAATGAGCTAGTTTTAATTTGATATGAATATATGAGTTTCCCACTTTAATAATATTTCTTCATATCTGATTTCTATCATCTTGAATGACAAGGACTGAGCTTGGTCGAAGTAGAGACGGTTCGGGACCACGAAAATGTAATTTATTTCTTTTCAAAAACAACTAAAAATAAACGAGCACGTTTTAAACGTCAATATTTTCCGATAATTTCCGTTTGCCAGACAATATTTCTGAATTTCATTATATCTTTCAATCAAGTCTAATTGAGTCTATGACAGTCAGGAAATATTTCTTTATTTCTATATTTGTATTATATTTGCGACGAGTCTAGTTTCGTTTACGACAGTCTGTTATTTTTTATCTGGTTTAATTCTATTTGCATAATATGATTGAGTCAACGACAGTTTGTTAAAGCGAACAAGATGTAACGGACATTTGAGTATACACAATCCTTCCGCTGTGCTAAATATATCTTGCACATTAAAGTTAAATTTGGAAAATATTAAACATTAACTTAATAAGTTCACATTTTATCTAAAACAAGCGTTCTCTCAAGCACACTGTATATTCAGTAACCGTTGAAGAGTACTAGTCCAAACCGCGAAAAATCTACAGAAATCGAATTAAAGTGGTCATATGAAGCCTGATTTCTAAAATTAAAATTGGTCTATTGAGAGTCAGCAACACACTTTCAAAGACGTTTCCTTTACTATTTTAATTCTAAGGGTTGAAGAGCTATTTCAATTACGGCGGCGGCGACTGCTACGTACACACAAATCCCAATAGGATTGTGTGTAAAAAGGAAACTAAAATGCGACCAAAATCCAGAAGATTGATGTAAATATAGGGTCAAAACAAAACGCAAAATTTCGTTTCATTTCTGCCACTACCTTTTGTCAGTTTCAAATCATTTTAATAGAAGGCTAAACAGTTATCGTGATAATACGCATTTTTTTTAATTTAGCCTTTGCGGAGTCTGAGACAATATCGTTGTATATTAATGTGCATTATATTTTTTTAATAAGGGTTCCCGGATTTAAGACAAAAGATTGGAAAGGCCATTTAAAGTTATACACTTGGAAGAGTATGACTTTATCCACCTAGCTAGTCAATAACCTAAAGTAAAAGTATTATAAAGGTATTATTATTAAAATATTGTGAAACATATTTCTAAGCTGAGAACTACAAAAGCAAGATTAGTATCACATAAAAGTTTTCCTTGAAAAATGAACTTTTCCGGTACAAGGATGATCACTTACCGCCTTTCGAAGACAAACGTAAGAATCTTGTTTACACGTATTACGCGTAAGCAAAAAACCATTCATTTGCTGCGTGGTCCCTAACTTTCGTTTCTCGTCTATAAAGTTGATGACGTCGTTTTCGTCACAGAGTTAGAAGTGATGTAATTTACATCATATTCCGTAAAAATAGGTTTTATTTAATAAAATACCTTTATCGCATATTTATAAGTTATAATGTTACATATGATAAGTGATAAACCTGTTTCAATTTTAAAATATAATTTTGGGCCGTCACTCGTAGGGTCACTTTTATAATGTGGATGTCTTTGAAATAGAGCGTCCTGTTTCCGTGTACAGTTTCATGGACAATCGAATAATGGCATACGTTCTTCGTCATATCGGAAACGTCACGTAATTATTACATTAAAATTACTTTTAACCGATAGTAAATTACTTCTTATTTTTTTTTACATTAGTTTTACAATTCCACGTATACCATTTTCCATATTAGCAATAGTCACACAGGTTTACAATTACTTAAAGGAAAGATAATATAAATCTCCGTACCCTAGATTCGTATTCCGAGAGCTTTCTGATTAACGGTTTCTAACGAAGTGTTAACCCATTTCCGGCACGTGACCTCCGAAATATCGGCCTCCATCGGCCAATTTTGATGACGAACTGTTGCGCGAATTAAGTAACTGAGCAATCAAGATGGTGGAGCTCTCTAAGGCGTAAGTTTGAACCCACTTCTGACAAGAACTTTTCAATTATTACTGAAAGAACCTAAATTCGCTTTTCGTGGGGATAGACTACAACTTAAGTCCGTCGGATAAGATACTTTTTCTAGAAAAATTAAGTGGGGACGCAGTCAAGATGGCCGAGCGGTCCAAGGCGTCAGATTAAAGCTCTGATCCCCAAACCCCATGCACTTCTAACAAGAAGTTTCTTTTCATTTATAATTGAAAGAAACGAAATCAGCTTTAGCGATGAGAGAGGCAATGACTTCAGTCTGTCGTAAAAAAGAACGTTTTCCAGAAATTAAGTGGCGGTTAATAGCTGCCACATCGATATAAAGGAGCCAAATGAAGAGAAGAACTTCAATAATATGACAAGGTAATTAAATTTGTGCTTGAACCATTTGTAAAAATTATACCATTTAAGTTCATGTTGGTATTTGTAATGAAACTTTTATGTTTATTAATTGCATTGCTGATTGGCCTGGCTCTGTTCACGATGGCGTTTCAGTTCCATATAAGACTCGGAAGAATGTTTCCGATAGCCATTTGCTAGGTTACAGAGCCTATTCTTTTGTTCATAATGACCCTTATAAAGAAAGTGATCATCGTACAGCTCAGAAAGAAACTTACAATACTTGTCCAAGCTCAGCCAGGAACATTTCTAAAATCGTATTTGGTTTCTTTCAGTAATAAATAAAACTAAACCAGAACTTGTCAGAAGTGGGGATCGTACCCACGTTGTAGTTATTCTTCTCGAAGAGCGAATTTGGTTTCTTTTAGTACTAAATGAAAAGAAAAATCTTCCCAGAAGTGGGGTTCGAATCCACGCCCTCTTTCGATGATCAGAGCTTAAATCTGCCGCCCTGGACCACTCGGTCATCCTGTGTGCGTCATCGCTCTTATTTTACTAGAATAAGTCTCTTTTACGACGAACTAAAGTTGTAGTCTCTCCTCTCGAAAAGCGAATTCAATTGGGTTTTTTCATTAACAAATGAAAATAAACCTGTTGTCGGAAGTGGGGTTCAAACCCGAGCCCTCTTTCGGGGATCAGAGCTTAAATCTGACGCTTTGAACCGATCGGCCATCCTGACTGCTTCATTAGTCAATTTTTCTAGAATAAGTCTTTTTACGACGGACTTAATTGTAAAGTGAATTTGGTAACAAATGAAAAGAAACCTTTGGTCAGAAGTGGGGTTCGAACCCACGCCCACTTTCGAGGATCAAAGCTTTTATCTGAACGCCTAGCAAAGGTTTATCGTCAACATTCATCGCACTCTTATATGGAACCGATGGAACTGAAACACCACAGTCTTGCATCGTGAACATATCCAGGCCATCCAACGCATCAATCAATAAACAAAAGAGTTTCATTACAAATACCTACATGAACTTAAAATATTTTCTTACCAATGGTTCAAGCGCAATTATCGGCATTATCGGAATTTGAGATTCGATGACGTCAAATATGACATCAAATATGACGTCAAATATTACGTAGGGTACGAATGACGCAATATCTGTGAAACAAACCGTTTGTGAAGAAATAGAGCTAGTGGCATACTTATGAGTAATTATGTTACATATGCGAATACGGGTCTCGATTTTCCAGAAGTGAATCAGTGACTCGGCCTGCAGCTGCAAGAACTTTAGCTTATAGGTGACGGTCAAAGTTCCGCTGTTAAAGCCATAGATATAAGAAATGTATATTAAGGTGTAGATAAATTTCGGGGCGTCTAAGCCTAACATAAAATACGGAATTGACACCTAGCAACACCGAGGAAGGCACGTGACCAAGAGCGCGAGATCTCTTAGCATTTTAGTACTAAGTGCTTGACCTTTTCCGCAGGCCGTAGTCTTTAGACACCATCTGTTAGTTACTTTTAGCGTAATTTTTAAGCAGGAGACAATGGCTCTCGCGACGATAGCACGAGATTTCTTACCGATAGACAGCGCCTTATAAGGATAGCCTGCAGAAATTACGCGTTTCTGCTAGCTGTCACCTCCGTATTAACTCCCTTTGAAATATTTTATCTAGACCTTTATATACGTTCCCTATATCTATGGTTAAAGCTCTGGCAAATTTATCTCCGCAGGTATACGTTACGTAGCTCTTCTGTAGCTGCAGTATCTTACGCATGTAAAAGACCGTGATGGCATGTTACATTGCCCCCCCCCCCTGGAACCGCCCCTGTCTATTTCCATTTAAGACGCATTCTATTTCCATCAAACCGTAGATTTCACATTTAGGACGCATTCTATTTCCATCAAACCATAGATTTCACATTTAAGACGCATTCTATTTCCATCAAACCGTAGATTTCACATTTAAAACGCATTCTATTTCCAATAAAACCGTAGATTTCACATTTAAAACGCATTCTATTTCCATCAAACCGTAGATTTCACATTTGAAACGCATTCTATTTCCAATAAAACCGTAGATTTCACATTTAAAACGCATTCTATTTCCAATAAAACCGTAGATTTCACATTTAAAACGCATTCAATTTCCATCAAACCGTAGATTTCAAATTTAAAACGCATTCAATTTCCAATCAATTCGTAGATTTCACATTTAAAACGCATTCTATTTCCAATAAAACCGTAGATTTCACATTTAAAACGCATTCTATTTCCAATAAAACCGTAGATTTCACATTTAAAACGCATTCTATTTCCAATAAAACCGTAGATTTCACATTTAAAACGCATTCTATTTCCAATAAAACCGTAGATTTCACATTTAAAACGCATTCTATTTCCAATAAAACCGTAGATTTCACATTTAAAACGCATTCTATTTCCAATAAAACCGTAGATTTCACATTTAAAACGCATTCTATTTCCAATAAAACCGTAGATTTCACATTTAAAACGCATTCTATTTCCAATAAAACCGTAGATTTCACATTTAAAACGCCTTCTATTTCCAATAAAACCGTAGATTTCACATTTAAAACTCATTCAATTTTCAATAAAACCGTAGATTTCACATTTAAAACGCCTTCTATTTCCAATAAAACCGTAGATTTCACATTTAAAACGCCTTCTATTTCCAATAAAACCGTAGATTTCACATTTAAAACGCATTCTATTTCCAATAAAACCGTAGATTTCACATTTAAAACGCATTCTATTTCCAATAAAACCGTAGATTTCACATTTAAAACGCATTCTATTTCCAATAAAACCGTAGATTTCACATTTAAAACGCATTCTATTTCCAATAAAACCGTAGATTTCACATTTAAAACGCATTCTATTTCCAATAAAACCGTAGATTTCACATTTAAAACGCATTCTATTTCCAATAAAACCGTAGATTTCACATTTAAAACGCCTTCTATTTCCAATAAAACCGTAGATTTCACATTTAAAACGCCTTCTATTTCCAATAAAACCGTAGATTTCACATTTAAAACTCATTCAATTTTCAATAAAACCGTAGATTTCACATTTAAAACGCATTCTATTTCCAATAAAACCGTAGATTTCACATTTAAAACTCATTCAATTTTCAATAAAACCGTAGATTTCACATTTAAAACGCATTCTATTTCCAATAAAACCGTAGATTTCACATTTAAAACTCATTCAATTTTCAATAAAACCGTAGATTTCACATTTAAAACGCATTCTATTTCCAATAAAACCGTAGATTTCACATTTAAAACGCATTCTATTTCCAATAAAACCGTAGATTTCACATTTAAAACGCATTCTATTTCCAATAAAACCGTAGATTTCACATTTAAAACGCATTCTATTTCCAATAAAACCGTAGATTTCACATTTAAAACGCCTTCTATTTCCAATAAAACCGTAGATTTCACATTTAAAACGCCTTCTATTTCCAATAAAACCGTAGATTTCACATTTAAAACGCATTCTATTTCCAATAAAACCGTAGATTTCACATTTAAAACGCATTCTATTTCCAATAAAACCGTAGATTTCACATTTAAAACGCATTCTATTTCCAATAAAACCGTAGATTTCACATTTAAAACGCATTCTATTTCCAATAAAACCGTAGATTTCACATTTAAAACGCATTCTATTTCCAATAAAACCGTAGATTTCACATTTAAAACGCATTCTATTTCCAATAAAACCGTAGATTTCACATTTAAAACGCCTTCTATTTCCAATAAAACCGTAGATTTCACATTTAAAACGCCTTCTATTTCCAATAAAACCGTAGATTTCACATTTAAAACTCATTCAATTTTCAATAAAACCGTAGATTTCACATTTAAAACGCATTCTATTTCCAATAAAACCGTAGATTTCACATTTAAAACGCCTTCTATTTCCAATAAAACCGTAGATTTCACATTTAAAACGCCTTCTATTTCCAATAAAACCGTAGATTTCACATTTAAAACGCATTCTATTTCCAATAAAACCGTAGATTTCACATTTAAAACGCATTCTATTTCCAATAAAACCGTAGATTTCACATTTAAAACTCATTCAATTTTCAATAAAACCGTAGATTTCACATTTAAAACGCCTTCTATTTCCAATAAAACCGTAGATTTCACATTTAAAACGCCTTCTATTTCCAATAAAACCGTAGATTTCACATTTAAAACGCATTCTATTTCCAATAAAACCGTAGATTTCACATTTAAAACGCCTTCTATTTCCAATAAAACCGTAGATTTCACATTTAAAACGCATTCTATTTCCAATAAAACCGTAGATTTCACATTTAAAACGCCTTCCATTTCCAATAAAACCGTAGATTTCACATTTAAAACGCATTCTATTTCCAATAAAACCGTAGATTTCACATTTAAAACTCATTCAATTTTCAATAAAACCGTAGATTTCACATTTAAAACGCCTTCTATTTCCAATAAAACCGTAGATTTCACATTTAAAACGCCTTCTATTTCCAATAAAACCGTAGATTTCACATTTAAAACGCATTCTATTTCCAATAAAACCGTAGATTTCACATTTAAAACGCCTTCTATTTCCAATAAAACCGTAGATTTCACATTTAAAACTCATTCAATTTTCAATAAAACCGTAGATTTCACATTTAAAACGCCTTCTATTTCCAATAAAACCGTAGATTTCACATTTAAAACGCCTTCTATTTCCAATAAAACCGTAGATTTCACATTTAAAATGCCTTCTATTTCCAATAAAACCGTAGATTTCACATTTAAAACGCCTTCTATTTCCAATAAAACCGTAGATTTCACATTTAAAACGCCTTCTATTTCCAATAAAACCGTAGATTTCACATTTAAAACGCCTTCTATTTCCAATAAAACCGTAGATTTCACATTTAAAACGCCTTCTATTTCCAATAAAACCGTAGATTTCACATTTAAAATGCCTTCTATTTCCAATAAAACCGTAGATTTCACATTTAAAACGCCTTCTATTTCCAATAAAACCGTAGATTTCACATTTAAAATGCCTTCTATTTCCAATAAAACCGTAGATTTCACATTTAAAACGCCTTCTATTTCCAATAAAACCGTAGATTTCACATTTAAAACGCCTTCTATTTCCAATAAAACCGTAGATTTCACATTTAAAACGCCTTCTATTTCCAATAAAACCGTAGATTTCACATTTAAAACTCATTCAATTTTCAATAAAACCGTAGATTTCACATTTAAAACGCATTCTATTTCCAATAAAACCGTAGATTTCACATTTAAAACTCATTCAATTTTCAATAAAACCGTAGATTTCACATTTAAAACGCATTCTATTTCCAATAAAACCGTAGATTTCACATTTAAAACGCCTTCTATTTCCAATAAAACCGTAGATTTCACATTTAAAACGCCTTCTATTTCCAATAAAACCGTAGATTTCACATTTAAAACGCATTCTATTTCCAATAAAACCGTAGATTTCACATTTAAAACGCATTCTATTTCCAATAAAACCGTAGATTTCACATTTAAAACGCCTTCTATTTCCAATAAAACCGTAGATTTCACATTTAAAACGCATTCTATTTCCAATAAAACCGTAGATTTCACATTTAAAACGCCTTCTATTTCCAATAAAACCGTAGATTTCACATTTAAAACGCCTTCTATTTCCAATAAAACCGTAGATTTCACATTTAAAACGTATTCTATTTCCAATAAAACCGTAGATTTCACATTTAAAACGCATTCTATTTCCAATAAAACCGTAGATTTCACATTTAAAACGCATTCTATTTCCAATAAAACCGTAGATTTCACATTTAAAACGCCTTCTATTTCCAATAAAACCGTAGATTTCACATTTAAAACGCCTTCTATTTCCAATAAAACCGTAGATTTCACATTTAAAACTCATTCAATTTTCAATAAAACCGTAGATTTCACATTTAAAACGCCTTCTATTTCCAATAAAACCGTAGGTAGATTTCACATTTAAAACGCCTTCTATTTCCAATAAAACCGTAGATTTCACATTTAAAACTCATTCAATTTTCAATAAAACCGTAGATTTCACATTTAAAACGCCTTCTATTTCCAATAAAACCGTAGATTTCACATTTAAAACGCATTCTATTTCCAATAAAACCGTAGATTTCACATTTAAAACGCCTTCTATTTCCAATAAAACCGTAGATTTCACATTTAAAACGCATTCTATTTCCAATAAAACCGTAGATTTCACATTTAAAACGCCTTCCATTTCCAATAAAACCGTAGATTTCACATTTAAAACGCATTCTATTTCCAATAAAACCGTAGATTTCACATTTAAAACTCATTCAATTTTCAATAAAACCGTAGATTTCACATTTAAAACGCCTTCTATTTCCAATAAAATGGGAGATTTCACATTTAAAACGCCTTCTATTTCCAATAAAACCGTAGATTTCACATTTAAAACGCATTCTATTTCCAATAAAACCGTAGATTTCACATTTAAAATGCCTTCTATTTCCAATAAAACCGTAGATTTCACATTTAAAACGCCTTCTATTTCCAATAAAACCGTAGATTTCACATTTAAAACGCCTTCTATTTCCAATAAAACCGTAGATTTCACATTTAAAACTCATTCAATTTTCAATAAAACCGTAGATTTCACATTTAAAACGCATTCTATTTCCAATAAAACCGTAGATTTCACATTTAAAACGCCTTCTATTTCCAATAAAACCGTAGATTTCACATTTAAAACGCCTTCTATTTCCAATAAAACCGTAGATTTCACATTTAAAACTCATTCAATTTTCAATAAAACCGTAGATTTCACATTTAAAACGCATTATATTTCCAATAAAACCTAAGATTTCACATTTAAAACGCATTCTATTTCCAATAAAACCGTAGATTTCACATTTAAAACGCATTCTATTTCCAATAAAACCGTAGATTTCACATTTAAAACGCATTCTATTTCCAATAAAACCGTAGATTTCACATTTAAAACGCATTCTATTTCCAATAAAACCGTAGATTTCACATTTAAAACGCATTCTATTTCCAATAAAACCGTAGATTTCACATTTAAAACGCCTTCTATTTCCAATAAAACCGTAGATTTCACATTTAAAACGCCTTCTATTTCCAATAAAACCGTAGATTTCACATTTAAAACGCCTTCTATTTCCAATAAAACCGTAGATTTCACATTTAAAACGCATTCTATTTCCAATAAAACCGTAGATTTCACATTTAAAACGCATTCTATTTCCAATAAAACCGTAGATTTCACATTTAAAACGCATTCTATTTCCAATAAAACCGTAGATTTCACATTTAAAACGCATTCTATTTCCAATAAAACCGTAGATTTCACATTTAAAACGCCTTCTATTTCCAATAAAACCGTAGATTTCACATTTAAAACTCATTCAATTTTCAATAAAACCGTAGATTTCACATTTAAAACGCCTTCTATTTCCAATAAAACCGTAGATTTCACATTTAAAACGCCTTCTATTTCCAATAAAACCGTAGATTTCACATTTAAAACGCCTTCTATTTCCAATAAAACCGTAGATTTCACATTTAAAACGCATTCTATTTCCAATAAAACCGTAGATTTCACATTTAAAACGCATTCTATTTCCAATAAAACCGTAGATTTCACATTTAAAACGCCTTCTATTTCCAATAAAACCGTAGATTTCACATTTAAAACGCCTTCTATTTCCAATAAAACCGTAGATTTCACATTTAAAACGCCTTCTATTTCCAATAAAACCGTAGATTTCACATTTAAAACGCATTCTATTTCCAATAAAACCGTAGATTTCACATTTAAAACGCATTCTATTTCCAATAAAACCGTAGATTTCACATTTAAAACGCATTCTATTTCCAATAAAACCGTAGATTTCACATTTAAAACGCATTCAATTTTCAATAAAACCGTAGATTTCACATTTAAAACGCCTTCTATTTCCAATAAAACCGTAGATTTCACATTTAAAACGCCTTCTATTTCCAATAAAACCGTAGATTTCACATTTAAAACGCCTTCTATTTCCAATAAAACCGTAGATTTCACATTTAAAACGCATTCTATTTCCAATAAAACCGTAGATTTCACATTTAAAACGCCTTCTATTTCCAATAAAACCGTAGATTTCACATTTAAAACGCCTTCTATTTCCAATAAAACCGTAGATTTCACATTTAAAACGCATTCTATTTCCAATAAAACCGTAGATTTCACATTTAAAACGCATTCTATTTCCAATAAAACCGTAGATTTCACATTTAAAACTCATTCAATTTTCAATAAAACCGTAGATTTCACATTTAAAACGCCTTCTATTTCCAATAAAACCGTAGATTTCACATTTAAAACGCCTTCTATTTCCAATAAAACCGTAGATTTCACATTTAAAACGCATTCTATTTCCAATAAAACCGTAGATTTCACATTTAAAACGCCTTCTATTTCCAATAAAACCGTAGATTTCACATTTAAAACGCATTCTATTTCCAATAAAACCGTAGATTTCACATTTAAAACGCCTTCCATTTCCAATAAAACCGTAGATTTCACATTTAAAACGCATTCTATTTCCAATAAAACCGTAGATTTCACATTTAAAACTCATTCAATTTTCAATAAAACCGTAGATTTCACATTTAAAACGCCTTCTATTTCCAATAAAACCGTAGATTTCACATTTAAAACGCCTTCTATTTCCAATAAAACCGTAGATTTCACATTTAAAACGCATTCTATTTCCAATAAAACCGTAGATTTCACATTTAAAACGCCTTCTATTTCCAATAAAACCGTAGATTTCACATTTAAAATGCCTTCTATTTCCAATAAAACCGTAGATTTCACATTTAAAACGCCTTCTATTTCCAATAAAACCGTAGATTTCACATTTAAAACGCCTTCTATTTCCAATAAAACCGTAGATTTCACATTTAAAACGCCTTCTATTTCCAATAAAACCGTAGATTTCACATTTAAAACGCCTTCTATTTCCAATAAAACCGTAGATTTCACATTTAAAACGCCTTCTATTTCCAATAAAACCGTAGATTTCACATTTCGCCTTCTATTTCCAATAAAACCGTAGATTTCACATTTAAAACGCCTTCTATTTCCAATAAAACCGTAGATTTCACATTTAAAATGCCTTCTATTTCCAATAAAACCGTAGATTTCACATTTAAAACGCCTTCTATTTCCAATAAAACCGTAGATTTCACATTTAAAACGCCTTCTATTTCCAATAAAACCGTAGATTTCACATTTAAAACGCCTTCTATTTCCAATAAAACCGTAGATTTCACATTTAAAACTCATTCAATTTTCAATAAAACCGTAGATTTCACATTTAAAACGCATTCTATTTCCAATAAAACCGTAGATTTCACATTTAAAACTCATTCAATTTTCAATAAAACCGTAGATTTCACATTTAAAACGCATTCTATTTCCAATAAAACCGTAGATTTCACATTTAAAACGCCTTCTATTTCCAATAAAACCGTAGATTTCACATTTAAAACGCATTCTATTTCCAATAAAACCGTAGATTTCACATTTAAAACGCCTTCTATTTCCAATAAAACCGTAGATTTCACATTTAAAACGCCTTCTATTTCCAATAAAACCGTAGATTTCACATTTAAAACGCATTCTATTTCCAATAAAACCGTAGATTTCACATTTAAAACGCATTCTATTTCCAATAAAACCGTAGATTTCACATTTAAAACTCATTCAATTTTCAATAAAACCGTAGATTTCACATTTAAAACGCCTTCTATTTCCAATAAAACCGTAGATTTCACATTTAAAACGCCTTCTATTTCCAATAAAACCGTAGATTTCACATTTAAAACGCATTCAATTTTCAATAAAACCGTAGATTTCACATTTAAAACGCCTTCTATTTCCAATAAAACCGTAGATTTCACATTTAAAACGCCTTCTATTTCCAATAAAACCGTAGATTTCACATTTAAAACGCATTCTATTTCCAATAAAACCGTAGATTTCACATTTAAAACGCCTTCTATTTCCAATAAAACCGTAGATTTCACATTTAAAACGCATTCTATTTCCAATAAAACCGTAGATTTCACATTTAAAACGCCTTCCATTTCCAATAAAACCGTAGATTTCACATTTAAAACGCATTCTATTTCCAATAAAACCGTAGATTTCACATTTAAAACTCATTCAATTTTCAATAAAACCGTAGATTTCACATTTAAAACGCCTTCTATTTCCAATAAAATGGGAGATTTCACATTTAAAACGCCTTCTATTTCCAATAAAACCGTAGATTTCACATTTAAAACGCATTCTATTTCCAATAAAACCGTAGATTTCACATTTAAAACGCCTTCTATTTCCAATAAAACCGTAGATTTCACATTTAAAACGCATTCTATTTCCAATAAAACCGTAGATTTCACATTTAAAACGCCTTCCATTTCCAATAAAACCGTAGATTTCACATTTAAAACGCATTCTATTTCCAATAAAACCGTAGATTTCACATTTAAAACTCATTCAATTTTCAATAAAACCGTAGATTTCACATTTAAAACGCCTTCTATTTCCAATAAAATGGGAGATTTCACATTTAAAACGCCTTCTATTTCCAATAAAACCGTAGATTTCACATTTAAAACGCATTCTATTTCCAATAAAACCGTAGATTTCACATTTAAAATGCCTTCTATTTCCAATAAAACCGTAGATTTCACATTTAAAACGCCTTCTATTTCCAATAAAACCGTAGATTTCACATTTAAAACGCCTTCTATTTCCAATAAAACCGTAGATTTCACATTTAAAACTCATTCAATTTTCAATAAAACCGTAGATTTCACATTTAAAACGCATTCTATTTCCAATAAAACCGTAGATTTCACATTTAAAACGCCTTCTATTTCCAATAAAACCGTAGATTTCACATTTAAAACGCCTTCTATTTCCAATAAAACCGTAGATTTCACATTTAAAACTCATTCAATTTTCAATAAAACCGTAGATTTCACTTTTAAAACGCATTATATTTCCAATAAAACCTAAGATTTCACATTTAAAACGCATTCTATTTCCAATAAAACCGTAGATTTCACATTTAAAACGCATTCTATTTCCAATAAAACCGTAGATTTCACATTTAAAACGCATTCTATTTCCAATAAAACCGTAGATTTCACATTTAAAACGCATTCTATTTCCAATAAAACCGTAGATTTCACATTTAAAACGCCTTCTATTTCCAATAAAACCGTAGATTTCACATTTAAAACGCCTTCTATTTCCAATAAAACCGTAGATTTCACATTTAAAACGCCTTCTATTTCCAATAAAACCGTAGATTTCACATTTAAAACGCCTTCTATTTCCAATAAAACCGTAGATTTCACATTTAAAACGCATTCTATTTCCAATAAAACCGTAGATTTCACATTTAAAACGCATTCTATTTCCAATAAAACCGTAGATTTCACATTTAAAACGCATTCTATTTCCAATAAAACCGTAGATTTCACATTTAAAACGCATTCTATTTCCAATAAAACCGTAGATTTCACATTTAAAACGCCTTCTATTTCCAATAAAACCGTAGATTTCACATTTAAAACTCATTCAATTTTCAATAAAACCGTAGATTTCACATTTAAAACGCCTTCTATTTCCAATAAAACCGTAGATTTCACATTTAAAACGCCTTCTATTTCCAATAAAACCGTAGATTTCACATTTAAAACGCCTTCTATTTCCAATAAAACCGTAGATTTCACATTTAAAACGCCTTCTATTTCCAATAAAACCGTAGATTTCACATTTAAAACGCATTCTATTTCCAATAAAACCGTAGATTTCACATTTAAAACGCATTCTATTTCCAATAAAACCGTAGATTTCACATTTAAAACGCATTCTATTTCCAATAAAACCGTAGATTTCACATTTAAAACGCCTTCTATTTCCAATAAAACCGTAGATTTCACATTTAAAACGCCTTCTATTTCCAATAAAACCGTAGATTTCACATTTAAAACTCATTCAATTTTCAATAAAACCGTAGATTTCACATTTAAAACGCATTTTATTTCCAATAAAACCGTAGATTTCACATTTAAAACTCATTCAATTTTCAATAAAACCGTAGATTTCACATTTAAAACGCATTCTATTTCCAATAAAACCGTAGATTTCACATTTAAAACTCATTCAATTTCCAATAAAACCGTAGATTTCACATTTAAAACGCATTCTATTTCCAATAAAACCGTAGATTTCACATTTAAAACGCATTCTATTTCCAATAAAACCGTAGATTTCACATTTAAAACGCATTCTATTTCCAATAAAACCGTAGATTTCACATTTAAAACGCCTTCTATTTCCAATAAAACCGTAGATTTCACATTTAAAACGCATTCTATTTCCAATAAAACCGTAGATTTCACATTTAAAACGCATTCTATTTCCAATAAAACCGTAGATTTCACATTTAAAACGCATTCAATTTCCATCAAACCGTAGATTTCAAATTTAAAACGCATTCAATTTCCAATCAATTCGTAGATTTCACATTTAAAACGCATTCTATTTCCAATAAAACCGTAGATTTCACATTTAAAACGCATTCTATTTCCAATAAAACCGTAGATTTCACATTTAAAACGCATTCTATTTCCAATAAAACCGTAGATTTCACATTTAAAACGCATTCTATTTCCAATAAAACCGTAGATTTCACATTTAAAACGCATTCTATTTCCAATAAAACCGTAGATTTCACATTTAAAACGCCTTCTATTTCCAATAAAACCGTAGATTTCACATTTAAAACGCCTTCTATTTCCAATAAAACCGTAGATTTCACATTTAAAACGCCTTCTATTTCCAATAAAACCGTAGATTTCACATTTAAAACGCATTCTATTTCCAATAAAACCGTAGATTTCACATTTAAAACGCATTCTATTTCCAATAAAACCGTAGATTTCACATTTAAAACGCATTCAATTTCCATCAAACCGTAGATTTCAAATTTAAAACGCATTCAATTTCCAATCAATTCGTAGATTTCACATTTAAAACGCATTCTATTTCCAATAAAACCGTAGATTTCACATTTAAAACGCATTCAATTTCCAATCAATTCGTAGATTTCACATTTAAAACGCATTCTATTTCCAATAAAACCGTAGATTTCACATTTAAAACGCATTCTATTTCCAATAAAACCGTAGATTTCACATTTAAAACGCATTCTATTTCCAATAAAACCGTAGATTTCACATTTAAAACGCATTCTATTTCCAATAAAACCGTAGATTTCACATTTAAAACGCATTCTATTTCCAATAAAACCGTAGATTTCACATTTAAAACGCCTTCTATTTCCAATAAAACCGTAGATTTCACATTTAAAACTCATTCAATTTTCAATAAAACCGTAGATTTCACATTTAAAACGCCTTCTATTTCCAATAAAACCGTAGATTTCACATTTAAAACGCCTTCTATTTCCAATAAAACCGTAGATTTCACATTTAAAACGCCTTCTATTTCCAATAAAACCGTAGATTTCACATTTAAAACGCATTCTATTTTCAATAAAACCGTAGATTTCACATTTAAAACGCCTTCTATTTCCAATAAAACCGTAGATTTCACATTTAAAACGCATTCTATTTCCAATAAAACCGTAGATTTCACATTTAAAACGCATTCTATTTCCAATAAAACCGTAGATTTCACATTTAAAACGCATTCTATTTCCAATAAAACCGTAGATTTCACATTTAAAACGCCTTCTATTTCCAATAAAACCGTAGATTTCACATTTAAAACGCCTTCTATTTCCAATAAAACCGTAGATTTCACATTTAAAACTCATTCAATTTTCAATAAAACCGTAGATTTCACATTTAAAACGCATTTTATTTCCAATAAAACCGTAGATTTCACATTTAAAACTCATTCAATTTTCAATAAAACCGTAGATTTCACATTTAAAACGCATTCTATTTCCAATAAAACCGTAGATTTCACATTTAAAACTCATTCAATTTCCAATAAAACCGTAGATTTCACATTTAAAACGCATTCTATTTCCAATAAAACCGTAGATTTCACATTTAAAACGCATTCTATTTCCAATAAAACCGTAGATTTCACATTTAAAACGCATTCTATTTCCAATAAAACCGTAGATTTCACATTTAAAACGCCTTCTATTTCCAATAAAACCGTAGATTTCACATTTAAAACGCATTCTATTTCCAATAAAACCGTAGATTTCACATTTAAAACGCATTCTATTTCCAATAAAACCGTAGATTTCACATTTAAAACGCATTCAATTTCCATCAAACCGTAGATTTCAAATTTAAAACGCATTCAATTTCCAATCAATTCGTAGATTTCACATTTAAAACGCATTCTATTTCCAATAAAACCGTAGATTTCACATTTAAAACGCATTCTATTTCCAATAAAACCGTAGATTTCACATTTAAAACGCATTATATTTCCAATAAAACCGTAGATTTCACATTTAAAACGCATTCTATTTCCAATAAAACCGTAGATTTCACATTTAAAACGCCTTCTATTTCCAATAAAACCGTAGATTTCACATTTAAAACGCATTCTATTTCCAATAAAACCGTAGATTTCACATTTAAAACGCATTCTATTTCCAATAAAACCGTAGATTTCACATTTAAAACGCCTTCTATTTCCAATAAAACCGTAGATTTCACATTTAAAACGCCTTCTATTTCCAATAAAACCGTAGATTTCACATTTAAAACTCATTCAATTTTCAATAAAACCGTAGATTTCACATTTAAAACGCATTCTATTTCCAATAAAACCGTAGATTTCACATTTAAAACGCCTTCTATTTCCAATAAAACCGTAGATTTCACATTTAAAACGCCTTCTATTTCCAATAAAACCGTAGATTTCACATTTAAAACTCATTCAATTTTCAATAAAACCGTAGATTTCACATTTAAAACGCATTCTATTTCCAATAAAACCGTAGATTTCACATTTAAAACGCCTTCTATTTCCAATAAAACCGTAGATTTCACATTTAAAACTCATTCAATTTTCAATAAAACCGTAGATTTCACATTTAAAACGCCTTCTATTTCCAATAAAACCGTAGATTTCACATTTAAAACGCCTTCTATTTCCAATAAAACCGTAGATTTCACATTTAAAACGCCTTCTATTTCCAATAAAACCGTAGATTTCACATTTAAAACGCATTCTATTTTCAATAAAACCGTAGATTTCACATTTAAAACGCCTTCTATTTCCAATAAAACCGTAGATTTCACATTTAAAACGCATTCTATTTCCAATAAAACCGTAGATTTCACATTTAAAACGCATTCTATTTCCAATAAAACCGTAGATTTCACATTTAAAACGCATTCTATTTCCAATAAAACCGTAGATTTCACATTTAAAACGCCTTCTATTTCCAATAAAACCGTAGATTTCACATTTAAAACGCCTTCTATTTCCAATAAAACCGTAGATTTCACATTTAAAACTCATTCAATTTTCAATAAAACCGTAGATTTCACATTTAAAACGCATTTTATTTCCAATAAAACCGTAGATTTCACATTTAAAACTCATTCAATTTTCAATAAAACCGTAGATTTCACATTTAAAACGCATTCTATTTCCAATAAAACCGTAGATTTCACATTTAAAACTCATTCAATTTCCAATAAAACCGTAGATTTCACATTTAAAACGCATTCTATTTCCAATAAAACCGTAGATTTCACATTTAAAACGCATTCTATTTCCAATAAAACCGTAGATTTCACATTTAAAACGCATTCTATTTCCAATAAAACCGTAGATTTCACATTTAAAACGCCTTCTATTTCCAATAAAACCGTAGATTTCACATTTAAAACGCATTCTATTTCCAATAAAACCGTAGATTTCACATTTAAAACGCATTCTATTTCCAATAAAACCGTAGATTTCACATTTAAAACGCATTCAATTTCCAATAAAACCGTAGATTTCACATTTAAAACGCATTCTATTTCCAATAAAACCGTAGATTTCACATTTAAAACGCATTCTATTTCCAATAAAACCGTAGATTTCACATTTAAAACGCCTTCTATTTCCAATAAAACCGTAGATTTCACATTTAAAACGCCTTCTATTTCCAATAAAACCGTAGATTTCACATTTAAAACGCCTTCTATTTCCAATAAAACCGTAGATTTCACATTTAAAACGCATTCTATTTCCAATAAAACCGTAGATTTCACATTTAAAACGCATTCTATTTCCAATAAAACCGTAGATTTCACATTTAAAACGCATTCAATTTCCATCAAACCGTAGATTTCAAATTTAAAACGCATTCAATTTCCAATCAATTCGTAGATTTCACATTTAAAACGCATTCTATTTCCAATAAAACCGTAGATTTCACATTTAAAACGCATTCAATTTTCAATAAAACCGTAGATTTCACATTTAAAACGCATTTTATTTCCAATAAAACCGTAGATTTCACATTTAAAACTCATTCAATTTTCAATAAAACCGTAGATTTCACATTTAAAACGCATTCTATTTCCAATAAAACCGTAGATTTCACATTTAAAACTCATTCAATTTCCAATAAAACCGTAGATTTCACATTTAAAACGCATTCTATTTCCAATAAAACCGTAGATTTCACATTTAAAACGCATTCTATTTCCAATAAAACCGTAGATTTCACATTTAAAACGCATTCTATTTCCAATAAAACCGTAGATTTCACATTTAAAACGCCTTCTATTTCCAATAAAACCGTAGATTTCACATTTAAAACGCATTCTATTTCCAATAAAACCGTAGATTTCACATTTAAAACGCATTCTATTTCCAATAAAACCGTAGATTTCACATTTAAAACGCATTCTATTTCCAATAAAACCGTAGATTTCACATTTAAAACGCATTCTATTTCCAATAAAACCGTAGATTTCACATTTAAAACGCATTCTATTTCCAATAAAACCGTAGATTTCACATTTAAAACGCATTCTATTTCCAATAAAACCGTAGATTTCACATTTAAAACGCATTCTATTTCCAATAAAACCGTAGATTTCACATTTAAAACGCATTCTATTTCCAATAAAACCGTAGATTTCACATTTAAAACGCCTTCTATTTCCAATAAAACCGTAGATTTCACATTTAAAACGCCTTCTATTTCCAATAAAACCGTAGATTTCACATTTAAAACTCATTCAATTTTCAATAAAACCGTAGATTTCACATTTAAAACTCATTCAATTTTCAATAAAACCGTAGATTTCACATTTAAAACGCATTCTATTTCCAATAAAACCGTAGATTTCACATTTAAAACGCATTCTATTTCCAATAAAACCGTAGATTTCACATTTAAAACGCATTCTATTTCCAATAAAACCGTAGATTTCACATTTAAAACGCCTTCAATTTCCAATAAAACCGTAGATTTCACATTTAAAACGCCTTCTATTTCCAATAAAACCGTAGATTTCACATTTAAAACGCATTCTATTTCCAATAAAACCGTAGACTTCACATTTAAAACGCCTTCTATTTCCAATAAAACCGTAGATTTCACATTTAAAACGCATTCTATTTCCAATAAAACCGTAGATTTCACATTTAAAACGCATTCTATTTCCAATAAAACCGTAGATTTCACATTTAAAACGCATTCTATTTCCAATAAAACCGTAGATTTCACATTTAAAACGCATTATATTTCCAATAAAACCGTAGATTTCACATTTAAAACGCATTCTATTTCCAATAAAACCGTAGATTTCACATTTAAAACGCCTTCTATTTCCAATAAAACCGTAGATTTCACATTTAAAACGCATTCTATTTCCAATAAAACCGTAGATTTCACATTTAAAACGCCTTCTATTTCCAATAAAACCGTAGATTTCACATTTAAAACGCCTTCTATTTCCAATAAAACCGTAGATTTCACATTTAAAACGCATTCTATTTCCAATAAAACCGTAGATTTCACATTTAAAACGCATTCTATTTCCAATAAAACCGTAGATTTCACATTTAAAACTCATTCAATTTTCAATAAAACCGTAGATTTCACATTTAAAACGCCTTCTATTTCCAATAAAACCGTAGATTTCACATTTAAAACGCCTTCTATTTCCAATAAAACCGTAGATTTCACATTTAAAACGCCTTCTATTTCCAATAAAACCGTAGATTTCACATTTAAAACGCATTCTATTTTCAATAAAACCGTAGATTTCACATTTAAAACGCCTTCTATTTCCAATAAAACCGTAGATTTCACATTTAAAACGCATTCTATTTCCAATAAAACCGTAGATTTCACATTTAAAACGCATTCTATTTCCAATAAAACCGTAGATTTCACATTTAAAACGCATTCTATTTCCAATAAAACCGTAGATTTCACATTTAAAACGCCTTCTATTTCCAATAAAACCGTAGATTTCACATTTAAAACGCCTTCTATTTCCAATAAAACCGTAGATTTCACATTTAAAACTCATTCAATTTTCAATAAAACCGTAGATTTCACATTTAAAACGCATTTTATTTCCAATAAAACCGTAGATTTCACATTTAAAACTCATTCAATTTTCAATAAAACCGTAGATTTCACATTTAAAACGCATTCTATTTCCAATAAAACCGTAGATTTCACATTTAAAACTCATTCAATTTCCAATAAAACCGTAGATTTCACATTTAAAACGCATTCTATTTCCAATAAAACCGTAGATTTCACATTTAAAACGCATTCTATTTCCAATAAAACCGTAGATTTCACATTTAAAACGCATTCTATTTCCAATAAAACCGTAGATTTCACATTTAAAACGCCTTCTATTTCCAATAAAACCGTAGATTTCACATTTAAAACGCATTCTATTTCCAATAAAACCGTAGATTTCACATTTAAAACGCATTCTATTTCCAATAAAACCGTAGATTTCACATTTAAAACGCATTCAATTTCCATCAAACCGTAGATTTCAAATTTAAAACGCATTCAATTTCCAATCAATTCGTAGATTTCACATTTAAAACGCATTTTATTTCCAATAAAACCGTAGATTTCACATTTAAAACTCATTCAATTTTCAATAAAACCGTAGATTTCACATTTAAAACTCATTCAATTTCCAATAAAACCGTAGATTTCACATTTAAAACGCATTCTATTTCCAATAAAACCGTAGATTTCACATTTAAAACGCATTCTATTTCCAATAAAACCGTAGATTTCACATTTAAAACGCATTCTATTTCCAATAAAACCGTAGATTTCACATTTAAAACGCCTTCTATTTCCAATAAAACCGTAGATTTCACATTTAAAACGCATTCTATTTCCAATAAAACCGTAGATTTCACATTTAAAACGCCTTCTATTTCCAATAAAACCGTAGATTTCACATTTAAAACGCCTTCTATTTCCAATAAAACCGTAGATTTCACATTTAAAACTCATTCAATTTTCAATAAAACCGTAGATTTCACATTTAAAACGCATTCTATTTCCAATAAAACCGTAGATTTCACATTTAAAACGCCTTCTATTTCCAATAAAACCGTAGATTTCACATTTAAAACGCCTTCTATTTCCAATAAAACCGTAGATTTCACATTTAAAACTCATTCAATTTTCAATAAAACCGTAGATTTCACATTTAAAACGCATTCTATTTCCAATAAAACCGTAGATTTCACATTTAAAACGCCTTCTATTTCCAATAAAACCGTAGATTTCACATTTAAAACTCATTCAATTTTCAATAAAACCGTAGATTTCACATTTAAAACGCCTTCTATTTCCAATAAAACCGTAGATTTCACATTTAAAACGCCTTCTATTTCCAATAAAACCGTAGATTTCACATTTAAAACGCATTCTATTTCCAATAAAACCGTAGATTTCACATTTAAAACGCATTCAATTTCCAATAAAACCGTAGATTTCACATTTAAAACGCATTCTATTTCCAATAAAACCGTAGATTTCACATTTAAAACTCATTCAATTTTCAATAAAACCGTAGATTTCACATTTAAAACGCATTTTATTTCCAATAAAACCGTAGATTTCACATTTAAAACTCATTCAATTTTCAATAAAACCGTAGATTTCACATTTAAAACGCATTCTATTTCCAATAAAACCGTAGATTTCACATTTAAAACTCATTCAATTTCCAATAAAACCGTAGATTTCACATTTAAAACGCATTCTATTTCCAATAAAACCGTAGATTTCACATTTAAAACGCATTCTATTTCCAATAAAACCGTAGATTTCACATTTAAAACGCATTCTATTTCCAATAAAACCGTAGATTTCACATTTAAAACGCCTTCTATTTCCAATAAAACCGTAGATTTCACATTTAAAACGCATTCTATTTCCAATAAAACCGTAGATTTCACATTTAAAACGCATTCTATTTCCAATAAAACCGTAGATTTCACATTTAAAACGCATTCAATTTCCAATAAAACCGTAGATTTCACATTTAAAACGCATTCTATTTCCAATAAAACCGTAGATTTCACATTTAAAACGCATTCTATTTCCAATAAAACCGTAGATTTCACATTTAAAACGCCTTCTATTTCCAATAAAACCGTAGATTTCACATTTAAAACGCCTTCTATTTCCAATAAAACCGTAGATTTCACATTTAAAACGCCTTCTATTTCCAATAAAACCGTAGATTTCACATTTAAAACGCATTCTATTTCCAATAAAACCGTAGATTTCACATTTAAAACGCATTCTATTTCCAATAAAACCGTAGATTTCACATTTAAAACGCATTCAATTTCCATCAAACCGTAGATTTCAAATTTAAAACGCATTCAATTTCCAATCAATTCGTAGATTTCACATTTAAAACGCATTCTATTTCCAATAAAACCGTAGATTTCACATTTAAAACGCATTCTATTTCCAATAAAACCGTAGATTTCACATTTAAAACTCATTCAATTTTCAATAAAACCGTAGATTTCACATTTAAAACGCCTTCTATTTCCAATAAAACCGTAGATTTCACATTTAAAACGCCTTCTATTTCCAATAAAACCGTAGATTTCACATTTAAAACGCCTTCTATTTCCAATAAAACCGTAGATTTCACATTTAAAACGCATTCTATTTTCAATAAAACCGTAGATTTCACATTTAAAACGCCTTCTATTTCCAATAAAACCGTAGATTTCACATTTAAAACGCATTCTATTTCCAATAAAACCGTAGATTTCACATTTAAAACGCATTCTATTTCCAATAAAACCGTAGATTTCACATTTAAAACGCATTCTATTTCCAATAAAACCGTAGATTTCACATTTAAAACGCCTTCTATTTCCAATAAAACCGTAGATTTCACATTTAAAACGCCTTCTATTTCCAATAAAACCGTAGATTTCACATTTAAAACTCATTCAATTTTCAATAAAACCGTAGATTTCACATTTAAAACGCATTTTATTTCCAATAAAACCGTAGATTTCACATTTAAAACTCATTCAATTTTCAATAAAACCGTAGATTTCACATTTAAAACGCATTCTATTTCCAATAAAACCGTAGATTTCACATTTAAAACTCATTCAATTTCCAATAAAACCGTAGATTTCACATTTAAAACGCATTCTATTTCCAATAAAACCGTAGATTTCACATTTAAAACGCATTCTATTTCCAATAAAACCGTAGATTTCACATTTAAAACGCATTCTATTTCCAATAAAACCGTAGATTTCACATTTAAAACGCCTTCTATTTCCAATAAAACCGTAGATTTCACATTTAAAACGCATTCTATTTCCAATAAAACCGTAGATTTCACATTTAAAACGCATTCTATTTCCAATAAAACCGTAGATTTCACATTTAAAACGCATTCTATTTCCAATAAAACCGTAGATTTCACATTTAAAACGCATTCTATTTCCAATAAAACCGTAGATTTCACATTTAAAACGCATTCTATTTCCAATAAAACCGTAGATTTCACATTTAAAACGCATTCTATTTCCAATAAAACCGTAGATTTCACATTTAAAACGCATTCTATTTCCAATAAAACCGTAGATTTCACATTTAAAACGCATTCTATTTCCAATAAAACCGTAGATTTCACATTTAAAACGCCTTCTATTTCCAATAAAACCGTAGATTTCACATTTAAAACGCCTTCTATTTCCAATAAAACCGTAGATTTCACATTTAAAACTCATTCAATTTTCAATAAAACCGTAGATTTCACATTTAAAACTCATTCAATTTTCAATAAAACCGTAGATTTCACATTTAAAACGCATTCTATTTCCAATAAAACCGTAGATTTCACATTTAAAACGCATTCTATTTCCAATAAAACCGTAGATTTCACATTTAAAACGCATTCTATTTCCAATAAAACCGTAGATTTCACATTTAAAACGCCTTCAATTTCCAATAAAACCGTAGATTTCACATTTAAAACGCCTTCTATTTCCAATAAAACCGTAGATTTCACATTTAAAACGCATTCTATTTCCAATAAAACCGTAGACTTCACATTTAAAACGCCTTCTATTTCCAATAAAACCGTAGATTTCACATTTAAAACGCATTCTATTTCCAATAAAACCGTAGATTTCACATTTAAAACGCATTCTATTTCCAATAAAACCGTAGATTTCACATTTAAAACGCATTCTATTTCCAATAAAACCGTAGATTTCACATTTAAAACGCATTATATTTCCAATAAAACCGTAGATTTCACATTTAAAACGCATTCTATTTCCAATAAAACCGTAGATTTCACATTTAAAACGCCTTCTATTTCCAATAAAACCGTAGATTTCACATTTAAAACGCATTCTATTTCCAATAAAACCGTAGATTTCACATTTAAAACGCCTTCTATTTCCAATAAAACCGTAGATTTCACATTTAAAACGCCTTCTATTTCCAATAAAACCGTAGATTTCACATTTAAAACGCATTCTATTTCCAATAAAACCGTAGATTTCACATTTAAAACGCATTCTATTTCCAATAAAACCGTAGATTTCACATTTAAAACGCATTCTATTTCCAATAAAACCGTAGATTTCACATTTAAAACGCCTTCTATTTCCAATAAAACCGTAGATTTCACATTTAAAACGCCTTCTTTTTCCAATAAAACCGTAGATTTCACATTTAAAACTCATTCAATTTTCAATAAAACCGTAGATTTCACATTTAAAACGCATTATATTTCCAATAAAACCTAAGATTTCACATTTAAAACGCATTCTATTTCCAATAAAACCGTAGATTTCACATTTAAAACGCATTCTATTTCCAATAAAACCGTAGATTTCACATTTAAAACGCATTCTATTTCCAATAAAACCGTAGATTTCACATTTAAAACGCATTCTATTTCCAATAAAACCGTAGATTTCACATTTAAAACGCATTCTATTTCCAATAAAACCGTAGATTTCACATTTAAAACGCCTTCTATTTCCAATAAAACCGTAGATTTCACATTTAAAACGCCTTCTATTTCCAATAAAACCGTAGATTTCACATTTAAAACGCCTTCTATTTCCAATAAAACCGTAGATTTCACATTTAAAACGCATTCTATTTCCAATAAAACCGTAGATTTCACATTTAAAACGCATTCTATTTCCAATAAAACCGTAGATTTCACATTTAAAACGCATTCAATTTCCATCAAACCGTAGATTTCAAATTTAAAACGCATTCAATTTCCAATCAATTCGTAGATTTCACATTTAAAACGCATTCTATTTCCAATAAAACCGTAGATTTCACATTTAAAACGCATTCTATTTCCAATAAAACCGTAGATTTCACATTTAAAACGCCTTCTATTTCCAATAAAACCGTAGATTTCACATTTAAAACGCCTTCTATTTCCAATAAAACCGTAGATTTCACATTTAAAACTCATTCAATTTTCAATAAAACCGTAGATTTCACATTTAAAACGCATTTTATTTCCAATAAAACCGTAGATTTCACATTTAAAACTCATTCAATTTTCAATAAAACCGTAGATTTCACATTTAAAACGCATTCTATTTCCAATAAAACCGTAGATTTCACATTTAAAACTCATTCAATTTCCAATAAAACCGTAGATTTCACATTTAAAACGCATTCTATTTCCAATAAAACCGTAGATTTCACATTTAAAACGCATTCTATTTCCAATAAAACCGTAGATTTCACATTTAAAACGCCTTCTATTTCCAATAAAACCGTAGATTTCACATTTAAAACGCCTTCTATTTCCAATAAAACCGTAGATTTCACATTTAAAACTCATTCAATTTTCAATAAAACCGTAGATTTCACATTTAAAACTCATTCAATTTTCAATAAAACCGTAGATTTCACATTTAAAACGCATTCTATTTCCAATAAAACCGTAGATTTCACATTTAAAACGCATTCTATTTCCAATAAAACCGTAGATTTCACATTTAAAACGCATTCTATTTCCAATAAAACCGTAGATTTCACATTTAAAACGCATTCTATTTCCAATAAAACCGTAGATTTCACATTTAAAACGCCTTCTATTTCCAATAAAACCGTAGATTTCACATTTAAAACTCATTCAATTTTCAATAAAACCGTAGATTTCACATTTAAAACGCCTTCTATTTCCAATAAAACCGTAGATTTCACATTTAAAACTCATTCAATTTTCAATAAAACCGTAGATTTCACATTTAAAACGCCTTCTATTTCCAATAAAACCGTAGATTTCACATTTAAAACGCATTCTATTTCCAATAAAACCGTAGATTTCACATTTAAAACGCATTCTATTTCCAATAAAACCGTAGATTTCACATTTAAAACGCCTTCTATTTCCAATAAAACCGTAGATTTCACATTTAAAACGCATTCTATTTCCAATAAAACCGTAGATTTCACATTTAAAACGCATTCTATTTCCAATAAAACCGTAGATTTCACATTTAAAACGCCTTCTATTTCCAATAAAACCGTAGATTTCACATTTAAAACGCATTCTATTTCCAATAAAACCGTAGATTTCACATTTAAAACGCCTTCTATTTCCAATAAAACCGTAGATTTCACATTTAAAACGCCTTCTATTTCCAATAAAACCGTAGATTTCACATTTAAAACGTATTCTATTTCCAATAAAACCGTAGATTTCACATTTAAAACGCATTCTATTTCCAATAAAACCGTAGATTTCACATTTAAAACGCATTCTATTTCCAATAAAACCGTAGATTTCACATTTAAAACGCCTTCTATTTCCAATAAAACCGTAGATTTCACATTTAAAACGCCTTCTATTTCCAATAAAACCGTAGATTTCACATTTAAAACTCATTCAATTTTCAATAAAACCGTAGATTTCACATTTAAAACGCCTTCTATTTCCAATAAAACCGTAGATTTCACATTTAAAACTCATTCAATTTCCAATAAAACCGTAGATTTCACATTTAAAACGCATTCTATTTCCAATAAAACCGTAGATTTCACATTTAAAACGCATTCTATTTCCAATAAAACCGTAGATTTCACATTTAAAACTCATTCAATTTTCAATAAAACCGTAGATTTCACATTTAAAACGCATTCTATTTCCAATAAAACCGTAGATTTCACATTTAAAACTCATTCAATTTCCAATAAAACCGTAGATTTCACATTTAAAACGCATTCTATTTCCAATAAAACCGTAGATTTCACATTTAAAACGCATTCTATTTCCAATAAAACCGTAGATTTCACATTTAAAACGCATTCTATTTCCAATAAAACCGTAGATTTCACATTTAAAACGCCTTCTATTTCCAATAAAACCGTAGATTTCACATTTAAAACGCATTCTATTTCCAATAAAACCGTAGATTTCACATTTAAAACGCATTCTATTTCCAATAAAACCGTAGATTTCACATTTAAAACGCATTCAATTTCCATCAAACCGTAGATTTCAAATTTAAAACGCATTCAATTTCCAATCAATTCGTAGATTTCACATTTAAAACGCATTCTATTTCCAATAAAACCGTAGATTTCACATTTAAAACGCATTCTATTTCCAATAAAACCGTAGATTTCACATTTAAAACGCATTATATTTCCAATAAAACCGTAGATTTCACATTTAAAACGCATTCTATTTCCAATAAAACCGTAGATTTCACATTTAAAACGCCTTCTATTTCCAATAAAACCGTAGATTTCACATTTAAAACGCATTCTATTTCCAATAAAACCGTAGATTTCACATTTAAAACGCATTCTATTTCCAATAAAACCGTAGATTTCACATTTAAAACGCCTTCTATTTCCAATAAAACCGTAGATTTCACATTTAAAACGCCTTCTATTTCCAATAAAACCGTAGATTTCACATTTAAAACTCATTCAATTTTCAATAAAACCGTAGATTTCACATTTAAAACGCATTCTATTTCCAATAAAACCGTAGATTTCACATTTAAAACGCCTTCTATTTCCAATAAAACCGTAGATTTCACATTTAAAACGCCTTCTATTTCCAATAAAACCGTAGATTTCACATTTAAAACTCATTCAATTTTCAATAAAACCGTAGATTTCACATTTAAAACGCATTCTATTTCCAATAAAACCGTAGATTTCACATTTAAAACGCCTTCTATTTCCAATAAAACCGTAGATTTCACATTTAAAACTCATTCAATTTTCAATAAAACCGTAGATTTCACATTTAAAACGCCTTCTATTTCCAATAAAACCGTAGATTTCACATTTAAAACGCCTTCTATTTCCAATAAAACCGTAGATTTCACATTTAAAACGCCTTCTATTTCCAATAAAACCGTAGATTTCACATTTAAAACGCATTCTATTTTCAATAAAACCGTAGATTTCACATTTAAAACGCCTTCTATTTCCAATAAAACCGTAGATTTCACATTTAAAACGCATTCTATTTCCAATAAAACCGTAGATTTCACATTTAAAACGCATTCTATTTCCAATAAAACCGTAGATTTCACATTTAAAACGCATTCTATTTCCAATAAAACCGTAGATTTCACATTTAAAACGCCTTCTATTTCCAATAAAACCGTAGATTTCACATTTAAAACGCCTTCTATTTCCAATAAAACCGTAGATTTCACATTTAAAACTCATTCAATTTTCAATAAAACCGTAGATTTCACATTTAAAACGCATTTTATTTCCAATAAAACCGTAGATTTCACATTTAAAACTCATTCAATTTTCAATAAAACCGTAGATTTCACATTTAAAACGCATTCTATTTCCAATAAAACCGTAGATTTCACATTTAAAACTCATTCAATTTCCAATAAAACCGTAGATTTCACATTTAAAACGCATTCTATTTCCAATAAAACCGTAGATTTCACATTTAAAACGCATTCTATTTCCAATAAAACCGTAGATTTCACATTTAAAACGCATTCTATTTCCAATAAAACCGTAGATTTCACATTTAAAACGCCTTCTATTTCCAATAAAACCGTAGATTTCACATTTAAAACGCATTCTATTTCCAATAAAACCGTAGATTTCACATTTAAAACGCATTCTATTTCCAATAAAACCGTAGATTTCACATTTAAAACGCATTCAATTTCCAATAAAACCGTAGATTTCACATTTAAAACGCATTCTATTTCCAATAAAACCGTAGATTTCACATTTAAAACGCATTCTATTTCCAATAAAACCGTAGATTTCACATTTAAAACGCCTTCTATTTCCAATAAAACCGTAGATTTCACATTTAAAACGCCTTCTATTTCCAATAAAACCGTAGATTTCACATTTAAAACGCCTTCTATTTCCAATAAAACCGTAGATTTCACATTTAAAACGCATTCTATTTCCAATAAAACCGTAGATTTCACATTTAAAACGCATTCTATTTCCAATAAAACCGTAGATTTCACATTTAAAACGCATTCAATTTCCATCAAACCGTAGATTTCAAATTTAAAACGCATTCAATTTCCAATCAATTCGTAGATTTCACATTTAAAACGCATTCTATTTCCAATAAAACCGTAGATTTCACATTTAAAACGCATTCTATTTCCAATAAAACCGTAGATTTCACATTTAAAACTCATTCAATTTTCAATAAAACCGTAGATTTCACATTTAAAACGCCTTCTATTTCCAATAAAACCGTAGATTTCACATTTAAAACGCCTTCTATTTCCAATAAAACCGTAGATTTCACATTTAAAACGCCTTCTATTTCCAATAAAACCGTAGATTTCACATTTAAAACGCATTCTATTTTCAATAAAACCGTAGATTTCACATTTAAAACGCCTTCTATTTCCAATAAAACCGTAGATTTCACATTTAAAACGCATTCTATTTCCAATAAAACCGTAGATTTCACATTTAAAACGCATTCTATTTCCAATAAAACCGTAGATTTCACATTTAAAACGCATTCTATTTCCAATAAAACCGTAGATTTCACATTTAAAACGCCTTCTATTTCCAATAAAACCGTAGATTTCACATTTAAAACGCCTTCTATTTCCAATAAAACCGTAGATTTCACATTTAAAACTCATTCAATTTTCAATAAAACCGTAGATTTCACATTTAAAACGCATTTTATTTCCAATAAAACCGTAGATTTCACATTTAAAACTCATTCAATTTTCAATAAAACCGTAGATTTCACATTTAAAACGCATTCTATTTCCAATAAAACCGTAGATTTCACATTTAAAACTCATTCAATTTCCAATAAAACCGTAGATTTCACATTTAAAACGCATTCTATTTCCAATAAAACCGTAGATTTCACATTTAAAACGCATTCTATTTCCAATAAAACCGTAGATTTCACATTTAAAACGCATTCTATTTCCAATAAAACCGTAGATTTCACATTTAAAACGCCTTCTATTTCCAATAAAACCGTAGATTTCACATTTAAAACGCATTCTATTTCCAATAAAACCGTAGATTTCACATTTAAAACGCATTCTATTTCCAATAAAACCGTAGATTTCACATTTAAAACGCATTCTATTTCCAATAAAACCGTAGATTTCACATTTAAAACGCATTCTATTTCCAATAAAACCGTAGATTTCACATTTAAAACGCATTCTATTTCCAATAAAACCGTAGATTTCACATTTAAAACGCATTCTATTTCCAATAAAACCGTAGATTTCACATTTAAAACGCATTCTATTTCCAATAAAACCGTAGATTTCACATTTAAAACGCATTCTATTTCCAATAAAACCGTAGATTTCACATTTAAAACGCCTTCTATTTCCAATAAAACCGTAGATTTCACATTTAAAACGCCTTCTATTTCCAATAAAACCGTAGATTTCACATTTAAAACTCATTCAATTTTCAATAAAACCGTAGATTTCACATTTAAAACTCATTCAATTTTCAATAAAACCGTAGATTTCACATTTAAAACGCATTCTATTTCCAATAAAACCGTAGATTTCACATTTAAAACGCATTCTATTTCCAATAAAACCGTAGATTTCACATTTAAAACGCATTCTATTTCCAATAAAACCGTAGATTTCACATTTAAAACGCCTTCAATTTCCAATAAAACCGTAGATTTCACATTTAAAACGCCTTCTATTTCCAATAAAACCGTAGATTTCACATTTAAAACGCATTCTATTTCCAATAAAACCGTAGACTTCACATTTAAAACGCCTTCTATTTCCAATAAAACCGTAGATTTCACATTTAAAACGCATTCTATTTCCAATAAAACCGTAGATTTCACATTTAAAACGCATTCTATTTCCAATAAAACCGTAGATTTCACATTTAAAACGCATTCTATTTCCAATAAAACCGTAGATTTCACATTTAAAACGCATTATATTTCCAATAAAACCGTAGATTTCACATTTAAAACGCATTCTATTTCCAATAAAACCGTAGATTTCACATTTAAAACGCCTTCTATTTCCAATAAAACCGTAGATTTCACATTTAAAACGCATTCTATTTCCAATAAAACCGTAGATTTCACATTTAAAACGCCTTCTATTTCCAATAAAACCGTAGATTTCACATTTAAAACGCCTTCTATTTCCAATAAAACCGTAGATTTCACATTTAAAACGCATTCTATTTCCAATAAAACCGTAGATTTCACATTTAAAACGCATTCTATTTCCAATAAAACCGTAGATTTCACATTTAAAACGCATTCTATTTCCAATAAAACCGTAGATTTCACATTTAAAACGCCTTCTATTTCCAATAAAACCGTAGATTTCACATTTAAAACGCCTTCTATTTCCAATAAAACCGTAGATTTCACATTTAAAACTCATTCAATTTTCAATAAAACCGTAGATTTCACATTTAAAACGCATTATATTTCCAATAAAACCTAAGATTTCACATTTAAAACGCATTCTATTTCCAATAAAACCGTAGATTTCACATTTAAAACGCATTCTATTTCCAATAAAACCGTAGATTTCACATTTAAAACGCATTCTATTTCCAATAAAACCGTAGATTTCACATTTAAAACGCATTCTATTTCCAATAAAACCGTAGATTTCACATTTAAAACGCATTCTATTTCCAATAAAACCGTAGATTTCACATTTAAAACGCCTTCTATTTCCAATAAAACCGTAGATTTCACATTTAAAACGCCTTCTATTTCCAATAAAACCGTAGATTTCACATTTAAAACGCCTTCTATTTCCAATAAAACCGTAGATTTCACATTTAAAACGCATTCTATTTCCAATAAAACCGTAGATTTCACATTTAAAACGCATTCTATTTCCAATAAAACCGTAGATTTCACATTTAAAACGCATTCAATTTCCATCAAACCGTAGATTTCAAATTTAAAACGCATTCAATTTCCAATCAATTCGTAGATTTCACATTTAAAACGCATTCTATTTCCAATAAAACCGTAGATTTCACATTTAAAACGCATTCTATTTCCAATAAAACCGTAGATTTCACATTTAAAACGCCTTCTATTTCCAATAAAACCGTAGATTTCACATTTAAAACGCCTTCTATTTCCAATAAAACCGTAGATTTCACATTTAAAACGCCTTCTATTTCCAATAAAACCGTAGATTTCACATTTAAAACGCCTTCTATTTCCAATAAAACCGTAGATTTCACATTTAAAACTCATTCAATTTTCAATAAAACCGTAGATTTCACATTTAAAACTCATTCAATTTTCAATAAAACCGTAGATTTCACATTTAAAACGCATTCTATTTCCAATAAAACCGTAGATTTCACATTTAAAACGCATTCTATTTCCAATAAAACCGTAGATTTCACATTTAAAACGCATTCTATTTCCAATAAAACCGTAGATTTCACATTTAAAACGCATTCTATTTCCAATAAAACCGTAGATTTCACATTTAAAACGCCTTCTATTTCCAATAAAACCGTAGATTTCACATTTAAAACTCATTCAATTTTCAATAAAACCGTAGATTTCACATTTAAAACGCCTTCTATTTCCAATAAAACCGTAGATTTCACATTTAAAACTCATTCAATTTTCAATAAAACCGTAGATTTCACATTTAAAACGCCTTCTATTTCCAATAAAACCGTAGATTTCACATTTAAAACGCATTCTATTTCCAATAAAACCGTAGATTTCACATTTAAAACGCATTCTATTTCCAATAAAACCGTAGATTTCACATTTAAAACGCCTTCTATTTCCAATAAAACCGTAGATTTCACATTTAAAACGCATTCTATTTCCAATAAAACCGTAGATTTCACATTTAAAACGCATTCTATTTCCAATAAAACCGTAGATTTCACATTTAAAACGCCTTCTATTTCCAATAAAACCGTAGATTTCACATTTAAAACGCATTCTATTTCCAATAAAACCGTAGATTTCACATTTAAAACGCCTTCTATTTCCAATAAAACCGTAGATTTCACATTTAAAACGCCTTCTATTTCCAATAAAACCGTAGATTTCACATTTAAAACGTATTCTATTTCCAATAAAACCGTAGATTTCACATTTAAAACGCATTCTATTTCCAATAAAACCGTAGATTTCACATTTAAAACGCATTCTATTTCCAATAAAACCGTAGATTTCACATTTAAAACGCCTTCTATTTCCAATAAAACCGTAGATTTCACATTTAAAACGCCTTCTATTTCCAATAAAACCGTAGATTTCACATTTAAAACTCATTCAATTTTCAATAAAACCGTAGATTTCACATTTAAAACGCCTTCTATTTCCAATAAAACCGTAGATTTCACATTTAAAACGCCTTCTATTTCCAATAAAACCGTAGATTTCACATTTAAAACGCATTCTATTTCCAATAAAACCGTAGATTTCACATTTAAAACGCATTCTATTTCCAATAAAACCGTAGATTTCACATTTAAAACGCATTCTATTTCCAATAAAACCGTAGATTTCACATTTAAAACGCATTCTATTTCCAATAAAACCGTAGATTTCACATTTAAAACGCATTCTATTTCCAATAAAACCGTAGATTTCACATTTAAAACGCCTTCTATTTCCAATAAAACCGTAGATTTCACATTTAAAACGCCTTCTATTTCCAATAAAACCGTAGATTTCACATTTAAAACTCATTCAATTTTCAATAAAACCGTAGATTTCACATTTAAAACGCATTTTATTTCCAATAAAACCGTAGATTTCACATTTAAAACTCATTCAATTTTCAATAAAACCGTAGATTTCACATTTAAAACGCATTCTATTTCCAATAAAACCGTAGATTTCACATTTAAAACTCATTCAATTTCCAATAAAACCGTAGATTTCACATTTAAAACGCATTCTATTTCCAATAAAACCGTAGATTTCACATTTAAAACGCATTCTATTTCCAATAAAACCGTAGATTTCACATTTAAAACGCATTCTATTTCCAATAAAACCGTAGATTTCACATTTAAAACGCCTTCTATTTCCAATAAAACCGTAGATTTCACATTTAAAACGCATTCTATTTCCAATAAAACCGTAGATTTCACATTTAAAACGCATTCTATTTCCAATAAAACCGTAGATTTCACATTTAAAACGCATTCAATTTCCAATAAAACCGTAGATTTCACATTTAAAACGCATTCTATTTCCAATAAAACCGTAGATTTCACATTTAAAACGCATTCTATTTCCAATAAAACCGTAGATTTCACATTTAAAACGCCTTCTATTTCCAATAAAACCGTAGATTTCACATTTAAAACGCCTTCTATTTCCAATAAAACCGTAGATTTCACATTTAAAACGCCTTCTATTTCCAATAAAACCGTAGATTTCACATTTAAAACGCATTCTATTTCCAATAAAACCGTAGATTTCACATTTAAAACGCATTCTATTTCCAATAAAACCGTAGATTTCACATTTAAAACGCATTCAATTTCCATCAAACCGTAGATTTCAAATTTAAAACGCATTCAATTTCCAATCAATTCGTAGATTTCACATTTAAAACGCATTCTATTTCCAATAAAACCGTAGATTTCACATTTAAAACGCCTTCTATTTCCAATAAAACCGTAGATTTCACATTTAAAACGCCTTCTATTTCCAATAAAACCGTAGATTTCACATTTAAAACGCATTCTATTTTCAATAAAACCGTAGATTTCACATTTAAAACGCCTTCTATTTCCAATAAAACCGTAGATTTCACATTTAAAACGCATTCTATTTCCAATAAAACCGTAGATTTCACATTTAAAACGCATTCTATTTCCAATAAAACCGTAGATTTCACATTTAAAACGCATTCTATTTCCAATAAAACCGTAGATTTCACATTTAAAACGCCTTCTATTTCCAATAAAACCGTAGATTTCACATTTAAAACGCCTTCTATTTCCAATAAAACCGTAGATTTCACATTTAAAACTCATTCAATTTTCAATAAAACCGTAGATTTCACATTTAAAACGCATTTTATTTCCAATAAAACCGTAGATTTCACATTTAAAACTCATTCAATTTTCAATAAAACCGTAGATTTCACATTTAAAACGCATTCTATTTCCAATAAAACCGTAGATTTCACATTTAAAACTCATTCAATTTCCAATAAAACCGTAGATTTCACATTTAAAACGCATTCTATTTCCAATAAAACCGTAGATTTCACATTTAAAACGCATTCTATTTCCAATAAAACCGTAGATTTCACATTTAAAACGCATTCTATTTCCAATAAAACCGTAGATTTCACATTTAAAACGCCTTCTATTTCCAATAAAACCGTAGATTTCACATTTAAAACGCATTCTATTTCCAATAAAACCGTAGATTTCACATTTAAAACGCATTCTATTTCCAATAAAACCGTAGATTTCACATTTAAAACGCATTCTATTTCCAATAAAACCGTAGATTTCACATTTAAAACGCATTCTATTTCCAATAAAACCGTAGATTTCACATTTAAAACGCATTCTATTTCCAATAAAACCGTAGATTTCACATTTAAAACGCATTCTATTTCCAATAAAACCGTAGATTTCACATTTAAAACGCATTCTATTTCCAATAAAACCGTAGATTTCACATTTAAAACGCATTCTATTTCCAATAAAACCGTAGATTTCACATTTAAAACGCCTTCTATTTCCAATAAAACCGTAGATTTCACATTTAAAACGCCTTCTATTTCCAATAAAACCGTAGATTTCACATTTAAAACTCATTCAATTTTCAATAAAACCGTAGATTTCACATTTAAAACTCATTCAATTTTCAATAAAACCGTAGATTTCACATTTAAAACGCATTCTATTTCCAATAAAACCGTAGATTTCACATTTAAAACGCATTCTATTTCCAATAAAACCGTAGATTTCACATTTAAAACGCATTCTATTTCCAATAAAACCGTAGATTTCACATTTAAAACGCCTTCAATTTCCAATAAAACCGTAGATTTCACATTTAAAACGCCTTCTATTTCCAATAAAACCGTAGATTTCACATTTAAAACGCATTCTATTTCCAATAAAACCGTAGACTTCACATTTAAAACGCCTTCTATTTCCAATAAAACCGTAGATTTCACATTTAAAACGCATTCTATTTCCAATAAAACCGTAGATTTCACATTTAAAACGCATTCTATTTCCAATAAAACCGTAGATTTCACATTTAAAACGCATTCTATTTCCAATAAAACCGTAGATTTCACATTTAAAACGCATTATATTTCCAATAAAACCGTAGATTTCACATTTAAAACGCATTCTATTTCCAATAAAACCGTAGATTTCACATTTAAAACGCCTTCTATTTCCAATAAAACCGTAGATTTCACATTTAAAACGCATTCTATTTCCAATAAAACCGTAGATTTCACATTTAAAACGCCTTCTATTTCCAATAAAACCGTAGATTTCACATTTAAAACGCCTTCTATTTCCAATAAAACCGTAGATTTCACATTTAAAACGCATTCTATTTCCAATAAAACCGTAGATTTCACATTTAAAACGCATTCTATTTCCAATAAAACCGTAGATTTCACATTTAAAACGCATTCTATTTCCAATAAAACCGTAGATTTCACATTTAAAACGCCTTCTATTTCCAATAAAACCGTAGATTTCACATTTAAAACGCCTTCTATTTCCAATAAAACCGTAGATTTCACATTTAAAACTCATTCAATTTTCAATAAAACCGTAGATTTCACATTTAAAACGCATTATATTTCCAATAAAACCTAAGATTTCACATTTAAAACGCATTCTATTTCCAATAAAACCGTAGATTTCACATTTAAAACGCATTCTATTTCCAATAAAACCGTAGATTTCACATTTAAAACGCATTCTATTTCCAATAAAACCGTAGATTTCACATTTAAAACGCATTCTATTTCCAATAAAACCGTAGATTTCACATTTAAAACGCATTCTATTTCCAATAAAACCGTAGATTTCACATTTAAAACGCCTTCTATTTCCAATAAAACCGTAGATTTCACATTTAAAACGCCTTCTATTTCCAATAAAACCGTAGATTTCACATTTAAAACGCCTTCTATTTCCAATAAAACCGTAGATTTCACATTTAAAACGCATTCTATTTCCAATAAAACCGTAGATTTCACATTTAAAACGCATTCTATTTCCAATAAAACCGTAGATTTCACATTTAAAACGCATTCAATTTCCATCAAACCGTAGATTTCAAATTTAAAACGCATTCAATTTCCAATCAATTCGTAGATTTCACATTTAAAACGCATTCTATTTCCAATAAAACCGTAGATTTCACATTTAAAACGCATTCTATTTCCAATAAAACCGTAGATTTCACATTTAAAACGCATTCTATTTCCAATAAAACCGTAGATTTCACATTTAAAACGCCTTCTATTTCCAATAAAACCGTAGATTTCACATTTAAAACGCATTCTATTTCCAATAAAACCGTAGATTTCACATTTAAAACGCATTCTATTTCCAATAAAACCGTAGATTTCACATTTAAAACGCATTCTATTTCCAATAAAACCGTAGATTTCACATTTAAAACGCCTTCTATTTCCAATAAAACCGTAGATTTCACATTTAAAACGCCTTCTATTTCCAATAAAACCGTAGATTTCACATTTAAAACGCCTTCTATTTCCAATAAAACCGTAGATTTCACATTTAAAACTCATTCAATTTTCAATAAAACCGTAGATTTCACATTTAAAACTCATTCAATTTTCAATAAAACCGTAGATTTCACATTTAAAACGCATTCTATTTCCAATAAAACCGTAGATTTCACATTTAAAACGCATTCTATTTCCAATAAAACCGTAGATTTCACATTTAAAACGCATTCTATTTCCAATAAAACCGTAGATTTCACATTTAAAACGCATTCTATTTCCAATAAAACCGTAGATTTCACATTTAAAACGCCTTCTATTTCCAATAAAACCGTAGATTTCACATTTAAAACTCATTCAATTTTCAATAAAACCGTAGATTTCACATTTAAAACGCCTTCTATTTCCAATAAAACCGTAGATTTCACATTTAAAACTCATTCAATTTTCAATAAAACCGTAGATTTCACATTTAAAACGCCTTCTATTTCCAATAAAACCGTAGATTTCACATTTAAAACGCATTCTATTTCCAATAAAACCGTAGATTTCACATTTAAAACGCATTCTATTTCCAATAAAACCGTAGATTTCACATTTAAAACGCCTTCTATTTCCAATAAAACCGTAGATTTCACATTTAAAACGCATTCTATTTCCAATAAAACCGTAGATTTCACATTTAAAACGCATTCTATTTCCAATAAAACCGTAGATTTCACATTTAAAACGCCTTCTATTTCCAATAAAACCGTAGATTTCACATTTAAAACGCATTCTATTTCCAATAAAACCGTAGATTTCACATTTAAAACGCCTTCTATTTCCAATAAAACCGTAGATTTCACATTTAAAACGCCTTCTATTTCCAATAAAACCGTAGATTTCACATTTAAAACGTATTCTATTTCCAATAAAACCGTAGATTTCACATTTAAAACGCATTCTATTTCCAATAAAACCGTAGATTTCACATTTAAAACGCATTCTATTTCCAATAAAACCGTAGATTTCACATTTAAAACGCCTTCTATTTCCAATAAAACCGTAGATTTCACATTTAAAACGCCTTCTATTTCCAATAAAACCGTAGATTTCACATTTAAAACTCATTCAATTTTCAATAAAACCGTAGATTTCACATTTAAAACGCCTTCTATTTCCAATAAAACCGTAGATTTCACATTTAAAACGCCTTCTATTTCCAATAAAACCGTAGATTTCACATTTAAAACGCATTCTATTTCCAATAAAACCGTAGATTTCACATTTAAAACGCATTCTATTTCCAATAAAACCGTAGATTTCACATTTAAAACGCCTTCTATTTCCAATAAAACCGTAGATTTCACATTTAAAACGCCTTCTATTTCCAATAAAACCGTAGATTTCACATTTAAAACGCATTCTATTTCCAATAAAACCGTAGATTTCACATTTAAAACGCCTTCTATTTCCAATAAAACCGTAGATTTCACATTTAAAACTCATTCAATTTTCAATAAAACCGTAGATTTCACATTTAAAACGCATTCTATTTCCAATAAAACCGTAGATTTCACATTTAAAACGCCTTCTATTTCCAATAAAACCGTAGATTTCACATTTAAAACGCATTCTATTTCCAATAAAACCGTAGATTTCACATTTAAAACGCATTCTATTTCCAATAAAACCGTAGATTTCACATTTAAAATGCCTTCTATTTCCAATAAAACCGTAGATTTCACATTTAAAACGCCTTCTATTTCCAATAAAACCGTAGATTTCACATTTAAAACGCCTTCTATTTCCAATAAAACCGTAGATTTCACATTTAAAACGCATTCTATTTCCAATAAAACCGTAGATTTCACATTTAAAACGCCTTCTATTTCCAATAAAACCGTAGATTTCACATTTAAAACTCATTCAATTTTCAATAAAACCGTAGATTTCACATTTAAAACGCATTCTATTTCCAATAAAACCGTAGATTTCACATTTAAAACTCATTCAATTTTCAATAAAACCGTAGATTTCACATTTAAAACGCATTCTATTTCCAATAAAACCGTAGATTTCACATTTAAAACGCATTCTATTTCCAATAAAACCGTAGATTTCACATTTAAAACGCATTCTATTTCCAATAAAACCGTAGATTTCACATTTAAAACGCATTCTATTTCCAATAAAACCGTAGATTTCACATTTAAAATGCCTTCTATTTCCAATAAAACCGTAGATTTCACATTTAAAACGCCTTCTATTTCCAATAAAACCGTAGATTTCACATTTAAAACGCCTTCTATTTCCAATAAAACCGTAGATTTCACATTTAAAACGCATTCTATTTCCAATAAAACCGTAGATTTCACATTTAAAACGCCTTCTATTTCCAATAAAACCGTAGATTTCACATTTAAAACTCATTCAATTTTCAATAAAACCGTAGATTTCACATTTAAAACGCATTCTATTTCCAATAAAACCGTAGATTTCACATTTAAAACTCATTCAATTTTCAATAAAACCGTAGATTTCACATTTAAAACGCATTCTATTTCCAATAAAACCGTAGATTTCACATTTAAAACGCATTCTATTTCCAATAAAACCGTAGATTTCACATTTAAAACGCATTCTATTTCCAATAAAACCGTAGATTGCACATTTAAAACACATTCTATTTCCAATAAAACCGTAGATTTCACATTTAAAACGCATTCTATTTCCAATAAAACCGTAGATTTCACATTTAAAACTCATTCAATTTTCAATAAAACCGTAGATTTCACATTTAAAACGCATTCTATTTCCAATAAAACCGTAGATTTCACATTTAAAACGCATTCTATTTCCAATAAAACCGTAGATTTCACATTTAAAACGCCTTCTATTTCCAATAAAACCGTAGATTTCACATTTAAAACTCATTCAATTTCCAATAAAACCGTAGATTTCACATTTAAAACGCATTCTATTTCCAATAAAACCGTAGATTTCACATTTAAAACGCATTCTATTTCCAATAAAACCGTAGATTTCACATTTAAAACGCATTCTATTTCCAATAAAACCGTAGATTTCACATTTAAAACGCATTCTATTTCCAATAAAACCGTAGATTTCACATTTAAAACGCATTCTATTTCCAATAAAACCGTAGATTTCACATTTAAAACGCATTCTATTTCCAATAAAACCGTAGATTTCACATTTAAAACGCATTCTATTTCCAATAAAACCGTAGATTTCACATTTAAAACGCATTCTATTTCCAATAAAACCGTAGATTTCACATTTAAAACGCATTCTATTTCCAATAAAACCGTAGATTTCACATTTAAAATGCCTTCTATTTCCAATAAAAAAGTAGATTTCACATTTAAAACGCATTCTATTTCCAATAAAACCGTAGATTTCACATTTAAAATGCCTTCTATTTCCAATAAAACCGTAGATTTCACATTTAAAACGCCTTCTATTTCCAATAAAACCGTAGATTTCACATTTAAAACGCCTTCTATTTCCAATAAAACCGTAGATTTCACATTTAAAACGCATTCTATTTCCAATAAAACCGTAGATTTCACATTTAAAACTCATTCAATTTTCAATAAAACCGTAGATTTCACATTTAAAACGCCTTCTATTTCCAATAAAACCGTAGATTTCACATTTAAAACGCCTTCTATTTCCAATAAAACCGTAGATTTCACATTTAAAACTCATTCAATTTTCAATAAAACCGTAGATTTCACATTTAAAACTCATTCAATTTTCAATAAAACCGTAGATTTCACATTTAAAACGCATTCTATTTCCAATAAAACCGTAGATTTCACATTTAAAATGCCTTCTATTTCCAATAAAACCGTAGATTTCACATTTAAAACGCATTCTATTTCCAATAAAACCGTAGATTTCACATTTAAAACGCATTCTATTTCCAATAAAACCGTAGATTTCACATTTAAAACTCATTCAATTTCCAATAAAACCGTAGATTTCACATTTAAAACGCATTCTATTTCCAATAAAACCGTAGATTTCACATTTAAAACGCATTCTATTTCCAATAAAACCGTAGATTTCACATTTAAAACGCATTCTATTTCCAATAAAACCGTAGATTTCACATTTAAAACGCCTTCTATTTCCAATAAAACCGTAGATTTCACATTTAAAACGCATTCTATTTCCAATAAAACCGTAGATTTCACATTTAAAACGCATTCTATTTCCAATAAAACCGTAGATTTCACATTTAAAACGCATTCTATTTCCAATAAAACCGTAGATTTCACATTTAAAACGCATTCTATTTCCAATAAAACCGTAGATTTCACATTTAAAACGCATTCTATTTCCAATAAAACCGTAGATTTCACATTTAAAACGCATTCTATTTCCAATAAAACCGTAGATTTCACATTTAAAACGCATTCTATTTCCAATAAAACCGTAGATTTCACATTTAAAACGCATTCTATTTCCAATAAAACCGTAGATTTCACATTTAAAACGCCTTCTATTTCCAATAAAACCGTAGATTTCACATTTAAAACGCCTTCTATTTCCAATAAAACCGTAGATTTCACATTTAAAACTCATTCAATTTTCAATAAAACCGTAGATTTCACATTTAAAACTCATTCAATTTTCAATAAAACCGTAGATTTCACATTTAAAACGCATTCTATTTCCAATAAAACCGTAGATTTCACATTTAAAACGCATTCTATTTCCAATAAAACCGTAGATTTCACATTTAAAACGCATTCTATTTCCAATAAAACCGTAGATTTCACATTTAAAACGCCTTCAATTTCCAATAAAACCGTAGATTTCACATTTAAAACGCCTTCTATTTCCAATAAAACCGTAGATTTCACATTTAAAACGCATTCTATTTCCAATAAAACCGTAGACTTCACATTTAAAACGCCTTCTATTTCCAATAAAACCGTAGATTTCACATTTAAAACGCATTCTATTTCCAATAAAACCGTAGATTTCACATTTAAAACGCATTCTATTTCCAATAAAACCGTAGATTTCACATTTAAAACGCATTCTATTTCCAATAAAACCGTAGATTTCACATTTAAAATGCATTATATTTCCAATAAAACCGTAGATTTCACATTTAAAACGCATTCTATTTCCAATAAAACCGTAGATTTCACATTTAAAACGCCTTCTATTTCCAATAAAACCGTAGATTTCACATTTAAAACGCATTCTATTTCCAATAAAACCGTAGATTTCACATTTAAAACGCCTTCTATTTCCAATAAAACCGTAGATTTCACATTTAAAACGCCTTCTATTTCCAATAAAACCGTAGATTTCACATTTAAAACGCATTCTATTTCCAATAAAACCGTAGATTTCACATTTAAAACGCATTCTATTTCCAATAAAACCGTAGATTTCACATTTAAAACGCCTTCTATTTCCAATAAAACCGTAGATTTCACATTTAAAACGCCTTCTATTTCCAATAAAACCGTAGATTTCACATTTAAAACGCCTTCTATTTCCAATAAAACCGTAGATTTCACATTTAAAACTCATTCAATTTTCAATAAAACCGTAGATTTCACATTTAAAACGCATTATATTTCCAATAAAACCTAAGATTTCACATTTAAAACGCATTCTATTTCCAATAAAACCGTAGATTTCACATTTAAAACGCATTCTATTTCCAATAAAACCGTAGATTTCACATTTAAAACGCATTCTATTTCCAATAAAACCGTAGATTTCACATTTAAAACGCATTCTATTTCCAATAAAACCGTAGATTTCACATTTAAAACGCATTCTATTTCCAATAAAACCGTAGATTTCACATTTAAAACGCCTTCTATTTCCAATAAAACCGTAGATTTCACATTTAAAACGCCTTCTATTTCCAATAAAACCGTAGATTTCACATTTAAAACGCCTTCTATTTCCAATAAAACCGTAGATTTCACATTTAAAACGCATTCTATTTCCAATAAAACCGTAGATTTCACATTTAAAACGCATTCTATTTCCAATAAAACCGTAGATTTCACATTTAAAACGCATTCAATTTCCATCAAACCGTAGATTTCAAATTTAAAACGCATTCAATTTCCAATCAATTCGTAGATTTCACATTTAAAACGCATTCTATTTCCAATAAAACCGTAGATTTCACATTTAAAACGCATTCTATTTCCAATAAAACCGTAGATTTCACATTTAAAACGCATTCTATTTCCAATAAAACCGTAGATTTCACATTTAAAACGCCTTCTATTTCCAATAAAACCGTAGATTTCACATTTAAAACGCATTCTATTTCCAATAAAACCGTAGATTTCACATTTAAAACGCATTCTATTTCCAATAAAACCGTAGATTTCACATTTAAAACGCATTCTATTTCCAATAAAACCGTAGATTTCACATTTAAAACGCCTTCTATTTCCAATAAAACCGTAGATTTCACATTTAAAACGCCTTCTATTTCCAATAAAACCGTAGATTTCACATTTAAAACTCATTCAATTTTCAATAAAACCGTAGATTTCACATTTAAAACGCATTTTATTTCCAATAAAACCGTAGATTTCACATTTAAAACTCATTCAATTTTCAATAAAACCGTAGATTTCACATTTAAAACGCATTCTATTTCCAATAAAACCGTAGATTTCACATTTAAAACTCATTCAATTTCCAATAAAACCGTAGATTTCACATTTAAAACGCATTCTATTTCCAATAAAACCGTAGATTTCACATTTAAAACGCATTCTATTTCCAATAAAACCGTAGATTTCACATTTAAAACGCCTTCTATTTCCAATAAAACCGTAGATTTCACATTTAAAACGCCTTCTATTTCCAATAAAACCGTAGATTTCACATTTAAAACTCATTCAATTTTCAATAAAACCGTAGATTTCACATTTAAAACTCATTCAATTTTCAATAAAACCGTAGATTTCACATTTAAAACGCATTCTATTTCCAATAAAACCGTAGATTTCACATTTAAAACGCATTCTATTTCCAATAAAACCGTAGATTTCACATTTAAAACGCATTCTATTTCCAATAAAACCGTAGATTTCACATTTAAAACGCATTCTATTTCCAATAAAACCGTAGATTTCACATTTAAAACGCCTTCTATTTCCAATAAAACCGTAGATTTCACATTTAAAACTCATTCAATTTTCAATAAAACCGTAGATTTCACATTTAAAACGCCTTCTATTTCCAATAAAACCGTAGATTTCACATTTAAAACTCATTCAATTTTCAATAAAACCGTAGATTTCACATTTAAAACGCCTTCTATTTCCAATAAAACCGTAGATTTCACATTTAAAACGCCTTCTATTTCCAATAAAACCGTAGATTTCACATTTAAAACGCCTTCTATTTCCAATAAAACCGTAGATTTCACATTTAAAACTCATTCAATTTTCAATAAAACCGTAGATTTCACATTTAAAACGCATTCTATTTCCAATAAAACCGTAGATTTCACATTTAAAACGCCTTCTATTTCCAATAAAACCGTAGATTTCACATTTAAAACGCATTCTATTTCCAATAAAACCGTAGATTTCACATTTAAAACGCATTCTATTTCCAATAAAACCGTAGATTTCACATTTAAAATGCCTTCTATTTCCAATAAAACCGTAGATTTCACATTTAAAACGCCTTCTATTTCCAATAAAACCGTAGATTTCACATTTAAAACGCCTTCTATTTCCAATAAAACCGTAGATTTCACATTTAAAACGCATTCTATTTCCAATAAAACCGTAGATTTCACATTTAAAACGCCTTCTATTTCCAATAAAACCGTAGATTTCACATTTAAAACTCATTCAATTTTCAATAAAACCGTAGATTTCACATTTAAAACGCATTCTATTTCCAATAAAACCGTAGATTTCACATTTAAAACTCATTCAATTTTCAATAAAACCGTAGATTTCACATTTAAAACGCATTCTATTTCCAATAAAACCGTAGATTTCACATTTAAAACGCATTCTATTTCCAATAAAACCGTAGATTTCACATTTAAAACGCATTCTATTTCCAATAAAACCGTAGATTTCACATTTAAAACACATTCTATTTCCAATAAAACCGTAGATTTCACATTTAAAACGCATTCTATTTCCAATAAAACCGTAGATTTCACATTTAAAACTCATTCAATTTTCAATAAAACCGTAGATTTCACATTTAAAACGCATTCTATTTCCAATAAAACCGTAGATTTCACATTTAAAACGCATTCTATTTCCAATAAAACCGTAGATTTCACATTTAAAACGCATTCTATTTCCAATAAAACCGTAGATTTCACATTTAAAACACATTCTATTTCCAATAAAACCGTAGATTTCACATTTAAAACGCATTCTATTTCCAATAAAACCGTAGATTTCACATTTAAAACTCATTCAATTTTCAATAAAACCGTAGATTTCACATTTAAAACGCATTCTATTTCCAATAAAACCGTAGATTTCACATTTAAAACGCATTCTATTTCCAATAAAACCGTAGATTTCACATTTAAAACGCATTCTATTTCCAATAAAACCGTAGATTTCACATTTAAAACGCATTCTATTTCCAATAAAACCGTAGATTTCACATTTAAAACGCATTCTATTTCCAATAAAACCGTAGATTTCACATTTAAAATGCCTTCTATTTCCAATAAAACCGTAGATTTGACATTTAAAACGCATTCTATTTCCAATAAAACCGTAGATTTCACATTTAAAACTCATTCAATTTTCAATAAAACCGTAGATTTCACATTTAAAACGCATTCTATTTCCAATAAAACCGTAGATTTCACATTTAAAACGCATTCTATTTCCAATAAAACCGTAGATTTCACATTTAAAACGCCTTCTATTTCCAATAAAACCGTAGATTTCACATTTAAAACTCATTCAATTTCCAATAAAACCGTAGATTTCACATTTAAAACGCATTCTATTTCCAATAAAACCGTAGATTTCACATTTAAAACGCATTCTATTTCCAATAAAACCGTAGATTTCACATTTAAAACGCATTCTATTTCCAATAAAACCGTAGATTTCACATTTAAAACGCATTCTATTTCCAATAAAACCGTAGATTTCACATTTAAAACGCATTCTATTTCCAATAAAACCGTAGATTTCACATTTAAAACGCATTCTATTTCCAATAAAACCGTAGATTTCACATTTAAAACGCATTCTATTTCCAATAAAACCGTAGATTTCACATTTAAAACGCATTCTATTTCCAATAAAACCGTAGATTTCACATTTAAAACGCATTCTATTTCCAATAAAACCGTAGATTTCACATTTAAAATGCCTTCTATTTCCAATAAAAAAGTAGATTTCACATTTAAAACGCATTCTATTTCCAATAAAACCGTAGATTTCACATTTAAAATGCCTTCTATTTCCAATAAAACCGTAGATTTCACATTTAAAACGCCTTCTATTTCCAATAAAACCGTAGATTTCACATTTAAAACGCCTTCTATTTCCAATAAAACCGTAGATTTCACATTTAAAACGCATTCTATTTCCAATAAAACCGTAGATTTCACATTTAAAACTCATTCAATTTTCAATAAAACCGTAGATTTCACATTTAAAACGCCTTCTATTTCCAATAAAACCGTAGATTTCACATTTAAAACGCCTTCTATTTCCAATAAAACCGTAGATTTCACATTTAAAACTCATTCAATTTTCAATAAAACCGTAGATTTCACATTTAAAACTCATTCAATTTTCAATAAAACCGTAGATTTCACATTTAAAACGCATTCTATTTCCAATAAAACCGTAGATTTCACATTTAAAACGCATTCTATTTCCAATAAAACCGTAGATTTCACATTTAAAACGCATTCTATTTCCAATAAAACCGTAGATTTCACATTTAAAACGCATTCTATTTCCAATAAAACCGTAGATTTCACATTTAAAACGCCTTCTATTTCCAATAAAACCGTAGATTTCACATTTAAAACGCCTTCTATTTCCAATAAAACCGTAGATTTCACATTTAAAACTCATTCAATTTTCAATAAAACCGTAGATTTCACATTTAAAACTCATTCAATTTTCAATAAAACCGTAGATTTCACATTTAAAACTCATTCAATTTTCAATAAAACCGTAGATTTCACATTTAAAACGCATTCTATTTCCAATAAAACCGTAGATTTCACATTTAAAACGCATTCTATTTCCAATAAAACCGTAGATTTCACATTTAAAACGCATTCTATTTCCAATAAAACCGTAGATTTCACATTTAAAACGCATTCTATTTCCAATAAAACCGTAGATTTCACATTTAAAACGCATTCTATTTCCAATAAAACCGTAGATTTCACATTTAAAACGCCTTCTATTTCCAATAAAACCGTAGATTTCACATTTAAAACTCATTCAATTTTCAATAAAACCGTAGATTTCACATTTAAAACGCCTTCTATTTCCAATAAAACCGTAGATTTCACATTTAAAACGCATTCTATTTCCAATAAAACCGTAGATTTCACATTTAAAACGCATTCTATTTCCAATAAAACCGTAGATTTCACATTTAAAACGCCTTCTATTTCCAATAAAACCGTAGATTTCACATTTAAAATGCCTTCTATTTCCAATAAAACCGTAGATTTCACATTTAAAACGCCTTCTATTTCCAATAAAACCGTAGATTTCACATTTAAAACGCCTTCTATTTCCAATAAAACCGTAGATTTCACATTTAAAACGCCTTCTATTTCCAATAAAACCGTAGATTTCACATTTAAAACGCCTTCTATTTCCAATAAAACCGTAGATTTCACATTTAAAACTCATTCAATTTTCAATAAAACCGTAGATTTCACATTTAAAACGCATTCTATTTCCAATAAAACCGTAGATTTCACATTTAAAACTCATTCAATTTTCAATAAAACCGTAGATTTCACATTTAAAACGCATTCTATTTCCAATAAAACCGTAGATTTCACATTTAAAACGCCTTCTATTTCCAATAAAACCGTAGATTTCACATTTAAAACGCCTTCTATTTCCAATAAAACCGTAGATTTCACATTTAAAACGCATTCTATTTCCAATAAAACCGTAGATTTCACATTTAAAACGCCTTCTATTTCCAATAAAACCGTAGATTTCACATTTAAAACGCCTTCTATTTCCAATAAAACCGTAGATTTCACATTTAAAACGCATTCTATTTCCAATAAAACCGTAGATTTCACATTTAAAACGCATTCTATTTCCAATAAAACCGTAGATTTCACATTTAAAACGCCTTCTATTTCCAATAAAACCGTAGATTTCACATTTAAAACGCATTCTATTTCCAATAAAACCGTAGATTTCACATTTAAAACGCATTCTATTTCCAATAAAACCGTAGATTTCACATTTAAAACTCATTCAATTTTCAATAAAACCGTAGATTTCACATTTAAAACGCCTTCTATTTCCAATAAAACCGTAGATTTCACATTTAAAACGCATTCTATTTCCAATAAAACCGTAGATTTCACATTTAAAACGCATTCTATTTCCAATAAAACCGTAGATTTCACATTTAAAACGCATTCTATTTCCAATAAAACCGTAGATTTCACATTTAAAACGCCTTCTATTTCCAATAAAACCGTAGATTTCACATTTAAAACGCATTCTATTTCCAATAAAACCGTAGATTTCACATTTAAAACGCATTCTATTTCCAATAAAACCGTAGATTTCACATTTAAAACGCATTCTATTTCCAATAAAACCGTAGATTTCACATTTAAAATGCCTTCTATTTCCAATAAAACCGTAGATTTCACATTTAAAACGCCTTCTATTTCCAATAAAACCGTAGATTTCACATTTAAAACGCATTCTATTTCCAATAAAACCGTAGATTTCACATTTAAAATGCCTTCTATTTCCAATAAAACCGTAGATTTCACATTTAAAACGCCTTCTATTTCCAATAAAACCGTAGATTTCACATTTAAAACGCCTTCTATTTCCAATAAAACCGTAGATTTCACATTTAAAACGCATTCTATTTCCAATAAAACCGTAGATTTCACATTTAAAACGCATTCTATTTCCAATAAAACCGTAGATTTCACATTTAAAACGCATTCTATTTCCAATAAAACCGTAGATTTCACATTTAAAACGCATTCTATTTCCAATAAAACCGTAGATTTCACATTTAAAATGCCTTCTATTTCCAATAAAACCGTAGATTTCACATTTAAAACGCCTTCTATTTCCAATAAAACCGTAGATTTCACATTTAAAACGCCTTCTATTTCCAATAAAACCGTAGATTTCACATTTAAAACGCATTCTATTTCCAATAAAACCGTAGATTTCACATTTAAAACGCCTTCTATTTCCAATAAAACCGTAGATTTCACATTTAAAACTCATTCAATTTTCAATAAAACCGTAGATTTCACATTTAAAACGCATTCTATTTCCAATAAAACCGTAGATTTCACATTTAAAACTCATTCAATTTTCAATAAAACCGTAGATTTCACATTTAAAACGCATTCTATTTCCAATAAAACCGTAGATTTCACATTTAAAACGCATTCTATTTCCAATAAAACCGTAGATTTCACATTTAAAACGCATTCTATTTCCAATAAAACCGTAGATTTCACATTTAAAACACATTCTATTTCCAATAAAACCGTAGATTTCACATTTAAAACGCATTCTATTTCCAATAAAACCGTAGATTTCACATTTAAAACGCATTCTATTTCCAATAAAACCGTAGATTTCACATTTAAAACGCCTTCTATTTCCAATAAAACCGTAGATTTCACATTTAAAACTCATTCAATTTCCAATAAAACCGTAGATTTCACATTTAAAACGCATTCTATTTCCAATAAAACCGTAGATTTCACATTTAAAACGCATTCTATTTCCAATAAAACCGTAGATTTCACATTTAAAACGCATTCTATTTCCAATAAAACCGTAGATTTCACATTTAAAACGCATTCTATTTCCAATAAAACTGTAGATTTCACATTTAAAACGCATTCTATTTCCAATAAAACCGTAGATTTCACATTTAAAACGCATTCTATTTCCAATAAAACCGTAGATTTCACATTTAAAACGCATTCTATTTCCAATAAAACCGTAGATTTCACATTTAAAACGCATTCTATTTCCAATAAAACCGTAGATTTCACATTTAAAACGCATTCTATTTCCAATAAAACCGTAGATTTCACATTTAAAACGCATTCTATTTCCAATAAAACCGTAGATTTCACATTTAAAACGCATTCTATTTCCAATAAAACCGTAGATTTCACATTTAAAACGCATTCTATTTCCAATAAAACCGTAGATTTCACATTTAAAACTCATTCTATTTCCAATAAAACCGTAGATTTCACATTTAAAACGCCTTCTATTTCCAATAAAACCGTAGATTTCACATTTAAAACTCATTCAATTTTCAATAAAACCGTAGATTTCACATTTAAAACGCATTCTATTTCCAATAAAACCGTAGATTTCACATTTAAAACGCATTCTATTTCCAATAAAACCGTAGATTTCACATTTAAAACGCCTTCAATTTCCAATAAAACCGTAGATTTCACATTTAAAACGCCTTCTATTTCCAATAAAACCGTAGATTTCACATTTAAAACGCATTCTATTTCCAATAAAACCGTAGACTTCACATTTAAAACGCCTTCTATTTCCAATAAAACCGTAGATTTCACATTTAAAACGCATTCTATTTCCAATAAAACCGTAGATTTCACATTTAAAACGCATTCTATTTCCAATAAAACCGTAGATTTCACATTTAAAACGCCTTCAATTTCCAATAAAACCGTAGATTTCACATTTAAAACGCCTTCTATTTCCAATAAAACCGTAGATTTCACATTTAAAACGCATTCTATTTCCAATAAAACCGTAGACTTCACATTTAAAACGCCTTCTATTTCCAATAAAACCGTAGATTTCACATTTAAAACGCCTTCAATTTCCAATAAAACCGTAGATTTCACATTTAAAACGCCTTCTATTTCCAATAAAACCGTAGATTTCACATTTAAAACGCATTCTATTTCCAATAAAACCGTAGACTTCACATTTAAAACGCCTTCTATTTCCAATAAAACCGTAGATTTCACATTTAAAACGCATTCTATTTCCAATAAAACCGTAGATTTCACATTTAAAACGCATTCTATTTCCAATAAAACCGTAGATTTCACATTTAAAACGCATTCTATTTCCAATAAAACCGTAGATTTCACATTTAAAACGCATTATATTTCCAATAAAACCGTAGATTTCACATTTAAAACGCATTCTATTTCCAATAAAACCGTAGATTTCACATTTAAAACGCCTTCTATTTCCAATAAAACCGTAGATTTCACATTTAAAACGCCTTCTATTTCCAATAAAACCGTAGATTTCACATTTAAAACTCATTCAATTTTCAATAAAACCGTAGATTTCACATTTAAAACGCCTTCTATTTCCAATAAAACCGTAGATTTCACATTTAAAACGCATTCTATTTCCAATAAAACCGTAGATTTCACATTTAAAACGCATTCTATTTCCAATAAAACCGTAGATTTCACATTTAAAACGCATTCTATTTCCAATAAAACCGTAGATTTCACATTTAAAACGCATTCTATTTCCAATAAAACCGTAGATTTCACATTTAAAACGCATTCTATTTCCAATAAAACCGTAGATTTCACATTTAAAACGCATTCTATTTCCAATAAAACCGTAGATTTCACATTTAAAACGCATTCTATTTCCAATAAAACCGTAGATTTCACATTTAAAACGCATTCTATTTCCAATAAAACCGTAGATTTCACATTTAAAACGCATTCTATTTCCAATAAAACCGTAGATTTCACATTTAAAACGCATTCTATTTCCAATAAAACCGTAGATTTCACATTTAAAACGCATTCTATTTCCAATAAAACCGTAGATTTCACATTTAAAACGCATTCTATTTCCAATAAAACCGTAGATTTCACATTTAAAACGCATTCTATTTCCAATAAAACCGTAGATTTCACATTTAAAACGCATTCTATTTCCAATAAAACCGTAGATTTCACATTTAAAACGCATTCTATTTCCAATAAAACCGTAGATTTCACATTTAAAACGCATTCTATTTCCAATAAAACCGTAGATTTCACATTTAAAACGCATTCTATTTCCAATAAAACCGTAGATTTCACATTTAAAACTCATTCTATTTCCAATAAAACCGTAGATTTCACATTTAAAACGCCTTCTATTTCCAATAAAACCGTAGATTTCACATTTAAAACTCATTCAATTTTCAATAAAACCGTAGATTTCACATTTAAAACGCATTCTATTTCCAATAAAACCGTAGATTTCACATTTAAAACGCATTCTATTTCCAATAAAACCGTAGATTTCACATTTAAAACGCCTTCAATTTCCAATAAAACCGTAGATTTCACATTTAAAACGCCTTCTATTTCCAATAAAACCGTAGATTTCACATTTAAAACGCATTCTATTTCCAATAAAACCGTAGACTTCACATTTAAAACGCCTTCTATTTCCAATAAAACCGTAGATTTCACATTTAAAACGCATTCTATTTCCAATAAAACCGTAGATTTCACATTTAAAACGCCTTCAATTTCCAATAAAACCGTAGATTTCACATTTAAAACGCCTTCTATTTCCAATAAAACCGTAGATTTCACATTTAAAACGCATTCTATTTCCAATAAAACCGTAGACTTCACATTTAAAACGCCTTCTATTTCCAATAAAACCGTAGATTTCACATTTAAAACGCATTCTATTTCCAATAAAACCGTAGATTTCACATTTAAAACGCATTCTATTTCCAATAAAACCGTAGATTTCACATTTAAAACGCATTCTATTTCCAATAAAACCGTAGATTTCACATTTAAAACGCATTATATTTCCAATAAAACCGTAGATTTCACATTTAAAACGCATTCTATTTCCAATAAAACCGTAGATTTCACATTTAAAACGCCTTCTATTTCCAATAAAACCGTAGATTTCACATTTAAAACGCATTCTATTTCCAATAAAACCGTAGATTTCACATTTAAAACGCATTCTATTTCCAATAAAACCGTAGATTTCACATTTAAAACGCCTTCTATTTCCAATAAAACCGTAGATTTCACATTTAAAACGCCTTCTATTTCCAATAAAACCGTAGATTTCACATTTAAAACTCATTCAATTTTCAATAAAACCGTAGATTTCACATTTAAAACGCATTCTATTTCCAATAAAACCGTAGATTTCACATTTAAAACGCATTCTATTTCCAATAAAACCGTAGATTTCACATTTAAAACTCATTCTATTTCCAATAAAACCGTAGATTTCACATTTAAAACGCATTCTATTTCCAATAAAACCGTAGATTTCACATTTAAAACGCATTCTATTTCCAATAAAACCGTAGATTTCACATTTAAAACGCATTCTATTTCCAATAAAACCGTAGATTTCACATTTAAAACGCATTCTATTTCCAATAAAACCGTAGATTTCACATTTAAAACTCATTCTATTTCCAATAAAACCGTAGATTTCACATTTAAAACGCCTTCTATTTCCAATAAAACCGTAGATTTCACATTTAAAACTCATTCAATTTTCAATAAAACCGTAGATTTCACATTTAAAACGCATTCTATTTCCAATAAAACCGTAGATTTCACATTTAAAACGCATTCTATTTCCAATAAAACCGTAGATTTCACATTTAAAACGCCTTCAATTTCCAATAAAACCGTAGATTTCACATTTAAAACGCCTTCTATTTCCAATAAAACCGTAGATTTCACATTTAAAACGCATTCTATTTCCAATAAAACCGTAGACTTCACATTTAAAACGCCTTCTATTTCCAATAAAACCGTAGATTTCACATTTAAAACGCATTCTATTTCCAATAAAACCGTAGATTTCACATTTAAAACGCATTCTATTTCCAATAAAACCGTAGATTTCACATTTAAAACGCCTTCAATTTCCAATAAAACCGTAGATTTCACATTTAAAACGCCTTCTATTTCCAATAAAACCGTAGATTTCACATTTAAAACGCATTCTATTTCCAATAAAACCGTAGACTTCACATTTAAAACGCCTTCTATTTCCAATAAAACCGTAGATTTCACATTTAAAACGCCTTCAATTTCCAATAAAACCGTAGATTTCACATTTAAAACGCCTTCTATTTCCAATAAAACCGTAGATTTCACATTTAAAACGCATTCTATTTCCAATAAAACCGTAGACTTCACATTTAAAACGCCTTCTATTTCCAATAAAACCGTAGATTTCACATTTAAAACGCATTCTATTTCCAATAAAACCGTAGATTTCACATTTAAAACGCATTCTATTTCCAATAAAACCGTAGATTTCACATTTAAAACGCATTCTATTTCCAATAAAACCGTAGATTTCACATTTAAAACGCATTATATTTCCAATAAAACCGTAGATTTCACATTTAAAACGCATTCTATTTCCAATAAAACCGTAGATTTCACATTTAAAACGCCTTCTATTTCCAATAAAACCGTAGATTTCACATTTAAAACGCCTTCTATTTCCAATAAAACCGTAGATTTCACATTTAAAACTCATTCAATTTTCAATAAAACCGTAGATTTCACATTTAAAACGCCTTCTATTTCCAATAAAACCGTAGATTTCACATTTAAAACGCATTCTATTTCCAATAAAACCGTAGATTTCACATTTAAAACGCATTCTATTTCCAATAAAACCGTAGATTTCACATTTAAAACGCATTCTATTTCCAATAAAACCGTAGATTTCACATTTAAAACGCATTCTATTTCCAATAAAACCGTAGATTTCACATTTAAAACGCATTCTATTTCCAATAAAACCGTAGATTTCACATTTAAAACGCATTCTATTTCCAATAAAACCGTAGATTTCACATTTAAAACGCATTCTATTTCCAATAAAACCGTAGATTTCACATTTAAAACGCATTCTATTTCCAATAAAACCGTAGATTTCACATTTAAAACGCATTCTATTTCCAATAAAACCGTAGATTTCACATTTAAAACGCATTCTATTTCCAATAAAACCGTAGATTTCACATTTAAAACGCATTCTATTTCCAATAAAACCGTAGATTTCACATTTAAAACGCATTCTATTTCCAATAAAACCGTAGATTTCACATTTAAAACGCATTCTATTTCCAATAAAACCGTAGATTTCACATTTAAAACGCATTCTATTTCCAATAAAACCGTAGATTTCACATTTAAAACGCATTCTATTTCCAATAAAACCGTAGATTTCACATTTAAAACGCATTCTATTTCCAATAAAACCGTAGATTTCACATTTAAAACGCATTCTATTTCCAATAAAACCGTAGATTTCACATTTAAAACTCATTCTATTTCCAATAAAACCGTAGATTTCACATTTAAAACGCCTTCTATTTCCAATAAAACCGTAGATTTCACATTTAAAACTCATTCAATTTTCAATAAAACCGTAGATTTCACATTTAAAACGCATTCTATTTCCAATAAAACCGTAGATTTCACATTTAAAACGCATTCTATTTCCAATAAAACCGTAGATTTCACATTTAAAACGCCTTCAATTTCCAATAAAACCGTAGATTTCACATTTAAAACGCCTTCTATTTCCAATAAAACCGTAGATTTCACATTTAAAACGCATTCTATTTCCAATAAAACCGTAGACTTCACATTTAAAACGCCTTCTATTTCCAATAAAACCGTAGATTTCACATTTAAAACGCATTCTATTTCCAATAAAACCGTAGATTTCACATTTAAAACGCCTTCAATTTCCAATAAAACCGTAGATTTCACATTTAAAACGCCTTCTATTTCCAATAAAACCGTAGATTTCACATTTAAAACGCATTCTATTTCCAATAAAACCGTAGACTTCACATTTAAAACGCCTTCTATTTCCAATAAAACCGTAGATTTCACATTTAAAACGCATTCTATTTCCAATAAAACCGTAGATTTCACATTTAAAACGCATTCTATTTCCAATAAAACCGTAGATTTCACATTTAAAACGCATTCTATTTCCAATAAAACCGTAGATTTCACATTTAAAACGCATTATATTTCCAATAAAACCGTAGATTTCACATTTAAAACGCATTCTATTTCCAATAAAACCGTAGATTTCACATTTAAAACGCCTTCTATTTCCAATAAAACCGTAGATTTCACATTTAAAACGCATTCTATTTCCAATAAAACCGTAGATTTCACATTTAAAACGCATTCTATTTCCAATAAAACCGTAGATTTCACATTTAAAACGCCTTCTATTTCCAATAAAACCGTAGATTTCACATTTAAAACGCCTTCTATTTCCAATAAAACCGTAGATTTCACATTTAAAACTCATTCAATTTTCAATAAAACCGTAGATTTCACATTTAAAACGCATTCTATTTCCAATAAAACCGTAGATTTCACATTTAAAACGCATTCTATTTCCAATAAAACCGTAGATTTCACATTTAAAACTCATTCTATTTCCAATAAAACCGTAGATTTCACATTTAAAACGCATTCTATTTCCAATAAAACCGTAGATTTCACATTTAAAACGCCTTCTATTTCCAATAAAACCGTAGATTTCACATTTAAAACGCATTCTATTTCCAATAAAACCGTAGATTTCACATTTAAAACGCCTTCTATTTCCAATAAAACCGTAGATTTCACATTTAAAACGCATTCTATTTCCAATAAAACCGTAGATTTCACATTTAAAACGCATTCTATTTCCAATAAAACCGTAGATTTCACATTTAAAACGCATTCTATTTCCAATAAAACCGTAGATTTCACATTTAAAACGCCTTCTATTTCCAATAAAACCGTAGATTTCACATTTAAAACGCATTCTATTTCCAATAAAACCGTAGATTTCACATTTAAAACGCCTTCTATTTCCAATAAAACCGTAGATTTCACATTTAAAACGCCTTCTTTTTTCAATAAAACCGTAGATTTCACATTTAAAACTCATTCAATTTTCAATAAAACCGTAGATTTCACATTTAAAACGCATTTTATTTCCAATAAAACCGTAGATTTCACATTTAAAACTCATTCAATTTTCAATAAAACCGTAGATTTCACATTTAAAACGCATTCTATTTCCAATAAAACCGTAGATTTCACATTTAAAACTCATTCAATTTCCAATAAAACCGTAGATTTCACATTTAAAACGCATTCTATTTCCAATAAAACCGTAGATTTCACATTTAAAACGCATTCTATTTCCAATAAAACCGTAGATTTCACATTTAAAACGCCTTCTATTTCCAATAAAACCGTAGATTTCACATTTAAAACGCATTCTATTTCCAATAAAACCGTAGATTTCACATTTAAAACGCATTCTATTTCCAATAAAACCGTAGATTTCACATTTAAAACGCATTCTATTTCCAATAAAACCGTAGATTTCACATTTAAAACGCATTCTATTTCCAATAAAACCGTAGATTTCACATTTAAAACGCATTCTATTTCCAATAAAACCGTAGATTTCACATTTAAAACGCATTCTATTTCCAATAAAACCGTAGATTTCACATTTAAAACGCCTTCTATTTCCAATAAAACCGTAGATTTCACATTTAAAACGCCTTCTATTTCCAATAAAACCGTAGATTTCACATTTAAAACTCATTCAATTTTCAATAAAACCGTAGATTTCACATTTAAAACTCATTCAATTTTCAATAAAACCGTAGATTTCACATTTAAAACGCATTCTATTTCCAATAAAACCGTAGATTTCACATTTAAAACGCATTCTATTTCCAATAAAACCGTAGATTTCACATTTAAAACGCATTCTATTTCCAATAAAACCGTAGATTTCACATTTAAAACGCATTCTATTTCCAATAAAACCGTAGATTTCACATTTAAAACGCATTCTATTTCCAATAAAACCGTAGATTTCACATTTAAAACGCCTTCTATTTCCAATAAAACCGTAGATTTCACATTTAAAACTCATTCAATTTTCAATAAAACCGTAGATTTCACATTTAAAACGTATTCTATTTCCAATAAAACCGTAGATTTCACATTTAAAACGCATTCTATTTCCAATAAAACCGTAGATTTCACATTTAAAACGCATTCTATTTCCAATAAAACCGTAGATTTCACATTTAAAACGCCTTCTATTTCCAATAAAACCGTAGATTTCACATTTAAAACGCCTTCTATTTCCAATAAAACCGTAGATTTCACATTTAAAACTCATTCAATTTTCAATAAAACCGTAGATTTCACATTTAAAACTCATTCAATTTTCAATAAAACCGTAGATTTCACATTTAAAACGCATTCTATTTCCAATAAAACCGTAGATTTCACATTTAAAACGCATTCTATTTCCAATAAAACCGTAGATTTCACATTTAAAACGCATTCTATTTCCAATAAAACCGTAGATTTCACATTTAAAACGCATTCTATTTCCAATAAAACCGTAGATTTCACATTTAAAACGCCTTCTATTTCCAATAAAACCGTAGATTTCACATTTAAAACGCCTTCTATTTCCAATAAAACCGTAGATTTCACATTTAAAACTCATTCAATTTTCAATAAAACCGTAGATTTCACATTTAAAACGCATTCTATTTCCAATAAAACCGTAGATTTCACATTTAAAACTCATTCAATTTTCAATAAAACCGTAGATTTCACATTTAAAACGCATTCTATTTCCAATAAAACCGTAGATTTCACATTTAAAACGCCTTCTATTTCCAATAAAACCGTAGATTTCACATTTAAAACGCCTTCTATTTCCAATAAAACCGTAGATTTCACATTTAAAACGCATTCTATTTCCAATAAAACCGTAGATTTCACATTTAAAACGCATTCTATTTCCAATAAAACCGTAGATTTCACATTTAAAACGCCTTCTATTTCCAATAAAACCGTAGATTTCACATTTAAAACGCATTCTATTTCCAATAAAACCGTAGATTTCACATTTAAAACGCCTTCTATTTCCAATAAAACCGTAGATTTCACATTTAAAACGCCTTCTATTTCCAATAAAACCGTAGATTTCACATTTAAAACGTATTCTATTTCCAATAAAACCGTAGATTTCACATTTAAAACGCATTCTATTTCCAATAAAACCGTAGATTTCACATTTAAAACGCATTCTATTTCCAATAAAACCGTAGATTTCACATTTAAAACGCCTTCTATTTCCAATAAAACCGTAGATTTCACATTTAAAACGCCTTCTATTTCCAATAAAACCGTAGATTTCACATTTAAAACTCATTCAATTTTCAATAAAACCGTAGATTTCACATTTAAAACGCCTTCTATTTCCAATAAAACCGTAGATTTCACATTTAAAACGCCTTCTATTTCCAATAAAACCGTAGATTTCACATTTAAAACGCATTCTATTTCCAATAAAACCGTAGATTTCACATTTAAAACGCATTCTATTTCCAATAAAACCGTAGATTTCACATTTAAAACGCCTTCTATTTCCAATAAAACCGTAGATTTCACATTTAAAACGCCTTCTATTTCCAATAAAACCGTAGATTTCACATTTAAAACGCATTCTATTTCCAATAAAACCGTAGATTTCACATTTAAAACGCATTCTATTTCCAATAAAACCGTAGATTTCACATTTAAAATGCCTTCTATTTCCAATAAAACCGTAGATTTCACATTTAAAACGCCTTCTATTTCCAATAAAACCGTAGATTTCACATTTAAAACGCCTTCTATTTCCAATAAAACCGTAGATTTCACATTTAAAACGCATTCTATTTCCAATAAAACCGTAGATTTCACATTTAAAACGCATTCTATTTCCAATAAAACCGTAGATTTCACATTTAAAACGCATTCTATTTCCAATAAAACCGTAGATTTCACATTTAAAACGCATTCTATTTCCAATAAAACCGTAGATTTCACATTTAAAATGCCTTCTATTTCCAATAAAACCGTAGATTTCACATTTAAAACGCCTTCTATTTCCAATAAAACCGTAGATTTCACATTTAAAACGCCTTCTATTTCCAATAAAACCGTAGATTTCACATTTAAAACGCATTCTATTTCCAATAAAACCGTAGATTTCACATTTAAAACGCCTTCTATTTCCAATAAAACCGTAAATTTCACATTTAAAACTCATTCAATTTTCAATAAAACCGTAGATTTCACATTTAAAACGCATTCTATTTCCAATAAAACCGTAGATTTCACATTTAAAACTCATTCAATTTTCAATAAAACCGTAGATTTCACATTTAAAACGCATTCTATTTCCAATAAAACCGTAGATTTCACATTTAAAACTCATTCAATTTTCAATAAAACCGTAGATTTCACATTTAAAACGCATTCTATTTCCAATAAAACCGTAGATTTCACATTTAAAACGCATTCTATTTCCAATAAAACCGTAGATTTCACATTTAAAACGCCTTCTATTTCCAATAAAACCGTAGATTTCACATTTAAAACGCATTCTATTTCCAATAAAACCGTAGATTTCACATTTAAAACGCCTTCTATTTCCAATAAAACCGTAGATTTCACATTTAAAACGCCTTCTATTTCCAATAAAACCGTAGATTTCACATTTAAAACGTATTCTATTTCCAATAAAACCGTAGATTTCACATTTAAAACGCATTCTATTTCCAATAAAACCGTAGATTTCACATTTAAAACGCATTCTATTTCCAATAAAACCGTAGATTTCACATTTAAAACGCCTTCTATTTCCAATAAAACCGTAGATTTCACATTTAAAACGCCTTCTATTTCCAATAAAACCGTAGATTTCACATTTAAAACTCATTCAATTTTCAATAAAACCGTAGATTTCACATTTAAAACGCCTTCTATTTCCAATAAAACCGTAGATTTCACATTTAAAACGCCTTCTATTTCCAATAAAACCGTAGATTTCACATTTAAAACGCATTCTATTTCCAATAAAACCGTAGATTTCACATTTAAAACGCATTCTATTTCCAATAAAACCGTAGATTTCACATTTAAAACGCCTTCTATTTCCAATAAAACCGTAGATTTCACATTTAAAACGCCTTCTATTTCCAATAAAACCGTAGATTTCACATTTAAAACGCATTCTATTTCCAATAAAACCGTAGATTTCACATTTAAAACGCATTCTATTTCCAATAAAACCGTAGATTTCACATTTAAAATGCCTTCTATTTCCAATAAAACCGTAGATTTCACATTTAAAACGCCTTCTATTTCCAATAAAACCGTAGATTTCACATTTAAAACGCCTTCTATTTCCAATAAAACCGTAGATTTCACATTTAAAACGCATTCTATTTCCAATAAAACCGTAGATTTCACATTTAAAACGCATTCTATTTCCAATAAAACCGTAGATTTCACATTTAAAACGCATTCTATTTCCAATAAAACCGTAGATTTCACATTTAAAACGCATTCTATTTCCAATAAAACCGTAGATTTCACATTTAAAATGCCTTCTATTTCCAATAAAACCGTAGATTTCACATTTAAAACTCATTCAATTTTCAATAAAACCGTAGATTTCACATTTAAAACGCCTTCTATTTCCAATAAAACCGTAGATTTCACATTTAAAACGCATTCTATTTCCAATAAAACCGTAGATTTCACATTTAAAACGCATTCTATTTCCAATAAAACCGTAGATTTCACATTTAAAACGCATTCTATTTCCAATAAAACCGTAGATTTCACATTTAAAACACATTCTATTTCCAATAAAACCGTAGATTTCACATTTAAAACGCATTCTATTTCCAATAAAACCGTAGATTTCACATTTAAAACTCATTCAATTTTCAATAAAACCGTAGATTTCACATTTAAAACGCATTCTATTTCCAATAAAACCGTAGATTTCACATTTAAAACGCATTCTATTTCCAATAAAACCGTAGATTTCACATTTAAAACGCATTCTATTTCCAATAAAACCGTAGATTTCACATTTAAAACGCATTCTATTTCCAATAAAACCGTAGATTTCACATTTAAAACGCATTCTTTTTCCAATAAAACCGTAGATTTCACATTTAAAATGCCTTCTATTTCCAATAAAACCGTAGATTTCACATTTAAAACGCCTTCTATTTCCAATAAAACCGTAGATTTCACATTTAAAACGCCTTCTATTTCCAATAAAACCGTAGATTTCACATTTAAAACGCATTCTATTTCCAATAAAACCGTAGATTTCACATTTAAAACGCCTTCTATTTCCAATAAAACCGTAGATTTCACATTTAAAACTCATTCAATTTTCAATAAAACCGTAGATTTCACATTTAAAACGCATTCTATTTCCAATAAAACCGTAGATTTCACATTTAAAACGCCTTCTATTTCCAATAAAACCGTAGATTTCACATTTAAAACGCCTTCTTTTTTCAATAAAACCGTAGATTTCACATTTAAAACTCATTCAATTTTCAATAAAACCGTAGATTTCACATTTAAAACGCATTTTATTTCCAATAAAACCGTAGATTTCACATTTAAAACTCATTCAATTTTCAATAAAACCGTAGATTTCACATTTAAAACGCATTCTATTTCCAATAAAACCGTAGATTTCACATTTAAAACTCATTCAATTTCCAATAAAACCGTAGATTTCACATTTAAAACGCATTCTATTTCCAATAAAACCGTAGATTTCACATTTAAAACGCATTCTATTTCCAATAAAACCGTAGATTTCACATTTAAAACGCCTTCTATTTCCAATAAAACCGTAGATTTCACATTTAAAACGCATTCTATTTCCAATAAAACCGTAGATTTCACATTTAAAACGCATTCTATTTCCAATAAAACCGTAGATTTCACATTTAAAACGCATTCTATTTCCAATAAAACCGTAGATTTCACATTTAAAACGCATTCTATTTCCAATAAAACCGTAGATTTCACATTTAAAACGCATTCTATTTCCAATAAAACCGTAGATTTCACATTTAAAACGCATTCTATTTCCAATAAAACCGTAGATTTCACATTTAAAACGCATTCTATTTCCAATAAAACCGTAGATTTCACATTTAAAACGCCTTCTATTTCCAATAAAACCGTAGATTTCACATTTAAAACGCCTTCTATTTCCAATAAAACCGTAGATTTCACATTTAAAACTCATTCAATTTTCAATAAAACCGTAGATTTCACATTTAAAACGCCTTCTATTTCCAATAAAACCGTAGATTTCACATTTAAAACTCATTCAATTTTCAATAAAACCGTAGATTTCACATTTAAAACGCATTCTATTTCCAATAAAACCGTAGATTTCACATTTAAAACGCATTCTATTTCCAATAAAACCGTAGATTTCACATTTAAAACGCATTCTATTTCCAATAAAACCGTAGATTTCACATTTAAAACGCATTCTATTTCCAATAAAACCGTAGATTTCACATTTAAAACGCATTCTATTTCCAATAAAACCGTAGATTTCACATTTAAAACGCATTCTATTTCCAATAAAACCGTAGATTTCACATTTAAAACGCATTCTATTTCCAATAAAACCGTAGATTTCACATTTAAAACGCATTCTATTTCCAATAAAACCGTAGATTTCACATTTAAAACGCATTCTATTTCCAATAAAACCGTAGATTTCACATTTAAAACGCATTCTATTTCCAATAAAACCGTAGATTTCACATTTAAAACGCATTCTATTTCCAATAAAACCGTAGATTTCACATTTAAAACGCATTCTATTTCCAATAAAACCGTAGATTTCACATTTAAAACGCATTCTATTTCCAATAAAACCGTAGATTTCACATTTAAAACGCATTCTATTTCCAATAAAACCGTAGATTTCACATTTAAAACGCATTCTATTTCCAATAAAACCGTAGATTTCACATTTAAAACTCATTCTATTTCCAATAAAACCGTAGATTTCACATTTAAAACGCCTTCTATTTCCAATAAAACCGTAGATTTCACATTTAAAACTCATTCAATTTTCAATAAAACCGTAGATTTCACATTTAAAACGCATTCTATTTCCAATAAAACCGTAGATTTCACATTTAAAACGCATTCTATTTCCAATAAAACCGTAGATTTCACATTTAAAACGCCTTCAATTTCCAATAAAACCGTAGATTTCACATTTAAAACGCCTTCTATTTCCAATAAAACCGTAGATTTCACATTTAAAACGCATTCTATTTCCAATAAAACCGTAGACTTCACATTTAAAACGCCTTCTATTTCCAATAAAACCGTAGATTTCACATTTAAAACGCATTCTATTTCCAATAAAACCGTAGATTTCACATTTAAAACGCATTCTATTTCCAATAAAACCGTAGATTTCACATTTAAAACGCATTCTATTTCCAATAAAACCGTAGATTTCACATTTAAAACGCATTCTATTTCCAATAAAACCGTAGATTTCACATTTAAAACGCCTTCAATTTCCAATAAAACCGTAGATTTCACATTTAAAACGCCTTCTATTTCCAATAAAACCGTAGATTTCACATTTAAAACGCATTCTATTTCCAATAAAACCGTAGATTTCACATTTAAAACGCATTCTATTTCCAATAAAACCGTAGATTTCACATTTAAAACGCCTTCTATTTCCAATAAAACCGTAGATTTCACATTTAAAACGCCTTCTATTTCCAATAAAACCGTAGATTTCACATTTAAAACTCATTCAATTTTCAATAAAACCGTAGATTTCACATTTAAAACGCCTTCTATTTCCAATAAAACCGTAGATTTCACATTTAAAACTCATTCAATTTTCAATAAAACCGTAGATTTCACATTTAAAACGCATTCTATTTCCAATAAAACCGTAGATTTCACATTTAAAACGCATTCTATTTCCAATAAAACCGTAGATTTCACATTTAAAACGCATTCTATTTCCAATAAAACCGTAGATTTCACATTTAAAACGCATTCTATTTCCAATAAAACCGTAGATTTCACATTTAAAACGCATTCTATTTCCAATAAAACCGTAGATTTCACATTTAAAACGCATTCTATTTCCAATAAAACCGTAGATTTCACATTTAAAACGCATTCTATTTCCAATAAAACCGTAGATTTCACATTTAAAACGCATTCTATTTCCAATAAAACCGTAGATTTCACATTTAAAACGCATTCTATTTCCAATAAAACCGTAGATTTCACATTTAAAACGCATTCTATTTCCAATAAAACCGTAGATTTCACATTTAAAACGCATTCTATTTCCAATAAAACCGTAGATTTCACATTTAAAACGCATTCTATTTCCAATAAAACCGTAGATTTCACATTTAAAACGCATTCTATTTCCAATAAAACCGTAGATTTCACATTTAAAACGCCTTCTATTTCCAATAAAACCGTAGATTTCACATTTAAAACGCATTCTATTTCCAATAAAACCGTAGATTTCACATTTAAAACGCCTTCTATTTCCAATAAAACCGTAGATTTCACATTTAAAACGCCTTCTATTTCCAATAAAACCGTAGATTTCACATTTAAAACGTATTCTATTTCCAATAAAACCGTAGATTTCACATTTAAAACGCATTCTATTTCCAATAAAACCGTAGATTTCACATTTAAAACGCATTCTATTTCCAATAAAACCGTAGATTTCACATTTAAAACGCCTTCTATTTCCAATAAAACCGTAGATTTCACATTTAAAACGCCTTCTATTTCCAATAAAACCGTAGATTTCACATTTAAAACTCATTCAATTTTCAATAAAACCGTAGATTTCACATTTAAAACGCCTTCTATTTCCAATAAAACCGTAGATTTCACATTTAAAACGCCTTCTATTTCCAATAAAACCGTAGATTTCACATTTAAAACGCATTCTATTTCCAATAAAACCGTAGATTTCACATTTAAAACGCATTCTATTTCCAATAAAACCGTAGATTTCACATTTAAAACGCCTTCTATTTCCAATAAAACCGTAGATTTCACATTTAAAACGCCTTCTATTTCCAATAAAACCGTAGATTTCACATTTAAAACGCATTCTATTTCCAATAAAACCGTAGATTTCACATTTAAAACGCATTCTATTTCCAATAAAACCGTAGATTTCACATTTAAAATGCCTTCTATTTCCAATAAAACCGTAGATTTCACATTTAAAACGCCTTCTATTTCCAATAAAACCGTAGATTTCACATTTAAAACGCCTTCTATTTCCAATAAAACCGTAGATTTCACATTTAAAACGCATTCTATTTCCAATAAAACCGTAGATTTCACATTTAAAACGCATTCTATTTCCAATAAAACCGTAGATTTCACATTTAAAACGCATTCTATTTCCAATAAAACCGTAGATTTCACATTTAAAACGCATTCTATTTCCAATAAAACCGTAGATTTCACATTTAAAATGCCTTCTATTTCCAATAAAACCGTAGATTTCACATTTAAAACGCCTTCTATTTCCAATAAAACCGTAGATTTCACATTTAAAACGCCTTCTATTTCCAATAAAACCGTAGATTTCACATTTAAAACGCCTTCTATTTCCAATAAAACCGTAGATTTCACATTTAAAACTCATTCAATTTTCAATAAAACCGTAGATTTCACATTTAAAACTCATTCAATTTTCAATAAAACCGTAGATTTCACATTTAAAACGCATTCTATTTCCAATAAAACCGTAGATTTCACATTTAAAACGCCTTCTATTTCCAATAAAACCGTAGATTTCACATTTAAAACGCCTTCTATTTCCAATAAAACCGTAGATTTCACATTTAAAACGCATTCTATTTCCAATAAAACCGTAGATTTCACATTTAAAACGCATTCTATTTCCAATAAAACCGTAGATTTCACATTTAAAATGCCTTCTATTTCCAATAAAACCGTAGATTTCACATTTAAAACGCCTTCTATTTCCAATAAAACCGTAGATTTCACATTTAAAACGCCTTCTATTTCCAATAAAACCGTAGATTTCACATTTAAAACGCATTCTATTTCCAATAAAACCGTAGATTTCACATTTAAAACGCATTCTATTTCCAATAAAACCGTAGATTTCACATTTAAAACGCATTCTATTTCCAATAAAACCGTAGATTTCACATTTAAAACGCATTCTATTTCCAATAAAACCGTAGATTTCACATTTAAAATGCCTTCTATTTCCAATAAAACCGTAGATTTCACATTTAAAACTCATTCAATTTTCAATAAAACCGTAGATTTCACATTTAAAACGCCTTCTATTTCCAATAAAACCGTAGATTTCACATTTAAAACGCATTCTATTTCCAATAAAACCGTAGATTTCACATTTAAAACGCATTCTATTTCCAATAAAACCGTAGATTTCACATTTAAAACGCCTTCTATTTCCAATAAAACCGTAGATTTCACATTTAAAACGCCTTCTATTTCCAATAAAACCGTAGATTTCACATTTAAAACGCATTCTATTTCCAATAAAACCGTAGATTTCACATTTAAAACGCATTCTATTTCCAATAAAACCGTAGATTTCACATTTAAAACGCATTCTATTTCCAATAAAACCGTAGATTTCACATTTAAAACGCATTCTATTTCCAATAAAACCGTAGATTTCACATTTAAAATGCCTTCTATTTCCAATAAAACCGTAGATTTCACATTTAAAACTCATTCAATTTTCAATAAAACCGTAGATTTCACATTTAAAACGCCTTCTATTTCCAATAAAACCGTAGATTTCACATTTAAAACGCATTCTATTTCCAATAAAACCGTAGATTTCACATTTAAAACGCATTCTATTTCCAATAAAACCGTAGATTTCACATTTAAAACGCATTCTATTTCCAATAAAACCGTAGATTTCACATTTAAAACACATTCTATTTCCAATAAAACCGTAGATTTCACATTTAAAACGCATTCTATTTCCAATAAAACCGTAGATTTCACATTTAAAACTCATTCAATTTTCAATAAAACCGTAGATTTCACATTTAAAACGCATTCTATTTCCAATAAAACCGTAGATTTCACATTTAAAACGCATTCTATTTCCAATAAAACCGTAGATTTCACATTTAAAACGCATTCTATTTCCAATAAAACCGTAGATTTCACATTTAAAACGCATTCTATTTCCAATAAAACCGTAGATTTCACATTTAAAACGCATTCTTTTTCCAATAAAACCGTAGATTTCACATTTAAAATGCCTTCTATTTCCAATAAAACCGTAGATTTCACATTTAAAACGCCTTCTATTTCCAATAAAACCGTAGATTTCACATTTAAAACGCCTTCTATTTCCAATAAAACCGTAGATTTCACATTTAAAACGCATTCTATTTCCAATAAAACCGTAGATTTCACATTTAAAACGCCTTCTATTTCCAATAAAACCGTAGATTTCACATTTAAAACTCATTCAATTTTCAATAAAACCGTAGATTTCACATTTAAAACGCATTCTATTTCCAATAAAACCGTAGATTTCACATTTAAAACGCCTTCTATTTCCAATAAAACCGTAGATTTCACATTTAAAACGCCTTCTTTTTTCAATAAAACCGTAGATTTCACATTTAAAACTCATTCAATTTTCAATAAAACCGTAGATTTCACATTTAAAACGCATTTTATTTCCAATAAAACCGTAGATTTCACATTTAAAACTCATTCAATTTTCAATAAAACCGTAGATTTCACATTTAAAACGCATTCTATTTCCAATAAAACCGTAGATTTCACATTTAAAACTCATTCAATTTCCAATAAAACCGTAGATTTCACATTTAAAACGCATTCTATTTCCAATAAAACCGTAGATTTCACATTTAAAACGCATTCTATTTCCAATAAAACCGTAGATTTCACATTTAAAACGCCTTCTATTTCCAATAAAACCGTAGATTTCACATTTAAAACGCATTCTATTTCCAATAAAACCGTAGATTTCACATTTAAAACGCATTCTATTTCCAATAAAACCGTAGATTTCACATTTAAAACGCATTCTATTTCCAATAAAACCGTAGATTTCACATTTAAAACGCATTCTATTTCCAATAAAACCGTAGATTTCACATTTAAAACGCATTCTATTTCCAATAAAACCGTAGATTTCACATTTAAAACGCATTCTATTTCCAATAAAACCGTAGATTTCACATTTAAAACGCCTTCTATTTCCAATAAAACCGTAGATTTCACATTTAAAACGCCTTCTATTTCCAATAAAACCGTAGATTTCACATTTAAAACTCATTCAATTTTCAATAAAACCGTAGATTTCACATTTAAAACTCATTCAATTTTCAATAAAACCGTAGATTTCACATTTAAAACGCATTCTATTTCCAATAAAACCGTAGATTTCACATTTAAAACGCATTCTATTTCCAATAAAACCGTAGATTTCACATTTAAAACGCATTCTATTTCCAATAAAACCGTAGATTTCACATTTAAAACGCATTCTATTTCCAATAAAACCGTAGATTTCACATTTAAAACGCATTCTATTTCCAATAAAACCGTAGATTTCACATTTAAAACGCCTTCTATTTCCAATAAAACCGTAGATTTCACATTTAAAACTCATTCAATTTTCAATAAAACCGTAGATTTCACATTTAAAACGTATTCTATTTCCAATAAAACCGTAGATTTCACATTTAAAACGCATTCTATTTCCAATAAAACCGTAGATTTCACATTTAAAACGCATTCTATTTCCAATAAAACCGTAGATTTCACATTTAAAACGCCTTCTATTTCCAATAAAACCGTAGATTTCACATTTAAAACGCCTTCTATTTCCAATAAAACCGTAGATTTCACATTTAAAACTCATTCAATTTTCAATAAAACCGTAGATTTCACATTTAAAACTCATTCAATTTTCAATAAAACCGTAGATTTCACATTTAAAACGCATTCTATTTCCAATAAAACCGTAGATTTCACATTTAAAACGCATTCTATTTCCAATAAAACCGTAGATTTCACATTTAAAACGCATTCTATTTCCAATAAAACCGTAGATTTCACATTTAAAACGCATTCTATTTCCAATAAAACCGTAGATTTCACATTTAAAACGCCTTCTATTTCCAATAAAACCGTAGATTTCACATTTAAAACGCCTTCTATTTCCAATAAAACCGTAGATTTCACATTTAAAACTCATTCAATTTTCAATAAAACCGTAGATTTCACATTTAAAACGCATTCTATTTCCAATAAAACCGTAGATTTCACATTTAAAACTCATTCAATTTTCAATAAAACCGTAGATTTCACATTTAAAACGCATTCTATTTCCAATAAAACCGTAGATTTCACATTTAAAACGCCTTCTATTTCCAATAAAACCGTAGATTTCACATTTAAAACGCCTTCTATTTCCAATAAAACCGTAGATTTCACATTTAAAACGCATTCTATTTCCAATAAAACCGTAGATTTCACATTTAAAACGCATTCTATTTCCAATAAAACCGTAGATTTCACATTTAAAACGCCTTCTATTTCCAATAAAACCGTAGATTTCACATTTAAAACGCATTCTATTTCCAATAAAACCGTAGATTTCACATTTAAAACGCCTTCTATTTCCAATAAAACCGTAGATTTCACATTTAAAACGCCTTCTATTTCCAATAAAACCGTAGATTTCACATTTAAAACTCATTCAATTTTCAATAAAACCGTAGATTTCACATTTAAAACGCCTTCTATTTCCAATAAAACCGTAGATTTCACATTTAAAACGCCTTCTATTTCCAATAAAACCGTAGATTTCACATTTAAAACGCATTCTATTTCCAATAAAACCGTAGATTTCACATTTAAAACGCATTCTATTTCCAATAAAACCGTAGATTTCACATTTAAAACGCCTTCTATTTCCAATAAAACCGTAGATTTCACATTTAAAACGCCTTCTATTTCCAATAAAACCGTAGATTTCACATTTAAAACGCATTCTATTTCCAATAAAACCGTAGATTTCACATTTAAAACGCATTCTATTTCCAATAAAACCGTAGATTTCACATTTAAAATGCCTTCTATTTCCAATAAAACCGTAGATTTCACATTTAAAACGCCTTCTATTTCCAATAAAACCGTAGATTTCACATTTAAAACGCCTTCTATTTCCAATAAAACCGTAGATTTCACATTTAAAACGCATTCTATTTCCAATAAAACCGTAGATTTCACATTTAAAACGCATTCTATTTCCAATAAAACCGTAGATTTCACATTTAAAACGCATTCTATTTCCAATAAAACCGTAGATTTCACATTTAAAACGCATTCTATTTCCAATAAAACCGTAGATTTCACATTTAAAATGCCTTCTATTTCCAATAAAACCGTAGATTTCACATTTAAAACGCCTTCTATTTCCAATAAAACCGTAGATTTCACATTTAAAACGCCTTCTATTTCCAATAAAACCGTAGATTTCACATTTAAAACGCATTCTATTTCCAATAAAACCGTAGATTTCACATTTAAAACGCCTTCTATTTCCAATAAAACCGTAAATTTCACATTTAAAACTCATTCAATTTTCAATAAAACCGTAGATTTCACATTTAAAACGCATTCTATTTCCAATAAAACCGTAGATTTCACATTTAAAACTCATTCAATTTTCAATAAAACCGTAGATTTCACATTTAAAACGCATTCTATTTCCAATAAAACCGTAGATTTCACATTTAAAACTCATTCAATTTTCAATAAAACCGTAGATTTCACATTTAAAACGCATTCTATTTCCAATAAAACCGTAGATTTCACATTTAAAACGCATTCTATTTCCAATAAAACCGTAGATTTCACATTTAAAACGCCTTCTATTTCCAATAAAACCGTAGATTTCACATTTAAAACGCATTCTATTTCCAATAAAACCGTAGATTTCACATTTAAAACGCCTTCTATTTCCAATAAAACCGTAGATTTCACATTTAAAACGCCTTCTATTTCCAATAAAACCGTAGATTTCACATTTAAAACGCATTCTATTTCCAATAAAACCGTAGATTTCACATTTAAAACGCATTCTATTTCCAATAAAACCGTAGATTTCACATTTAAAATGCCTTCTATTTCCAATAAAACCGTAGATTTCACATTTAAAACGCCTTCTATTTCCAATAAAACCGTAGATTTCACATTTAAAACGCCTTCTATTTCCAATAAAACCGTAGATTTCACATTTAAAACGCATTCTATTTCCAATAAAACCGTAGATTTCACATTTAAAACGCATTCTATTTCCAATAAAACCGTAGATTTCACATTTAAAACGCATTCTATTTCCAATAAAACCGTAGATTTCACATTTAAAACGCATTCTATTTCCAATAAAACCGTAGATTTCACATTTAAAATGCCTTCTATTTCCAATAAAACCGTAGATTTCACATTTAAAACTCATTCAATTTTCAATAAAACCGTAGATTTCACATTTAAAACGCCTTCTATTTCCAATAAAACCGTAGATTTCACATTTAAAACGCATTCTATTTCCAATAAAACCGTAGATTTCACATTTAAAACGCATTCTATTTCCAATAAAACCGTAGATTTCACATTTAAAACTCATTCAATTTTCAATAAAACCGTAGATTTCACATTTAAAACGCATTCTATTTCCAATAAAACCGTAGATTTCACATTTAAAACGCATTCTATTTCCAATAAAACCGTAGATTTCACATTTAAAACGCATTCTATTTCCAATAAAACCGTAGATTTCACATTTAAAACGCATTCTATTTCCAATAAAACCGTAGATTTCACATTTAAAACGCATTCTTTTTCCAATAAAACCGTAGATTTCACATTTAAAATGCCTTCTATTTCCAATAAAACCGTAGATTTCACATTTAAAACGCCTTCTATTTCCAATAAAACCGTAGATTTCACATTTAAAACGCCTTCTATTTCCAATAAAACCGTAGATTTCACATTTAAAACGCATTCTATTTCCAATAAAACCGTAGATTTCACATTTAAAACGCCTTCTATTTCCAATAAAACCGTAGATTTCACATTTAAAACTCATTCAATTTTCAATAAAACCGTAGATTTCACATTTAAAACGCATTCTATTTCCAATAAAACCGTAGATTTCACATTTAAAACGCCTTCTATTTCCAATAAAACCGTAGATTTCACATTTAAAACTCATTCAATTTTCAATAAAACCGTAGATTTCACATTTAAAACGCCTTCTATTTCCAATAAAACCGTAGATTTCACATTTAAAACGCATTCTATTTCCAATAAAACCGTAGATTTCACATTTAAAACTCATTCAATTTTCAATAAAACCGTAGATTTCACATTTAAAACGCCTTCTATTTCCAATAAAACCGTAGATTTCACATTTAAAACGCATTCTATTTCCAATAAAACCGTAGATTTCACATTTAAAACTCATTCAATTTTCAATAAAACCGTAGATTTCACATTTAAAACGCCTTCTATTTCCAATAAAACCGTAGATTTCACATTTAAAACGCCTTCTATTTCCAATAAAACCGTAGATTTCACATTTAAAACTCATTCAATTTTCAATAAAACCGTAGATTTCACATTTAAAACTCATTCAATTTTCAGTAAAACCGTAGATTTCACATTTAAAACGCATTCTATTTCCAATAAAACCGTAGATTTCACATTTAAAACGCATTCTATTTCCAATAAAACCGTAGATTTCACATTTAAAACGCATTCTATTTCCAATAAAACCGTAGATTTCACATTTAAAACGCATTCTATTTCCAATAAAACCGTAGATTTCACATTTAAAACGCATTCTATTTCCAATAAAACCGTAGATTTCACATTTAAAACGCCTTCTATTTCCAATAAAACCGTAGATTTCACATTTAAAACTCATTCAATTTTCAATAAAACCGTAGATTTCACATTTAAAACGCCTTCTATTTCCAATAAAACCGTAGATTTCACATTTAAAACGCATTCTATTTCCAATAAAACCGTAGATTTCACATTTAAAACGCATTCTATTTCCAATAAAACCGTAGATTTCAAATTTTAAAACGCCTTCTATTTCCAATAAAACCGTAGATTTCACATTTAAAACGCCTTCTATTTCCAATAAAACCGTAGATTTCACATTTAAAACTCATTCAATTTTCAATAAAACCGTAGATTTCACATTTAAAACTCATTCAATTTTCAATAAAACCGTAGATTTCACATTTAAAACGCATTCTATTTCCAATAAAACCGTAGATTTCACATTTAAAACGCATTCTATTTCCAATAAAACCGTAGATTTCACATTTAAAACGCATTCTATTTCCAATAAAACCGTAGATTTCACATTTAAAACGCATTCTATTTCCAATAAAACCGTAGATTTCACATTTAAAACGCCTTCTATTTCCAATAAAACCGTAGATTTCACATTTAAAACTCATTCAATTTTCAATAAAACCGTAGATTTCACATTTAAAACGCCTTCTATTTCCAATAAAACCGTAGATTTCACATTTAAAACGCATTCTATTTCCAATAAAACCGTAGATTTCACATTTAAAACGCATTCTATTTCCAATAAAACCGTAGATTTCACATTTAAAACGCCTTCTATTTCCAATAAAACCGTAGATTTCACATTTAAAATGCCTTCTATTTCCAATAAAACCGTAGATTTCACATTTAAAACGCCTTCTATTTCCAATAAAACCGTAGATTTCACATTTAAAACGCCTTCTATTTCCAATAAAACCGTAGATTTCACATTTAAAACGCCTTCTATTTCCAATAAAACCGTAGATTTCACATTTAAAACGCCTTCTATTTCCAATAAAACCGTAGATTTCACATTTAAAACGCATTCTATTTCCAATAAAACCGTAGATTTCACATTTAAAACTCATTCAATTTTCAATAAAACCGTAGATTTCACATTTAAAACGCATTCTATTTCCAATAAAACCGTAGATTTCACATTTAAAACGCCTTCTATTTCCAATAAAACCGTAGATTTCACATTTAAAACGCCTTCTATTTCCAATAAAACCGTAGATTTCACATTTAAAACGCATTCTATTTCCAATAAAACCGTAGATTTCACATTTAAAACGCATTCTATTTCCAATAAAACCGTAGATTTCACATTTAAAACGCCTTCTATTTCCAATAAAACCGTAGATTTCACATTTAAAACGCATTCTATTTCCAATAAAACCGTAGATTTCACATTTAAAACGCCTTCTATTTCCAATAAAACCGTAGATTTCACATTTAAAACTCATTCAATTTTCAATAAAACCGTAGATTTCACATTTAAAACGCCTTCTATTTCCAATAAAACCGTAGATTTCACATTTAAAACTCATTCAATTTTCAATAAAACCGTAGATTTCACATTTAAAACGCCTTCTATTTCCAATAAAACCGTAGATTTCACATTTAAAACGCCTTCTATTTCCAATAAAACCGTAGATTTCACATTTAAAACGCATTCTATTTCCAATAAAACCGTAGATTTCACATTTAAAACGCCTTCTATTTCCAATAAAACCGTAGATTTCACATTTAAAACTCATTCAATTTTCAATAAAACCGTAGATTTCACATTTAAAACGCATTCTATTTCCAATAAAACCGTAGATTTCACATTTAAAACGCCTTCTATTTCCAATAAAACCGTAGATTTCACATTTAAAACGCATTCTATTTCCAATAAAACCGTAGATTTCACATTTAAAACGCATTCTATTTCCAATAAAACCGTAGATTTCACATTTAAAACGCATTCTATTTTTAATAAAACCGTAGATTTCACATTTAAAATGCCTTCTATTTCCAATAAAACCGTAGATTTCACATTTAAAACGCCTTCTATTTCCAATAAAACCGTAGATTTCACATTTAAAACGCCTTCTATTTCCAATAAAACCGTAGATTTCACATTTAAAACGCATTCTATTTCCAATAAAACCGTAGATTTCACATTTAAAACGCATTCTATTTCCAATAAAACCGTAGATTTCACATTTAAAACACATTCTATTTCCAATAAAACCGTAGATTTCACATTTAAAACGCATTCTATTTCCAATAAAACCGTAGATTTCACATTTAAAATGCCTTCTATTTCCAATAAAACCGTAGATTTCACATTTAAAACGCCTTCTATTTCCAATAAAACCGTAGATTTCACATTTAAAACGCCTTCTATTTCCAATAAAACCGTAGATTTCACATTTAAAACGCATTCTATTTCCAATAAAACCGTAGATTTCACATTTAAAACGCCTTCTATTTCCAATAAAACCGTAGATTTCACATTTAAAACTCATTCAATTTTCAATAAAACCGTAGATTTCACATTTAAAACGCATTCTATTTCCAATAAAACCGTAGATTTCACATTTAAAACTCATTCAATTTTCAATAAAACCGTAGATTTCACATTTAAAACGCATTCTATTTCCAATAAAACCGTAGATTTCACATTTAAAACGCATTCTATTTCCAATAAAACCGTAGATTTCACATTTAAAACGCATTCTATTTCCAATAAAACCGTAGATTTCACATTTAAAACACATTCTATTTCCAATAAAACCGTAGATTTCACATTTAAAACGCATTCTATTTCCAATAAAACCGTAGATTTCACATTTAAACTCATTCAATTTTCAATAAAACCGTAGATTTCACATTTAAAACGCCTTCTATTTCCAATAAAACCGTAGATTTCACATTTAAAACGCATTCTATTTCCAATAAAACCGTAGATTTCACATTTAAAACGCCTTCTATTTCCAATAAAACCGTAGATTTCACATTTAAAACGCATTCTATTTCCAATAAAACCGTAGATTTCACATTTAAAACTCATTCAATTTTCAATAAAACCGTAGATTTCACATTTAAAACGCCTTCTATTTCCAATAAAACCGTAGATTTCACATTTAAAACGCCTTCTATTTCCAATAAAACCGTAGATTTCACATTTAAAACGCATTCTATTTCCAATAAAACCGTAGATTTCACATTTAAAACGCCTTCTATTTCCAATAAAACCGTAGATTTCACATTTAAAACGCCTTCTATTTCCAATAAAACCGTAGATTTCACATTTAAAACGCATTCTATTTCCAATAAAACCGTAGATTTCACATTTAAAACGCATTCTATTTCCAATAAAACCGTAGATTTCACATTTAAAACGCATTCTATTTCCAATAAAACCGTAGATTTCACATTTAAAACGCATTCTATTTCGAATAAAACCGTAGATTTCACATTTAAAACGCCTTCTATTTCCAATAAAACCGTAGATTTCACATTTAAAACGCATTCTATTTCCAATAAAACCGTAGATTTCACATTTAAAACGCATTCTATTTCCAATAAAACCGTAGATTTCACATTTAAAACGCATTCTATTTCCAATAAAACCGTAGATTTCACATTTAAACTCATTCAATTTTCAATAAAACCGTAGATTTCACATTTAAAACGCCTTCTATTTCCAATAAAACCGTAGATTTCACATTTAAAACGCATTCTATTTCCAATAAAACCGTAGATTTCACATTTAAAACGCCTTCTATTTCCAATAAAACCGTAGATTTCACTTTTAAAACGCATTCTATTTCCAATAAAACCGTAGATTTCACATTTAAAACGCCTTCTATTTCCAATAAAACCGTAGATTTCACATTTAAAACGCATTCTATTTCCAAAAAAACCGTAGATTTCACATTTAAAACTCATTCAATTTTCAATAAAACCGTAGATTTCACATTAAAAACGCCTTCTATTTCCAATAAAACCGTAGATTTCACATTTAAAACGCCTTCTATTTCCAATAAAACCGTAGATTTCACATTTAAAACGCATTCTATTTCCAATAAAACCGTAGATTTCACATTTAAAACGCCTTCTATTTCCAATAAAACCGTAGATTTCACATTTAAAACGCCTTCTATTTCCAATAAAACCGTAGATTTCACATTTAAAACGCCTTCTATTTCCAATAAAACCGTAGATTTCACATTTAAAACGCATTCTATTTCCAATAAAACCGTAGATTTCACATTTAAAACGCATTCTATTTCCAATAAAACCGTAGATTTCACATTTAAAACGCATTCAATTTCCATCAAACCGTAGATTTCAAATTTAAAACGCATTCAATTTCCAATCAATTCGTAGATTTCACATTTAAAACGCATTCTATTTCCAATAAAACCGTAGATTTCACATTTAAAACGCATTCTATTTCCAATAAAACCGTAGATTTCACATTTAAAACGCATTCTATTTCCAATAAAACCGTAGATTTCACATTTAAAACGCATTCTATTTCCAATAAAACCGTAGATTTCACATTTAAAACGCCTTCTATTTCCAATAAAACCGTAGATTTCACATTTAAAACGCATTCTATTTCCAATCAAACCGTAGATTTCACATTTAAAACGCATTCTATTTCCAATAAAACCGTAGATTTCACATTTAAAACGCCTTCTATTTCCAATAAAACCGTAGATTTCACATTTAAAACGCATTCTATTTCCAATAAAACCGTAGATTTCACATTTAAAACGCCTTCTATTTCCAATAAAACCGTAGATTTCACATTTAAAACGCATTCTATTTCCAATAAAACCGTAGATTTCACATTTAAAACGCCTTCTATTTCCAATAAAACCGTAGATTTCACATTTAAAACGCATTCTATTTCCAATAAAACCGTAGATTTCACATTTAAAACGCCTTCTATTTCCAATAAAACCGTAGATTTCACATTTAAAACGCATTCTATTTCCAATAAAACCGTAGATTTCACATTTAAAACGCCTTCTATTTCCAATAAAACCGTAGATTTCACATTTAAAACGCATTCTATTTCCAATAAAACCGTAGATTTCACATTTAAAACGCCTTCTATTTCCAATAAAACCGTAGATTTCACATTTAAAACGCATTCTATTTCCAATAAAACCGTAGATTTCACATTTAAAACGCCTTCTATTTCCAATAAAACCGTAGATTTCACATTTAAAACGCATTCTATTTCCAATAAAACCGTAGATTTCACATTTAAAACGCCTTCTATTTCCAATAAAACCGTAGATTTCACATTTAAAACGCATTCTATTTCCAATAAAACCGTAGATTTCACATTTAAAACGCCTTCTATTTCCAATAAAACCGTAGATTTCACATTTAAAACGCATTCTATTTCCAATAAAACCGTAGATTTCACATTTAAAACGCATTCTATTTCCAATAAAACCGTAGATTTCACATTTAAAACGCATTCTATTTCCAATAAAACCGTAGATTTCACATTTAAAACTCATTCAATTTTCAATAAAACCGTAGATTTCACATTTAAAACGCCTTCTATTTCCAATAAAACCGTAGATTTCACATTTAAAACGCCTTCTATTTCCAATAAAACCGTAGATTTCACATTTAAAACGCATTCTATTTCCAATAAAACCGTAGATTTCACATTTAAACTCATTCAATTTTCAATAAAACCGTAGATTTCACATTTAAAACGCCTTCTATTTCCAATAAAACCGTAGATTTCACATTTAAAACGCCTTCTATTTCCAATAAAACCGTAGATTTCACATTTAAAACGCATTCTATTTCCAATAAAACCGTAGATTTCACATTTAAAACGCCTTCTATTTCCAATAAAACCGTAGATTTCACTTTTAAAACGCATTCTATTTCCAATAAAACCGTAGATTTCACATTTAAAACGCCTTCTATTTCCAATAAAACCGTAGATTTCACATTTAAAACGCATTCTATTTCCAATAAAACCGTAGATTTCACATTTAAAACTCATTCAATTTTCAATAAAACCGTAGATTTCACATTAAAAACGCCTTCTATTTCCAATAAAACCGTAGATTTCACATTTAAAACGCCTTCTATTTCCAATAAAACCGTAGATTTCACATTTAAAACGCATTCTATTTCCAATAAAACCGTAGATTTCACATTTAAAACGCCTTCTATTTCCAATAAAACCGTAGATTTCACATTTAAAACTCATTCAATTTTCAATAAAACCGTAGATTTCACATTTAAAACGCATTCTATTTCCATCAAACCGTAGATTTCACATTTGAAACGCATTCTATTTCCAATAAAACCGTAGATTTCACATTTAAAACGCATTCTATTTCCAATAAAACCGTAGATTTCACATTTAAAACGCATTCAATTTCCATCAAACCGTAGATTTCAAATTTAAAACGCATTCAATTTCCAATCAATTCGTAGATTTCACATTTAAAACGCATTCTATTTCCAATAAAACCGTAGATTTCACATTTAAAACGCATTCTATTTCCAATAAAACCGTAGATTTCACATTTAAAACGCATTCTATTTCCAATAAAACCGTAGATTTCACATTTAAAACGCATTCTATTTCCAATAAAACCGTAGATTTCACATTTAAAACGCATTCTATTTCCAATAAAACCGTAGATTTCACATTTAAAACGCCTTCTATTTCCAATAAAACCGTAGATTTCACATTTAAAACGCATTCTTTTTCCAATAAAACCGTAGATTTCACATTTAAAATGCCTTCTATTTCCAATAAAACCGTAGATTTCACATTTAAAACGCCTTCTATTTCCAATAAAACCGTAGATTTCACATTTAAAACGCCTTCTATTTCCAATAAAACCGTAGATTTCACATTTAAAACGCATTCTATTTCCAATAAAACCGTAGATTTCACATTTAAAACGCCTTCTATTTCCAATAAAACCGTAGATTTCACATTTAAAACTCATTCAATTTTCAATAAAACCGTAGATTTCACATTTAAAACGCATTCTATTTCCAATAAAACCGTAGATTTCACATTTAAAACGCCTTCTATTTCCAATAAAACCGTAGATTTCACATTTAAAACTCATTCAATTTTCAATAAAACCGTAGATTTCACATTTAAAACGCCTTCTATTTCCAATAAAACCGTAGATTTCACATTTAAAACGCATTCTATTTCCAATAAAACCGTAGATTTCACATTTAAAACTCATTCAATTTTCAATAAAACCGTAGATTTCACATTTAAAACGCCTTCTATTTCCAATAAAACCGTAGATTTCACATTTAAAACGCATTCTATTTCCAATAAAACCGTAGATTTCACATTTAAAACTCATTCAATTTTCAATAAAACCGTAGATTTCACATTTAAAACGCCTTCTATTTCCAATAAAACCGTAGATTTCACATTTAAAACGCCTTCTATTTCCAATAAAACCGTAGATTTCACATTTAAAACTCATTCAATTTTCAATAAAACCGTAGATTTCACATTTAAAACTCATTCAATTTTCAGTAAAACCGTAGATTTCACATTTAAAACGCATTCTATTTCCAATAAAACCGTAGATTTCACATTTAAAACGCATTCTATTTCCAATAAAACCGTAGATTTCACATTTAAAACGCATTCTATTTCCAATAAAACCGTAGATTTCACATTTAAAATGCATTCTATTTCCAATAAAACCGTAGATTTCACATTTAAAACGCATTCTATTTCCAATAAAACCGTAGATTTCACATTTAAAACGCATTCTATTTCCAATAAAACCGTAGATTTCACATTTAAAACACATTCTATTTCCAATAAAACCGTAGATTTCACATTTAAAACGCATTCTATTTCCAATAAAACCGTAGATTTCACATTTAAACTCATTCAATTTTCAATAAAACCGTAGATTTCACATTTAAAACGCCTTCTATTTCCAATAAAACCGTAGATTTCACATTTAAAACGCATTCTATTTCCAATAAAACCGTAGATTTCACATTTAAAACGCCTTCTATTTCCAATAAAACCGTAGATTTCACATTTAAAACGCATTCTATTTCCAATAAAACCGTAGATTTCACATTTAAAACTCATTCAATTTTCAATAAAACCGTAGATTTCACATTTAAAACGCCTTCTATTTCCAATAAAACCGTAGATTTCACATTTAAAACGCCTTCTATTTCCAATAAAACCGTAGATTTCACATTTAAAACGCATTCTATTTCCAATAAAACCGTAGATTTCACATTTAAAACGCATTCTATTTCCAATAAAACCGTAGATTTCACATTTAAAACGCATTCTATTTCGAATAAAACCGTAGATTTCACATTTAAAACGCCTTCTATTTCCAATAAAACCGTAGATTTCACATTTAAAACGCATTCTATTTCCAATAAAACCGTAGATTTCACATTTAAAACGCATTCTATTTCCAATAAAACCGTAGATTTCACATTTAAAACGCATTCTATTTCCAATAAAACCGTAGATTTCACATTTAAACTCATTCAATTTTCAATAAAACCGTAGATTTCACATTTAAAACGCCTTCTATTTCCAATAAAACCGTAGATTTCACATTTAAAACGCATTCTATTTCCAATAAAACCGTAGATTTCACATTTAAAACGCCTTCTATTTCCAATAAAACCGTAGATTTCACTTTTAAAACGCATTCTATTTCCAATAAAACCGTAGATTTCACATTTAAAACGCCTTCTATTTCCAATAAAACCGTAGATTTCACATTTAAAACGCATTCTATTTCCAAAAAAACCGTAGATTTCACATTTAAAACTCATTCAATTTTCAATAAAACCGTAGATTTCACATTAAAAACGCCTTCTATTTCCAATAAAACCGTAGATTTCACATTTAAAACGCCTTCTATTTCCAATAAAACCGTAGATTTCACATTTAAAACGCATTCTATTTCCAATAAAACCGTAGATTTCACATTTAAAACGCCTTCTATTTCCAATAAAACCGTAGATTTCACATTTAAAACGCCTTCTATTTCCAATAAAACCGTAGATTTCACATTTAAAACGCCTTCTATTTCCAATAAAACCGTAGATTTCACATTTAAAACGCATTCTATTTCCAATAAAACCGTAGATTTCACATTTAAAACGCATTCTATTTCCAATAAAACCGTAGATTTCACATTTAAAACGCATTCAATTTCCATCAAACCGTAGATTTCAAATTTAAAACGCATTCAATTTCCAATCAATTCGTAGATTTCACATTTAAAACGCATTCTATTTCCAATAAAACCGTAGATTTCACATTTAAAACGCATTCTATTTCCAATAAAACCGTAGATTTCACATTTAAAACGCATTCTATTTCCAATAAAACCGTAGATTTCACATTTAAAACGCATTCTATTTCCAATAAAACCGTAGATTTCACATTTAAAACGCCTTCTATTTCCAATAAAACCGTAGATTTCACATTTAAAACGCATTCTATTTCCAATCAAACCGTAGATTTCACATTTAAAACGCATTCTATTTCCAATAAAACCGTAGATTTCACATTTAAAACGCCTTCTATTTCCAATAAAACCGTAGATTTCACATTTAAAACGCATTCTATTTCCAATAAAACCGTAGATTTCACATTTAAAACGCCTTCTATTTCCAATAAAACCGTAGATTTCACATTTAAAACGCATTCTATTTCCAATAAAACCGTAGATTTCACATTTAAAACGCCTTCTATTTCCAATAAAACCGTAGATTTCACATTTAAAACGCATTCTATTTCCAATAAAACCGTAGATTTCACATTTAAAACGCCTTCTATTTCCAATAAAACCGTAGATTTCACATTTAAAACGCATTCTATTTCCAATAAAACCGTAGATTTCACATTTAAAACGCCTTCTATTTCCAATAAAACCGTAGATTTCACATTTAAAACGCATTCTATTTCCAATAAAACCGTAGATTTCACATTTAAAACGCCTTCTATTTCCAATAAAACCGTAGATTTCACATTTAAAACGCATTCTATTTCCAATAAAACCGTAGATTTCACATTTAAAACGCCTTCTATTTCCAATAAAACCGTAGATTTCACATTTAAAACGCATTCTATTTCCAATAAAACCGTAGATTTCACATTTAAAACGCCTTCTATTTCCAATAAAACCGTAGATTTCACATTTAAAACGCATTCTATTTCCAATAAAACCGTAGATTTCACATTTAAAACGCCTTCTATTTCCAATAAAACCGTAGATTTCACATTTAAAACGCATTCTATTTCCAATAAAACCGTAGATTTCACATTTAAAACGCATTCTATTTCCAATAAAACCGTAGATTTCACATTTAAAACGCATTCTATTTCCAATAAAACCGTAGATTTCACATTTAAAACTCATTCAATTTTCAATAAAACCGTAGATTTCACATTTAAAACGCCTTCTATTTCCAATAAAACCGTAGATTTCACATTTAAAACGCCTTCTATTTCCAATAAAACCGTAGATTTCACATTTAAAACGCATTCTATTTCCAATAAAACCGTAGATTTCACATTTAAAACGCCTTCTATTTCCAATAAAACCGTAGATTTCACATTTAAAACGCATTCTATTTCCAATAAAACCGTAGATTTCACATTTAAAACGCATTCTATTTCCAATAAAACCGTAGATTTCACATTTAAAACGCATTCTATTTCCAATAAAACCGTAGATTTCACATTTAAACTCATTCAATTTTCAATAAAACCGTAGATTTCACATTTAAAACGCCTTCTATTTCCAATAAAACCGTAGATTTCACATTTAAAACGCCTTCTATTTCCAATAAAACCGTAGATTTCACATTTAAAACGCATTCTATTTCCAATAAAACCGTAGATTTCACATTTAAAACGCCTTCTATTTCCAATAAAACCGTAGATTTCACTTTTAAAACGCATTCTATTTCCAATAAAACCGTAGATTTCACATTTAAAACGCCTTCTATTTCCAATAAAACCGTAGATTTCACATTTAAAACGCATTCTATTTCCAATAAAACCGTAGATTTCACATTTAAAACTCATTCAATTTTCAATAAAACCGTAGATTTCACATTAAAAACGCCTTCTATTTCCAATAAAACCGTAGATTTCACATTTAAAACGCCTTCTATTTCCAATAAAACCGTAGATTTCACATTTAAAACGCATTCTATTTCCAATAAAACCGTAGATTTCACATTTAAAACGCCTTCTATTTCCAATAAAACCGTAGATTTCACATTTAAAACTCATTCAATTTTCAATAAAACCGTAGATTTCACATTTAAAACGCATTCTATTTCCATCAAACCGTAGATTTCACATTTGAAACGCATTCTATTTCCAATAAAACCGTAGATTTCACATTTAAAACGCATTCTATTTCCAATAAAACCGTAGATTTCACATTTAAAACGCATTCAATTTCCATCAAACCGTAGATTTCAAATTTAAAACGCATTCAATTTCCAATCAATTCGTAGATTTCACATTTAAAACGCATTCTATTTCCAATAAAACCGTAGATTTCACATTTAAAACGCATTCTATTTCCAATAAAACCGTAGATTTCACATTTAAAACGCATTCTATTTCCAATAAAACCGTAGATTTCACATTTAAAACGCATTCTATTTCCAATAAAACCGTAGATTTCACATTTAAAACGCATTCTATTTCCAATAAAACCGTAGATTTCACATTTAAAACGCCTTCTATTTCCAATAAAACCGTAGATTTCACATTTAAAACGCATTCTTTTTCCAATAAAACCGTAGATTTCACATTTAAAATGCCTTCTATTTCCAATAAAACCGTAGATTTCACATTTAAAACGCCTTCTATTTCCAATAAAACCGTAGATTTCACATTTAAAACGCCTTCTATTTCCAATAAAACCGTAGATTTCACATTTAAAACGCATTCTATTTCCAATAAAACCGTAGATTTCACATTTAAAACGCCTTCTATTTCCAATAAAACCGTAGATTTCACATTTAAAACTCATTCAATTTTCAATAAAACCGTAGATTTCACATTTAAAACGCATTCTATTTCCAATAAAACCGTAGATTTCACATTTAAAACGCCTTCTATTTCCAATAAAACCGTAGATTTCACATTTAAAACTCATTCAATTTTCAATAAAACCGTAGATTTCACATTTAAAACGCCTTCTATTTCCAATAAAACCGTAGATTTCACATTTAAAACGCATTCTATTTCCAATAAAACCGTAGATTTCACATTTAAAACTCATTCAATTTTCAATAAAACCGTAGATTTCACATTTAAAACGCCTTCTATTTCCAATAAAACCGTAGATTTCACATTTAAAACGCATTCTATTTCCAATAAAACCGTAGATTTCACATTTAAAACTCATTCAATTTTCAATAAAACCGTAGATTTCACATTTAAAACGCCTTCTATTTCCAATAAAACCGTAGATTTCACATTTAAAACGCCTTCTATTTCCAATAAAACCGTAGATTTCACATTTAAAACTCATTCAATTTTCAATAAAACCGTAGATTTCACATTTAAAACTCATTCAATTTTCAGTAAAACCGTAGATTTCACATTTAAAACGCATTCTATTTCCAATAAAACCGTAGATTTCACATTTAAAACGCATTCTATTTCCAATAAAACCGTAGATTTCACATTTAAAACGCATTCTATTTCCAATAAAACCGTAGATTTCACATTTAAAATGCATTCTATTTCCAATAAAACCGTAGATTTCACATTTAAAACGCATTCTATTTCCAATAAAACCGTAGATTTCACATTTAAAACGCCTTCTATTTCCAATAAAACCGTAGATTTCACATTTAAAACTCATTCAATTTTCAATAAAACCGTAGATTTCACATTTAAAACGCCTTCTATTTCCAATAAAACCGTAGATTTCACATTTAAAACGCATTCTATTTCCAATAAAACCGTAGATTTCACATTTAAAACGCATTCTATTTCCAATAAAACCGTAGATTTCAAATTTTAAAACGCCTTCTATTTCCAATAAAACCGTAGATTTCACATTTAAAACGCCTTCTATTTCCAATAAAACCGTAGATTTCACATTTAAAACTCATTCAATTTTCAATAAAACCGTAGATTTCACATTTAAAACTCATTCAATTTTCAATAAAACCGTAGATTTCACATTTAAAACGCATTCTATTTCCAATAAAACCGTAGATTTCACATTTAAAACGCATTCTATTTCCAATAAAACCGTAGATTTCACATTTAAAACGCATTCTATTTCCAATAAAACCGTAGATTTCACATTTAAAACGCATTCTATTTCCAATAAAACCGTAGATTTCACATTTAAAACGCCTTCTATTTCCAATAAAACCGTAGATTTCACATTTAAAACTCATTCAATTTTCAATAAAACCGTAGATTTCACATTTAAAACGCCTTCTATTTCCAATAAAACCGTAGATTTCACATTTAAAACGCATTCTATTTCCAATAAAACCGTAGATTTCACATTTAAAACGCATTCTATTTCCAATAAAACCGTAGATTTCACATTTAAAACGCCTTCTATTTCCAATAAAACCGTAGATTTCACATTTAAAATGCCTTCTATTTCCAATAAAACCGTAGATTTCACATTTAAAACGCCTTCTATTTCCAATAAAACCGTAGATTTCACATTTAAAACGCCTTCTATTTCCAATAAAACCGTAGATTTCACATTTAAAACGCCTTCTATTTCCAATAAAACCGTAGATTTCACATTTAAAACGCCTTCTATTTCCAATAAAACCGTAGATTTCACATTTAAAACGCATTCTATTTCCAATAAAACCGTAGATTTCACATTTAAAACGCCTTCTATTTCCAATAAAACCGTAGATTTCACATTTAAAACTCATTCAATTTTCAATAAAACCGTAGATTTCACATTTAAAACGCCTTCTATTTCCAATAAAACCGTAGATTTCACATTTAAAACGCCTTCTATTTCCAATAAAACCGTAGATTTCACATTTAAAACGCCTTCTATTTCCAATAAAACCGTAGATTTCACATTTAAAACGCATTCTATTTCCAATAAAACCGTAGATTTCACATTTAAAACGCCTTCTATTTCCAATAAAACCGTAGATTTCACATTTAAAACTCATTCAATTTTCAATAAAACCGTAGATTTCACATTTAAAACGCATTCTATTTCCAATAAAACCGTAGATTTCACATTTAAAACTCATTCAATTTTCAATAAAACCGTAGATTTCACATTTAAAACGCATTCTATTTCCAATAAAACCGTAGATTTCACATTTAAAACGCATTCTATTTCCAATAAAACCGTAGATTTCACATTTAAAACGCATTCTATTTCCAATAAAACCGTAGATTTCACATTTAAAACACATTCTATTTCCAATAAAACCGTAGATTTCACATTTAAAACGCATTCTATTTCCAATAAAACCGTAGATTTCACATTTAAAACTCATTCAATTTTCAATAAAACCGTAGATTTCACATTTAAAACGCCTTCTATTTCCAATAAAACCGTAGATTTCACATTTAAAACGCATTCTATTTCCAATAAAACCGTAGATTTCACATTTAAAACGCCTTCTATTTCCAATAAAACCGTAGATTTCACATTTAAAACGCATTCTATTTCCAATAAAACCGTAGATTTCACATTTAAAACTCATTCAATTTTCAATAAAACCGTAGATTTCACATTTAAAACGCCTTCTATTTCCAATAAAACCGTAGATTTCACATTTAAAACGCCTTCTATTTCCAATAAAACCGTAGATTTCACATTTAAAACGCATTCTATTTCCAATAAAACCGTAGATTTCACATTTAAAACGCCTTCTATTTCCAATAAAACCGTAGATTTCACATTTAAAACGCCTTCTATTTCCAATAAAACCGTAGATTTCACATTTAAAACGCATTCTATTTCCAATAAAACCGTAGATTTCACATTTAAAACGCATTCTATTTCCAATAAAACCGTAGATTTCACATTTAAAACGCATTCTATTTCCAATAAAACCGTAGATTTCACATTTAAAACGCATTCTATTTCGAATAAAACCGTAGATTTCACATTTAAAACGCCTTCTATTTCCAATAAAACCGTAGATTTCACATTTAAAACGCATTCTATTTCCAATAAAACCGTAGATTTCACATTTAAAACGCATTCTATTTCCAATAAAACCGTAGATTTCACATTTAAAACGCATTCTATTTCCAATAAAACCGTAGATTTCACATTTAAACTCATTCAATTTTCAATAAAACCGTAGATTTCACATTTAAAACGCCTTCTATTTCCAATAAAACCGTAGATTTCACATTTAAAACGCATTCTATTTCCAATAAAACCGTAGATTTCACATTTAAAACGCCTTCTATTTCCAATAAAACCGTAGATTTCACTTTTAAAACGCATTCTATTTCCAATAAAACCGTAGATTTCACATTTAAAACGCCTTCTATTTCCAATAAAACCGTAGATTTCACATTTAAAACGCATTCTATTTCCAAAAAAACCGTAGATTTCACATTTAAAACTCATTCAATTTTCAATAAAACCGTAGATTTCACATTAAAAACGCCTTCTATTTCCAATAAAACCGTAGATTTCACATTTAAAACGCCTTCTATTTCCAATAAAACCGTAGATTTCACATTTAAAACGCATTCTATTTCCAATAAAACCGTAGATTTCACATTTAAAACGCCTTCTATTTCCAATAAAACCGTAGATTTCACATTTAAAACGCCTTCTATTTCCAATAAAACCGTAGATTTCACATTTAAAACGCATTCTATTTCCAATAAAACCGTAGATTTCACATTTAAAACGCATTCAATTTCCATCAAACCGTAGATTTCAAATTTAAAACGCATTCAATTTCCAATCAATTCGTAGATTTCACATTTAAAACGCATTCTATTTCCAATAAAACCGTAGATTTCACATTTAAAACGCATTCTATTTCCAATAAAACCGTAGATTTCACATTTAAAACGCATTCTATTTCCAATAAAACCGTAGATTTCACATTTAAAACGCATTCTATTTCCAATAAAACCGTAGATTTCACATTTAAAACGCCTTCTATTTCCAATAAAACCGTAGATTTCACATTTAAAACGCATTCTATTTCCAATCAAACCGTAGATTTCACATTTAAAACGCATTCTATTTCCAATAAAACCGTAGATTTCACATTTAAAACGCCTTCTATTTCCAATAAAACCGTAGATTTCACATTTAAAACGCATTCTATTTCCAATAAAACCGTAGATTTCACATTTAAAACGCCTTCTATTTCCAATAAAACCGTAGATTTCACATTTAAAACGCATTCTATTTCCAATAAAACCGTAGATTTCACATTTAAAACGCCTTCTATTTCCAATAAAACCGTAGATTTCACATTTAAAACGCATTCTATTTCCAATAAAACCGTAGATTTCACATTTAAAACGCCTTCTATTTCCAATAAAACCGTAGATTTCACATTTAAAACGCATTCTATTTCCAATAAAACCGTAGATTTCACATTTAAAACGCCTTCTATTTCCAATAAAACCGTAGATTTCACATTTAAAACGCATTCTATTTCCAATAAAACCGTAGATTTCACATTTAAAACGCCTTCTATTTCCAATAAAACCGTAGATTTCACATTTAAAACGCATTCTATTTCCAATAAAACCGTAGATTTCACATTTAAAACGCCTTCTATTTCCAATAAAACCGTAGATTTCACATTTAAAACGCATTCTATTTCCAATAAAACCGTAGATTTCACATTTAAAACGCCTTCTATTTCCAATAAAACCGTAGATTTCACATTTAAAACGCATTCTATTTCCAATAAAACCGTAGATTTCACATTTAAAACGCCTTCTATTTCCAATAAAACCGTAGATTTCACATTTAAAACGCATTCTATTTCCAATAAAACCGTAGATTTCACATTTAAAACGCATTCTATTTCCAATAAAACCGTAGATTTCACATTTAAAACGCATTCTATTTCCAATAAAACCGTAGATTTCACATTTAAAACTCATTCAATTTTCAATAAAACCGTAGATTTCACATTTAAAACGCCTTCTATTTCCAATAAAACCGTAGATTTCACATTTAAAACGCCTTCTATTTCCAATAAAACCGTAGATTTCACATTTAAAACGCATTCTATTTCCAATAAAACCGTAGATTTCACATTTAAAACGCCTTCTATTTCCAATAAAACCGTAGATTTCACATTTAAAACGCATTCTATTTCCAATAAAACCGTAGATTTCACATTTAAAACGCATTCTATTTCCAATAAAACCGTAGATTTCACATTTAAAACGCATTCTATTTCCAATAAAACCGTAGATTTCACATTTAAACTCATTCAATTTTCAATAAAACCGTAGATTTCACATTTAAAACGCCTTCTATTTCCAATAAAACCGTAGATTTCACATTTAAAACGCCTTCTATTTCCAATAAAACCGTAGATTTCACATTTAAAACGCATTCTATTTCCAATAAAACCGTAGATTTCACATTTAAAACGCCTTCTATTTCCAATAAAACCGTAGATTTCACTTTTAAAACGCATTCTATTTCCAATAAAACCGTAGATTTCACATTTAAAACGCCTTCTATTTCCAATAAAACCGTAGATTTCACATTTAAAACGCATTCTATTTCCAATAAAACCGTAGATTTCACATTTAAAACTCATTCAATTTTCAATAAAACCGTAGATTTCACATTAAAAACGCCTTCTATTTCCAATAAAACCGTAGATTTCACATTTAAAACGCCTTCTATTTCCAATAAAACCGTAGATTTCACATTTAAAACGCATTCTATTTCCAATAAAACCGTAGATTTCACATTTAAAACGCCTTCTATTTCCAATAAAACCGTAGATTTCACATTTAAAACTCATTCAATTTTCAATAAAACCGTAGATTTCACATTTAAAACGCATTCTATTTCCATCAAACCGTAGATTTCACATTTGAAACGCATTCTATTTCCAATAAAACCGTAGATTTCACATTTAAAACGCATTCTATTTCCAATAAAACCGTAGATTTCACATTTAAAACGCATTCAATTTCCATCAAACCGTAGATTTCAAATTTAAAACGCATTCAATTTCCAATCAATTCGTAGATTTCACATTTAAAACGCATTCTATTTCCAATAAAACCGTAGATTTCACATTTAAAACGCATTCTATTTCCAATAAAACCGTAGATTTCACATTTAAAACGCATTCTATTTCCAATAAAACCGTAGATTTCACATTTAAAACGCATTCTATTTCCAATAAAACCGTAGATTTCACATTTAAAACGCATTCTATTTCCAATAAAACCGTAGATTTCACATTTAAAACGCCTTCTATTTCCAATAAAACCGTAGATTTCACATTTAAAACGCATTCTATTTCCAATAAAACCGTAGATTTCACATTTAAAACGCCTTCTATTTCCAATAAAACCGTAGATTTCACATTTAAAACGCATTCTATTTCCAATAAAACCGTAGATTTCACATTTAAAACGCCTTCTATTTCCAATAAAACCGTAGATTTCACATTTAAAACGCATTCTATTTCCAATAAAACCGTAGATTTCACATTTAAAACGCCTTCTATTTCCAATAAAACCGTAGATTTCACATTTAAAACGCATTCTATTTCCAATAAAACCGTAGATTTCACATTTAAAACGCCTTCTATTTCCAATAAAACCGTAGATTTCACATTTAAAACGCATTCTATTTCCAATAAAACCGTAGATTTCACATTTAAAACGCCTTCTATTTCCAATAAAACCGTAGATTTCACATTTAAAACGCATTCTATTTCCAATAAAACCGTAGATTTCACATTTAAAACGCATTCTATTTCCAATAAAACCGTAGATTTCACATTTAAAACGCCTTCTATTTCCAATAAAACCGTAGATTTCACATTTAAAACGCATTCTATTTCCAATAAAACCGTAGATTTCACATTTAAAACTCATTCAATTTTCAATAATCCCGTAGATTTCACATTTAAAACGCATTCTATTTCCAATAAAACCGTAGATTTCACATTTAAAACGCATTCTATTTCCAATAAAACCGTAGATTTCACATTTAAAACGCATTCTATTTCCAATAAAACCGTAGATTTCACATTTAAAACGCATTCTATTTCCAATAAAACCGTAGATTTCACATTTAAAACGCATTCTATTTCCAATAAAACCGTAGATTTCACATTTAAAACGCATTCTATTTCCAATAAAACCGTAGATTTCACATTTAAAACTCATTCAATTTTCAATAAAACCGTAGATTTCACATTTAAAACGCCTTCTATTTCCAATAAAACCGTAGATTTCACATTTAAAACGCCTTCTATTTCCAATAAAACCGTAGATTTCACATTTAAAACGCATTCTATTTCCAATAAAACCGTAGATTTCACATTTAAAACGCCTTCTATTTCCAATAAAACCGTAGATTTCACATTTAAAACGCATTCTATTTCCAATAAAACCGTAGATTTCACATTTAAAACGCCTTCTATTTCCAATAAAACCGTAGATTTCACATTTAAAACTCATTCAATTTTCAATAAAACCGTAGATTTCACATTAAAAACGCCTTCTATTTCCAATAAAACCGTAGATTTCACATTTAAAACGCCTTCTATTTCCAATAAAACCGTAGATTTCACATTTAAAACGCATTCTATTTCCAATAAAACCGTAGATTTCACATTTAAAACGCCTTCTATTTCCAATAAAACCGTAGATTTCACATTTAAAACTCATTCAATTTTCAATAAAACCGTAGATTTCACATTTAAAACGCATTCTATTTCCATCAAACCGTAGATTTCACATTTGAAACGCATTCTATTTCCAATAAAACCGTAGATTTCACATTTAAAACGCATTCTATTTCCAATAAAACCGTAGATTTCACATTTAAAACGCATTCAATTTCCATCAAACCGTAGATTTCAAATTTAAAACGCATTCAATTTCCAATCAATTCGTAGATTTCACATTTAAAACGCATTCTATTTCCAATAAAACCGTAGATTTCACATTTAAAACGCATTCTATTTCCAATAAAACCGTAGATTTCACATTTAAAACGCATTCTATTTCCAATAAAACCGTAGATTTCACATTTAAAACGCATTCTATTTCCAATAAAACCGTAGATTTCACATTTAAAACGCATTCTATTTCCAATAAAACCGTAGATTTCACATTTAAAACGCCTTCTATTTCCAATAAAACCGTAGATTTCACATTTAAAACGCATTCTATTTCCAATAAAACCGTAGATTTCACATTTAAAACGCCTTCTATTTCCAATAAAACCGTAGATTTCACATTTAAAACGCATTCTATTTCCAATAAAACCGTAGATTTCACATTTAAAACGCCTTCTATTTCCAATAAAACCGTAGATTTCACATTTAAAACGCATTCTATTTCCAATAAAACCGTAGATTTCACATTTAAAACGCCTTCTATTTCCAATAAAACCGTAGATTTCACATTTAAAACGCATTCTATTTCCAATAAAACCGTAGATTTCACATTTAAAACGCCTTCTATTTCCAATAAAACCGTAGATTTCACATTTAAAACGCATTCTATTTCCAATAAAACCGTAGATTTCACATTTAAAACGCCTTCTATTTCCAATAAAACCGTAGATTTCACATTTAAAACGCATTCTATTTCCAATAAAACCGTAGATTTCACATTTAAAACGCCTTCTATTTCCAATAAAACCGTAGATTTCACATTTAAAACGCATTCTATTTCCAATAAAACCGTAGATTTCACATTTAAAACGCCTTCTATTTCCAATAAAACCGTAGATTTCACATTTAAAACGCATTCTATTTCCAATAAAACCGTAGATTTCACATTTAAAACGCATTCTATTTCCAATAAAACCGTAGATTTCACATTTAAAACGCCTTCTATTTCCAATAAAACCGTAGATTTCACATTTAAAACGCATTCTATTTCCAATAAAACCGTAGATTTCACATTTAAAACTCATTCAATTTTCAATAAAACCGTAGATTTCACATTTAAAACGCATTCTATTTCCAATAAAACCGTAGATTTCACATTTAAAACGCATTCTATTTCCAATAAAACCGTAGATTTCACATTTAAAACGCATTCTATTTCCAATAAAACCGTAGATTTCACATTTAAAACGCATTCTATTTCCAATAAAACCGTAGATTTCACATTTAAAACGCCTTCTATTTCCAATAAAACCGTAGATTTCACATTTAAAACGCATTCTATTTCCAATAAAACCGTAGATTTCACATTTAAAACGCATTCTATTTCCAATAAAACCGTAGATTTCACATTTAAAACGCATTCTATTTCCAATAAAACCGTAGATTTCACATTTAAAACGCCTTCTATTTCCAATAAAACCGTAGATTTCACATTTAAAACGCATTCTATTTCCAATAAAACCGTAGATTTCACATTTAAAACGCCTTCTATTTCCAATAAAACCGTAGATTTCACATTTAAAACGCCTTCTATTTCCAATAAAACCGTAGATTTCACATTTAAAACGCCTTCTATTTCCAATAAAACCGTAGATTTCACATTTAAAACGCCTTCTATTTCCAATAAAACCGTAGATTTCACATTTAAAACGCCTTCTATTTCCAATAAAACCGTAGATTTCACATTTAAAACGCATTCTATTTCCAATAAAACCGTAGATTTCACATTTAAAACTCATTCAATTTTCAATAAAACCGTAGATTTCACATTTAAAACGCCTTCTATTTCCAATAAAACCGTAGATTTCACATTTAAAACGCCTTCTATTTCCAATAAAACCGTAGATTTCACATTTAAAACGCATTCTATTTCCAATAAAACCGTAGATTTCACATTTAAAACGCCTTCTATTTCCAATAAAACCGTAGATTTCACATTTAAAACTCATTCAATTTTCAATAAAACCGTAGATTTCACATTTAAAACGCCTTCTATTTCCAATAAAACCGTAGATTTCACATTTAAAACGCCTTCTATTTCCAATAAAAGCGTAGATTTCACATTTAAAACGCATTCTATTTCCAATAAAACCGTAGATTTCACATTTAAAACGCCTTCTATTTCCAATAAAACCGTAGATTTCACATTTAAAACGCATTCTATTTCCAATAAAACCGTAGATTTCACATTTAAAACGCCTTCTATTTCCAATAAAACCGTAGATTTCACATTTAAAACGCATTCTATTTCCAATAAAACCGTAGATTTCACATTTAAAACGCATTCTATTTCCATCAAACCGTAGATTTCAAATTTAAAACGCATTCAATTTCCAATCAATTCGTAGATTTCACATTTAAAACGCATTCTATTTCCAATAAAACCGTAGATTTCACATTTAAAACTCATTCAATTTTCAATAAAACCGTAGATTTCACATTTAAAACTCATTCAATTTTCAATAAAACCGTAGATTTCACATTTAAAACGCCTTCTATTTCCAATAAAACCGTAGATTTCACATTTAAAACGCCTTCTATTTCCAATAAAACCGTAGATTTCACATTTAAAACGCATTCTATTTCCAATAAAACCGTAGATTTCACATTTAAAACTCATTCAATTTTCAATAAAACCGTAGATTTCACATTTAAAACGCCTTCTATTTCCAATAAAACCGTAGATTTCACATTTAAAACGCCTTCTATTTCCAATAAAACCGTAGATTTCACATTTAAAACGCATTCTATTTCCAATAAAACCGTAGATTTCACATTTAAAACGCCTTCTATTTCCAATAAAACCGTAGATTTCACATTTAAAACTCATTCAATTTTCAATAAAACCGTAGATTTCACATTTAAAACGCATTCTATTTCCAATAAAACCGTAGATTTCACATTTAAAACGCCTTCTATTTCCAATAAAACCGTAGATTTCACATTTAAAACGCATTCTATTTCCAATAAAACCGTAGATTTCACATTTAAAACGCATTCTATTTCCAATAAAACCGTAGATTTCACATTTAAAATGCCTTCTATTTCCAATAAAACCGTAGATTTCACATTTAAAACGCCTTCTATTTCCAATAAAACCGTAGATTTCACATTTAAAACGCCTTCTATTTCCAATAAAACCGTAGATTTCACATTTAAAACGCATTCTATTTCCAATAAAACCGTAGATTTCACATTTAAAACGCATACTATTTCCAATAAAACCGTAGATTTCACATTTAAAACGCATTCTATTTCCAATAAAACCGTAGATTTCACATTTAAAACTCATTCAATTTTCAATAAAACCGTAGATTTCACATTTAAAACGCATTCTATTTCCAATAAAACCGTAGATTTCACATTTAAAACGCATTCTATTTCCAATAAAACCGTAGATTTCACATTTAAAACGCATTATATTTCCAATAAAACCGTAGATTTCACATTTAAAACGCATTCTATTTCCAATAAAACCGTAGATTTCACATTTAAAACGCCTTCTATTTCCAATAAAACCGTAGATTTCACATTTAAAACGCATTCTATTTCCAATAAAACCGTAGATTTCACATTTAAAACGCATTCTATTTCCAATAAAACCGTAGATTTCACATTTAAAACGCAATCTATTTCCAATAAAACCGTAGATTTCACATTTAAAACGCATTCTATTTCCAATAAAACCGTAGATTTCACATTTAAAACGCATTCTATTTCCAATAAAACCGTAGATTTCACATTTAAAACGCATTCTATTTCCAATAAAACCGTAGATTTCACATTTAAAACGCCTTCTATTTCCAATAAAACCGTAGATTTCACATTTAAAACTCATTCAATTTTCAATAAAACCGTAGATTTCACATTTAAAACTCATTCAATTTTCAATAAAACCGTAGATTTCACATTTAAAACGCCTTCTATTTCCAATAAAACCGTAGATTTCACATTTAAAACGCCTTCTATTTCCAATAAAACCGTAGATTTCACATTTAAAACTCATTCAATTTCCAATAAAACCGTAGATTTCACATTTAAAACGCATTCTATTTCCAATAAAACCGTAGATTTCACATTTAAAACGCATTCTATTTCCAATAAAACCGTAGATTTCACATTTAAAACGCATTCTATTTCCAATAAAACCGTAGATTTCACATTTAAAACGCCTTCTATTTCCAATAAAACCGTAGATTTCACATTTAAAACGCATTCTATTTCCAATAAAACCGTAGATTTCACATTTAAAACGCCTTCTATTTCCAATAAAACCGTAGATTTCACATTTAAAACGCATTCTATTTCCAATAAAACCGTAGATTTCACATTTAAAACGCCTTCTATTTCCAATAAAACCGTAGATTTCACATTTAAAACGCATTCTATTTCCAATAAAACCGTAGATTTCACATTTAAAACGCCTTCTATTTCCAATAAAACCGTAGATTTCACATTTAAAACGCATTCTATTTCCAATAAAACCGTAGATTTCACATTTAAAACGCCTTCTATTTCCAATAAAACCGTAGATTTCACATTTAAAACGCATTCTATTTCCAATAAAACCGTAGATTTCACATTTAAAACGCCTTCTATTTCCAATAAAACCGTAGATTTCACATTTAAAACGCATTCTATTTCCAATAAAATCGTAGATTTCACATTTAAAACGCATTCTATTTCCAATAAAACCGTAGATTTCACATTTAAAACGCATTCTATTTCCAATAAAACCGTAGATTTCACATTTAAAACGCCTTCTATTTCCAATAAAACCGTAGATTTCACATTTAAAACGCATTCTATTTCCAATAAAACCGTAGATTTCACATTTAAAACGCATTCTATTTCCAATAAAACCGTAGATTTCACATTTAAAACGCATTCTATTTCCAATAAAACCGTAGATTTCACATTTAAAACTCATTCAATTTTCAATAAAACCGTAGATTTCACATTTAAAACGCATTCTATTTCCAATAAAACCGTAGATTTCACATTTAAAACGCCTTCTATTTCCAATAAAACCGTAGATTTCACATTTAAAACTCATTCAATTTTCAATAAAACCGTAGATTTCACATTTAAAACGCATTCTATTTCCATCAAACCGTAGATTTCACATTTGAAACGCATTCTATTTCCAATAAAACCGTAGATTTCACATTTAAAACGCATTCTATTTCCAATAAAACCGTAGATTTCACATTTAAAACGCATTCAATTTCCATCAAACCGTAGATTTCAAATTTAAAACGCATTCAATTTCGAATCAATTCGTAGATTTCACATTTAAAACGCATTCTATTTCCAATAAAACCGTAGATTTCACATTTAAAACGCCTTCTATTTCCAATAAAACCGTAGATTTCACATTTAAAACGCATTCTATTTCCAATAAAACCGTAGATTTCACATTTAAAACGCCTTCTATTTCCAATAAAACCGTAGATTTCACATTTAAAACGCATTCTATTTCCAATAAAACCGTAGATTTCACATTTAAAACGCATTCTATTTCCAATAAAACCGTAGATTTCACATTTAAAACGCCTTCTATTTCCAATAAAACCGTAGATTTCACATTTAAAACGCATTCTATTTCCAATAAAATCGTAGATTTCACATTTAAAACGCATTCTATTTCCAATAAAACCGTAGATTTCACATTTAAAACGCATTCTATTTCCAATAAAACCGTAGATTTCACATTTAAAACGCCTTCTATTTCCAATAAAACCGTAGATTTCACATTTAAAACGCATTCTATTTCCAATAAAACCGTAGATTTCACATTTAAAACGCATTCTATTTCCAATAAAACCGTAGATTTCACATTTAAAACGCATTCTATTTCCAATAAAACCGTAGATTTCACATTTAAAACTCATTCAATTTTCAATAAAACCGTAGATTTCACATTTAAAACGCATTCTATTTCCAATAAAACCGTAGATTTCACATTTAAAACGCCTTCTATTTCCAATAAAACCGTAGATTTCACATTTAAAACTCATTCAATTTTCAATAAAACCGTAGATTTCACATTTAAAACGCATTCTATTTCCATCAAACCGTAGATTTCACATTTGAAACGCATTCTATTTCCAATAAAACCGTAGATTTCACATTTAAAACGCATTCTATTTCCAATAAAACCGTAGATTTCACATTTAAAACGCATTCAATTTCCATCAAACCGTAGATTTCAAATTTAAAACGCATTCAATTTCCAATCAATTCGTAGATTTCACATTTAAAACGCATTCTATTTCCAATAAAACCGTAGATTTCACATTTAAAACGCCTTCTATTTCCAATAAAACCGTAGATTTCACATTTAAAACGCATTCTATTTCCAATAAAACCGTAGATTTCACATTTAAAACGCCTTCTATTTCCAATAAAACCGTAGATTTCACATTTAAAACGCATTCTATTTCCAATAAAACCGTAGATTTCACATTTAAAACGCATTCTATTTCCAATAAAACCGTAGATTTCACATTTAAAACGCCTTCTATTTCCAATAAAACCGTAGATTTCACATTTAAAACGCATTCTATTTCCAATAAAACCGTAGATTTCACATTTAAAACGCCTTCTATTTCCAATAAAACCGTAGATTTCACATTTAAAACGCCTTCTATTTCCAATAAAACCGTAGATTTCACATTTAAAACGCCTTCTATTTCCAATAAAACCGTAGATTTCACATTTAAAACGCCTTCTATTTCCAATAAAACCGTAGATTTCACATTTAAAACGCCTTCTATTTCCAATAAAACCGTAGATTTCACATTTAAAACGCATTCTATTTCCAATAAAACCGTAGATTTCACATTTAAAACTCATTCAATTTTCAATAAAACCGTAGATTTCACATTTAAAACGCCTTCTATTTCCAATAAAACCGTAGATTTCACATTTAAAACGCATTCTATTTCCAATAAAACCGTAGATTTCACATTTAAAACGCCTTCTATTTCCAATAAAACCGTAGATTTCACATTTAAAACGCATTCTATTTCCAATAAAACCGTAGATTTCACATTTAAAACGCCTTCTATTTCCAATAAAACCGTAGATTTCACATTTAAAACGCATTCTATTTCCAATAAAACCGTAGATTTCACATTTAAAACTCATTCAATTTTCAATAAAACCGTAGATTTCACATTTAAAACGCCTTCTATTTCCAATAAAACCGTAGATTTCACATTTAAAACGCCTTCTATTTCCAATAAAACCGTAGATTTCACATTTAAAACGCATTCTATTTCCAATAAAACCGTAGATTTCACATTTAAAACGCCTTCTATTTCCAATAAAACCGTAGATTTCACATTTAAAACGCATTCTATTTCCAATAAAACCGTAGATTTCACATTTAAAACGCCTTCTATTTCCAATAAAACCGTAGATTTCACATTTAAAACGCCTTCTATTTCCAATAAAACCGTAGATTTCACATTTAAAACGCATTCTATTTCCAATAAAACCGTAGATTTCACATTTAAAACGCATTCTATTTCCAATAAAACCGTAGATTTCACATTTAAAACGCATTCTATTTCCAATAAAACCGTAGATTTCACATTTAAAACGCATTCTATTTCCAATAAAACCGTAGATTTCACATTTAAAACGCATTCTATTTCCAATAAAACCGTAGATTTCACATTTAAAACGCATTCTATTTCCAATAAAACCGTAGATTTCACATTTAAAACGCCTTCTATTTCCAATAAAACCGTAGATTTCACATTTAAAACTCATTCAATTTTCAATAAAACCGTAGATTTCACATTTAAAACGCCTTCTATTTCCAATAAAACCGTAGATTTCACATTTAAAACGCCTTCTATTTCCAATAAAACCGTAGATTTCACATTTAAAACTCATTCAATTTTCAATAAAACCGTAGATTTCACATTTAAAACGCATTCAATTTCCATCAAACCGTAGATTTCAAATTTAAAACGCATTCAATTTCCAATCAATTCGTAGATTTCACATTTAAAACGCATTCTATTTCCAATAAAACCGTAGATTTCACATTTAAAACGCATTCTATTTCCATCAAACCGTAGATTTCACATTTGAAACGCATTCTATTTCCAATAAAACCGTAGATTTCACATTTAAAACGCATTCTATTTCCAATAAAACCGTAGATTTCACATTTAAAACGCATTCAATTTCCATCAAACCGTAGATTTCAAATTTAAAACGCATTCAATTTCCAATCAATTCGTAGATTTCACATTTAAAACGCATTCTATTTCCAATAAAACCGTAGATTTCACATTTAAAACGCATTCTATTTCCAATAAAACCGTAGATTTCACATTTAAAACGCATTCTATTTCCAATAAAACCGTAGATTTCACATTTAAAACGCATTCTATTTCCAATAAAACCGTAGATTTCACATTTAAAACGCCTTCTATTTCCAATAAAACCGTAGATTTCACATTTAAAACGCATTCTATTTCCAATAAAACCGTAGATTTCACATTTAAAACGCCTTCTATTTCCAATAAAACCGTAGATTTCACATTTAAAACGCATTCTATTTCCAATAAAACCGTAGATTTCACATTTAAAACGCCTTCTATTTCCAATAAAACCGTAGATTTCACATTTAAAACGCATTCTATTTCCAATAAAACCGTAGATTTCACATTTAAAACGCCTTCTATTTCCAATAAAACCGTAGATTTCACATTTAAAACGCATTCTATTTCCAATAAAACCGTAGATTTCACATTTAAAACGCATTCTATTTCCATCAAACCGTAGATTTCACATTTGAAACGCATTCTATTTCCAATAAAACCGTAGATTTCACATTTAAAACGCATTCTATTTCCAATAAAACCGTAGATTTCACATTTAAAACGCATTCAATTTCCATCAAACCGTAGATTTCAAATTTAAAACGCATTCAATTTCCAATCAATTCGTAGATTTCACATTTAAAACGCATTCTATTTCCAATAAAACCGTAGATTTCACATTTAAAACGCATTCTATTTCCAATAAAACCGTAGATTTCACATTTAAAACGCATTCTATTTCCAATAAAACCGTAGATTTCACATTTAAAACGCATTCTATTTCCAATAAAACCGTAGATTTCACATTTAAAACGCCTTCTATTTCCAATAAAACCGTAGATTTCACATTTAAAACGCATTCTATTTCCAATAAAACCGTAGATTTCACATTTAAAACGCCTTCTATTTCCAATAAAACCGTAGATTTCACATTTAAAACGCATTCTATTTCCAATAAAACCGTAGATTTCACATTTAAAACGCCTTCTATTTCCAATAAAACCGTAGATTTCACATTTAAAACGCATTCTATTTCCAATAAAACCGTAGATTTCACATTTAAAACGCCTTCTATTTCCAATAAAACCGTAGATTTCACATTTAAAACGCATTCTATTTCCAATAAAACCGTAGATTTCACATTTAAAACGCCTTCTATTTCCAATAAAACCGTAGATTTCACATTTAAAACGCATTCTATTTCCAATAAAACCGTAGATTTCACATTTAAAACGCCTTCTATTTCCAATAAAACCGTAGATTTCACATTTAAAACGCATTCTATTTCCAATAAAACCGTAGATTTCACATTTAAAACGCATTCTATTTCCAATAAAACCGTAGATTTCACATTTAAAACGCCTTCTATTTCCAATAAAACCGTAGATTTCACATTTAAAACGCATTCTATTTCCAATAAAACCGTAGATTTCACATTTAAAACTCATTCAATTTTCAATAAAACCGTAGATTTCACATTTAAAACGCATTCTATTTCCAATAAAACCGTAGATTTCACATTTAAAACTCATTCAATTTTCAATAAAACCGTAGATTTCACATTTAAAACGCATTCTATTTCCAATAAAACCGTAGATTTCACATTTAAAACGCATTCTATTTCCAATAAAACCGTAGATTTCACATTTAAAACGCATTCTATTTCCAATAAAACCGTAGATTTCACATTTAAAACGCATTCTATTTCCAATAAAACCGTAGATTTCACATTTAAAACGCCTTCTATTTCCAATAAAACCGTAGATTTCACATTTAAAACGCATTCTATTTCCAATAAAACCGTAGATTTCACATTTAAAACGCCTTCTATTTCCAATAAAACCGTAGATTTCACATTTAAAACGCCTTCTATTTCCAATAAAACCGTAGATTTCACATTTAAAACGCATTCTATTTCCAATAAAATCGTAGATTTCACATTTAAAACGCATTCTATTTCCAATAAAACCGTAGATTTCACATTTAAAACGCATTCTATTTCCAATAAAACCGTAGATTTCACATTTAAAACGCCTTCTATTTCCAATAAAACCGTAGATTTCACATTTAAAACGCATTCTATTTCCAATAAAACCGTAGATTTCACATTTAAAACGCATTCTATTTCCAATAAAACCGTAGATTTCACATTTAAAACGCATTCTATTTCCAATAAAACCGTAGATTTCACATTTAAAACTCATTCAATTTTCAATAAAACCGTAGATTTCACATTTAAAACGCATTCTATTTCCAATAAAACCGTAGATTTCACATTTAAAACGCCTTCTATTTCCAATAAAACCGTAGATTTCACATTTAAAACTCATTCAATTTTCAATAAAACCGTAGATTTCACATTTAAAACGCATTCTATTTCCAATAAAACCGTAGATTTCACATTTAAAACGCATTCTATTTCCAATAAAACCGTAGATTTCACATTTAAAACGCATTCTATTTCCAATAAAACCGTAGATTTCACATTTAAAACGCATTCTATTTCCAATAAAACCGTAGATTTCACATTTAAAACGCCTTCTATTTCCAATAAAACCGTAGATTTCACATTTAAAACGCATTCTATTTCCAATAAAACCGTAGATTTCACATTTAAAACGCCTTCTATTTCCAATAAAACCGTAGATTTCACATTTAAAACGCCTTCTATTTCCAATAAAACCGTAGATTTCACATTTAAAACGCATTCTATTTCCAATAAAATCGTAGATTTCACATTTAAAACGCATTCTATTTCCAATAAAACCGTAGATTTCACATTTAAAACGCATTCTATTTCCAATAAAACCGTAGATTTCACATTTAAAACGCCTTCTATTTCCAATAAAACCGTAGATTTCACATTTAAAACGCATTCTATTTCCAATAAAACCGTAGATTTCACATTTAAAACGCATTCTATTTCCAATAAAACCGTAGATTTCACATTTAAAACGCATTCTATTTCCAATAAAACCGTAGATTTCACATTTAAAACTCATTCAATTTTCAATAAAACCGTAGATTTCACATTTAAAACGCCTTCTATTTCCAATAAAACCGTAGATTTCACATTTAAAACGCCTTCTATTTCCAATAAAACCGTAGATTTCACATTTAAAACGCATTCTATTTCCAATAAAACCGTAGATTTCACATTTAAACTATTTCCAATAAAACCGTAGATTTCACATTTAAAACGCATTCTATTTCCAATAAAACCGTAGATTTCACATTTAAAATGCCTTCTATTTCCAATAAAACCGTAGATTTCACATTTAAAACGCCTTCTATTTCCAATAAAACCGTAGATTTCACATTTAAAACGCCTTCTATTTCCAATAAAACCGTAGATTTCACATTTAAAACGCATTCTATTTCCAATAAAACCGTAGATTTCACATTTAAAACGCATTCTATTTCCAATAAAACCGTAGATTTCACATTTAAAACGCATTCTATTTCCAATAAAACCGTAGATTTCACATTTAAAACTCATTCAATTTTCAATAAAACCGTAGATTTCACATTTAAAACGCATTCTATTTCCAATAAAACCGTAGATTTCACATTTAAAACGCATTCTATTTCCAATAAAACCGTAGATTTCACATTTAAAACGCATTATATTTCCAATAAAACCGTAGATTTCACATTTAAAACGCATTCTATTTCCAATAAAACCGTAGATTTCACATTTAAAACGCCTTCTATTTCCAATAAAACCGTAGATTTCACATTTAAAACGCATTCTATTTCCAATAAAACCGTAGATTTCACATTTAAAACGCATTCTATTTCCAATAAAACCGTAGATTTCACATTTAAAACGCATTCTATTTCCAATAAAACCGTAGATTTCACATTTAAAACGCCTTCTATTTCCAATAAAACCGTAGATTTCACATTTAAAACGCATTCTATTTCCAATAAAACCGTAGATTTCACATTTAAAACGCATTCTATTTCCAATAAAACCGTAGATTTCACATTTAAAACGCCTTCTATTTCCAATAAAACCGTAGATTTCACATTTAAAACGCATTCTATTTCCAATAAAACCGTAGATTTCACATTTAAAACTCATTCAATTTTCAATAAAACCGTAGATTTCACATTTAAAACGCATTCTATTTCCAATAAAACCGTAGATTTCACATTTAAAACTCATTCAATTTTCAATAAAACCGTAGATTTCACATTTAAAACGCATTCTATTTCCAATAAAACCGTAGATTTCACATTTAAAACGCATTCTATTTCCAATAAAACCGTAGATTTCACATTTAAAACGCCTTCTATTTCCAATAAAACCGTAGATTTCACATTTAAAACTCATTCAATTTTCAATAAAACCGTAGATTTCACATTTAAAACGCATTCTATTTCCAATAAAACCGTAGATTTCACATTTAAAACTCATTCAATTTTCAATAAAACCGTAGATTTCACATTTAAAACGCATTCTATTTCCAATAAAACCGTAGATTTCACATTTAAAACGCATTCTATTTCCAATAAAACCGTAGATTTCACATTTAAAACTCATTCAATTTTCAATAAAACCGTAGATTTCACATTTAAAACGCATTCTATTTCCAATAAAACCGTAGATTTCACATTTAAAACGCATTCTATTTCCAATAAAACCGTAGATTTCACATTTAAAACGCATTCTATTTCCAATAAAACCGTAGATTTCACATTTAAAACGCATTCTATTTCCAATAAAACCGTAGATTTCACATTTAAAACGCATTCTATTTCCAATAAAACCGTAGATTTCACATTTAAAACGCATTCTATTTCCAATAAAACCGTAGATTTCACATTTAAAACGCATTCTATTTCCAATAAAACCGTAGATTTCACATTTAAAACGCATTCTATTTCCAATAAAACCGTAGATTTCACATTTAAAACGCATTCTATTTCCAATAAAACCGTAGATTTCACATTTAAAACGCATTCTATTTCCAATAAAACCGTAGATTTCACATTTAAAACGCATTCTATTTCCAATAAAACCGTAGATTTCACATTTAAAACGCATTCTATTTCCAATAAAACCGTAGATTTCACATTTAAAACGCATTCTATTTCCAATAAAACCGTAGATTTCACATTTAAAACGCATTCTATTTCCAATAAAACCGTAGATTTCACATTTAAAACGCATTCTATTTCCAATAAAACCGTAGATTTCACATTTAAAACGCATTCTATTTCCAATAAAACCGTTGATTTCACATTTAAAACGCATTCTATTTCCAATAAAACCGTAGATTTCACATTTAAAACGCATTCTATTTCCAATAAAACCGTAGATTTCACATTTAAAACGCATTCTATTTCCAATAAAACCGTAGATTTTACATTTAAAACGCCTTCTATTTCCAATAAAACCGTAGATTTCACATTTAAAACGCCTTCTATTTCCAATAAAACCGTAGATTTCACATTTAAAACGCATTCTATTTCCAATAAAACCGTAGATTTCACATTTAAAACGCATTCTATTTCCAATAAAACCGTAGATTTCACATTTAAAACGCATTCTATTTCCAATAAAACCGTAGATTTCACATTTAAAACTCATTCAATTTTCAATAAAACCGTAGATTTCACATTTAAAACGCATTCTATTTCCAATAAAACCGTAGATTTCACATTTAAAACTCATTCAATTTTCAATAAAACCGTAGATTTCACATTTAAAACGCCTTCTATTTCCAATAAAACCGTAGATTTCACGTTTAAAACGCATTCTATTTCCAATAAAACCGTAGATTTCACATTTAAAACGCATTCTATTTCCAATAAAACCGTAGATTTCACATTTAAAACGCCTTCTATTTCCAATAAAACCGTAGATTTCACATTTAAAACGCCTTCTATTTCCAATAAAACCGTAGATTTCACATTTAAAACGCATTCTATTTCCAATAAAACCGTAGATTTCACATTTAAAACGCATTCTATTTCCAATAAAACCGTAGATTTCACATTTAAAACGCATTCTATTTCCAATAAAACCGTAGATTTCACATTTAAAACGCATTATATTTCCAATAAAACCGTAGATTTCACATTTAAAACGCATTCTATTTCCAATAAAACCGTAGATTTCACATTTAAAACGCCTTCTATTTCCAATAAAACCGTAGATTTCACATTTAAAACGCATTCTATTTCCAATAAAACCGTAGATTTCACATTTAAAACGCATTCTATTTCCAATAAAACCGTAGATTTCACATTTAAAATGCCTTCTATTTCCAATAAAACCGTAGATTTCACATTTAAAACGCCTTCTATTTCCAATAAAACCGTAGATTTCACATTTAAAACGCCTTCTATTTCCAATAAAACCGTAGATTTCACATTTAAAACGCCTTCTATTTCCAATAAAACCGTAGATTTCACATTTAAAACTCATTCAATTTTCAATAAAACCGTAGATTTCACATTTAAAACGCATTCTATTTCCAATAAAACCGTAGATTTCACATTTAAAACGCATTCTATTTCCAATAAAACCGTAGATTTCACATTTAAAACTCATTCTATTTCCAATAAAACCGTAGATTTCACATTTAAAACGCCTTCTATTTCCAATAAAACCGTAGATTTCACATTTAAAACTCATTCAATTTTCAATAAAACCGTAGATTTCACATTTAAAACTCATTCAATTTTCAATAAAACCGTAGATTTCACATTTAAAACGCATTCTATTTCCAATAAAACCGTAGATTTCACATTTAAAACGCATTCTATTTCCAATAAAACCGTAGATTTCACATTTAAAACGCATTCTATTTCCAATAAAACCGTAGATTTCACATTTAAAACGCCTTCTATTTCCAATAAAACCGTAGATTTCACATTTAAAACGCCTTCTATTTCCAATAAAACCGTAGATTTCACATTTAAAACGCCTTCTATTTCCAATAAAACCGTAGATTTCACATTTAAAACGCATTCTATTTCCAATAAAACCGTAGATTTCACATTTAAAACGCCTTCTATTTCCAATAAAACCGTAGATTTCACATTTAAAACTCATTCAATTTTCAATAAAACCGTAGATTTCACATTTAAAACGCATTCTATTTCCAATAAAACCGTAGATTTCACATTTAAAACTCATTCAATTTTCAATAAAACCGTAGATTTCACATTTAAAACGCATTCTATTTCCAATAAAACCGTAGATTTCACATTTAAAACTCATTCAATTTTCAATAAAACCGTAGATTTCACATTTAAAACGCCTTCTATTTCCAATAAAACCGTAGATTTCACATTTAAAACGCATTCTATTTCCAATAAAACCGTAGATTTCACATTTAAAACGCATTCTATTTCCAATAAAACCGTAGATTTCACATTTAAAACGCCTTCTATTTCCAATAAAACCGTAGATTTCACATTTAAAATGCCTTCTATTTCCAATAAAACCGTAGATTTCACATTTAAAACGCCTTCTATTTCCAATAAAACCGTAGATTTCACATTTAAAACGCCTTCTATTTCCAATAAAACCGTAGATTTCACATTTAAAACGCCTTCTATTTCCAATAAAACCGTAGATTTCACATTTAAAACGCCTTCTATTTCCAATAAAACCGTAGATTTCACATTTAAAACTCATTCAATTTTCAATAAAACCGTAGATTTCACATTTAAAACGCATTCTATTTCCAATAAAACCGTAGATTTCACATTTAAAACTCATTCAATTTTCAATAAAACCGTAGATTTCACATTTAAAACGCCTTCTATTTCCAATAAAACCGTAGATTTCACATTTAAAACGCCTTCTATTTCCAATAAAACCGTAGATTTCACATTTAAAACGCCTTCTATTTCCAATAAAACCGTAGATTTCACATTTAAAACTCATTCAATTTTCAATAAAACCGTAGATTTCACATTTAAAACGCATTCTATTTCCAATAAAACCGTAGATTTCACATTTAAAACTCATTCAATTTTCAATAAAACCGTAGATTTCACATTTAAAACGCATTCTATTTCCAATAAAACCGTAGATTTCACATTTAAAACGCCTTCTATTTCCAATAAAACCGTAGATTTCACATTTAAAACGCCTTCTATTTCCAATAAAACCGTAGATTTCACATTTAAAACGCATTCTATTTCCAATAAAACCGTAGATTTCACATTTAAAACGCATTCTATTTCCAATAAAACCGTAGATTTCACATTTAAAACGACTTCTATTTCCAATAAAACCGTAGATTTCACATTTAAAACGCATTCTATTTCCAATAAAACCGTAGATTTCACATTTAAAACTCATTCAATTTTCAATAAAACCGTAGATTTCACATTTAAAACGCCTTCTATTTCCAATAAAACCGTAGATTTCACATTTAAAACGCATTCTATTTCCAATAAAACCGTAGATTTCACATTTAAAACGCATTCTATTTCCAATAAAACCGTAGATTTCACATTTAAAACGCCTTCTATTTCCAATAAAACCGTAGATTTCACATTTAAAACGCCTTCTATTTCCAATAAAACCGTAGATTTCACATTTAAAACGCATTCTATTTCCAATAAAACCGTAGATTTCACATTTAAAACGCATTCTATTTCCAATAAAACCGTAGATTTCACATTTAAAACGCATTCTATTTCCAATAAAACCGTAGATTTCACATTTAAAACGCATTATATTTCCAATAAAACCGTAGATTTCACATTTAAAACGCATTCTATTTCCAATAAAACCGTAGATTTCACATTTAAAACGCCTTCTATTTCCAATAAAACCGTAGATTTCACATTTAAAACGCATTCTATTTCCAATAAAACCGTAGATTTCACATTTAAAACGCATTCTATTTCCAATAAAACCGTAGATTTCACATTTAAAATGCCTTCTATTTCCAATAAAACCGTAGATTTCACATTTAAAACGCCTTCTATTTCCAATAAAACCGTAGATTTCACATTTAAAACGCCTTCTATTTCCAATAAAACCGTAGATTTCACATTTAAAACGCATTCTATTTCCAATAAAACCGTAGATTTCACATTTAAAACGCCTTCTATTTCCAATAAAACCGTAGATTTCACATTTAAAACTCATTCAATTTTCAATAAAACCGTAGATTTCACATTTAAAACGCATTCTATTTCCAATAAAACCGTAGATTTCACATTTAAAACTCATTCAATTTTCAATAAAACCGTAGATTTCACATTTAAAACGCATTCTATTTCCAATAAAACCGTAGATTTCACATTTAAAACTCATTCAATTTTCAATAAAACCGTAGATTTCACATTTAAAACGCCTTCTATTTCCAATAAAACCGTAGATTTCACATTTAAAACGCATTCTATTTCCAATAAAACCGTAGATTTCACATTTAAAACGCATTCTATTTCCAATAAAACCGTAGATTTCACATTTAAAACGCCTTCTATTTCCAATAAAACCGTAGATTTCACATTTAAAATGCCTTCTATTTCCAATAAAACCGTAGATTTCACATTTAAAACGCCTTCTATTTCCAATAAAACCGTAGATTTCACATTTAAAACGCCTTCTATTTCCAATAAAACCGTAGATTTCACATTTAAAACGCCTTCTATTTCCAATAAAACCGTAGATTTCACATTTAAAACGCCTTCTATTTCCAATAAAACCGTAGATTTCACATTTAAAACTCATTCAATTTTCAATAAAACCGTAGATTTCACATTTAAAACGCATTCTATTTCCAATAAAACCGTAGATTTCACATTTAAAACTCATTCAATTTTCAATAAAACCGTAGATTTCACATTTAAAACGCATTCTATTTCCAATAAAACCGTAGATTTCACATTTAAAACGCCTTCTATTTCCAATAAAACCGTAGATTTCACATTTAAAACTCATTCAATTTTCAATAAAACCGTAGATTTCACATTTAAAACGCATTCTATTTCCAATAAAACCGTAGATTTCACATTTAAAACTCATTCAATTTTCAATAAAACCGTAGATTTCACATTTAAAACGCCTTCTATTTCCAATAAAACCGTAGATTTCACATTTAAAACGCCTTCTATTTCCAATAAAACCGTAGATTTCACATTTAAAACGCATTCTATTTCCAATAAAACCGTAGATTTCACATTTAAAACGCATTCTATTTCCAATAAAACCGTAGATTTCACATTTAAAACGCATTCTATTTCCAATAAAACCGTAGATTTCACATTTAAAACGCATTATATTTCCAATAAAACCGTAGATTTCACATTTAAAACGCATTCTATTTCCAATAAAACCGTAGATTTCACATTTAAAACGCCTTCTATTTCCAATAAAACCGTAGATTTCACATTTAAAACGCATTCTATTTCCAATAAAACCGTAGATTTCACATTTAAAACGCATTCTATTTCCAATAAAACCGTAGATTTCACATTTAAAATGCCTTCTATTTCCAATAAAACCGTAGATTTCACATTTAAAACGCCTTCTATTTCCAATAAAACCGTAGATTTCACATTTAAAACGCCTTCTATTTCCAATAAAACCGTAGATTTCACATTTAAAACGCATTCTATTTCCAATAAAACCGTAGATTTCACATTTAAAACGCCTTCTATTTCCAATAAAACCGTAGATTTCACATTTAAAACTCATTCAATTTTCAATAAAACCGTAGATTTCACATTTAAAACGCATTCTATTTCCAATAAAACCGTAGATTTCACATTTAAAACGCATTCTATTTCCAATAAAACCGTAGATTTCACATTTAAAACTCATTCTATTTCCAATAAAACCGTAGATTTCACATTTAAAACGCCTTCTATTTCCAATAAAACCGTAGATTTCACATTTAAAACTCATTCAATTTTCAATAAAACCGTAGATTTCACATTTAAAACTCATTCAATTTTCAATAAAACCGTAGATTTCACATTTAAAACGCATTCTATTTCCAATAAAACCGTAGATTTCACATTTAAAACGCATTCTATTTCCAATAAAACCGTAGATTTCACATTTAAAACGCATTCTATTTCCAATAAAACCGTAGATTTCACATTTAAAACGCCTTCTATTTCCAATAAAACCGTAGATTTCACATTTAAAACGCCTTCTATTTCCAATAAAACCGTAGATTTCACATTTAAAACGCCTTCTATTTCCAATAAAACCGTAGATTTCACATTTAAAACGCATTCTATTTCCAATAAAACCGTAGATTTCACATTTAAAACGCCTTCTATTTCCAATAAAACCGTAGATTTCACATTTAAAACTCATTCAATTTTCAATAAAACCGTAGATTTCACATTTAAAACGCATTCTATTTCCAATAAAACCGTAGATTTCACATTTAAAACTCATTCAATTTTCAATAAAACCGTAGATTTCACATTTAAAACGCATTCTATTTCCAATAAAACCGTAGATTTCACATTTAAAACTCATTCAATTTTCAATAAAACCGTAGATTTCACATTTAAAACGCCTTCTATTTCCAATAAAACCGTAGATTTCACATTTAAAACGCATTCTATTTCCAATAAAACCGTAGATTTCACATTTAAAACGCATTCTATTTCCAATAAAACCGTAGATTTCACATTTAAAACGCCTTCTATTTCCAATAAAACCGTAGATTTCACATTTAAAATGCCTTCTATTTCCAATAAAACCGTAGATTTCACATTTAAAACGCCTTCTATTTCCAATAAAACCGTAGATTTCACATTTAAAACGCCTTCTATTTCCAATAAAACCGTAGATTTCACATTTAAAACGCCTTCTATTTCCAATAAAACCGTAGATTTCACATTTAAAACGCCTTCTATTTCCAATAAAACCGTAGATTTCACATTTAAAACTCATTCAATTTTCAATAAAACCGTAGATTTCACATTTAAAACGCATTCTATTTCCAATAAAACCGTAGATTTCACATTTAAAACTCATTCAATTTTCAATAAAACCGTAGATTTCACATTTAAAACGCCTTCTATTTCCAATAAAACCGTAGATTTCACATTTAAAACGCCTTCTATTTCCAATAAAACCGTAGATTTCACATTTAAAACGCCTTCTATTTCCAATAAAACCGTAGATTTCACATTTAAAACTCATTCAATTTTCAATAAAACCGTAGATTTCACATTTAAAACGCATTCTATTTCCAATAAAACCGTAGATTTCACATTTAAAACTCATTCAATTTTCAATAAAACCGTAGATTTCACATTTAAAACGCATTCTATTTCCAATAAAACCGTAGATTTCACATTTAAAACGCCTTCTATTTCCAATAAAACCGTAGATTTCACATTTAAAACGCCTTCTATTTCCAATAAAACCGTAGATTTCACATTTAAAACGCATTCTATTTCCAATAAAACCGTAGATTTCACATTTAAAACGCATTCTATTTCCAATAAAACCGTAGATTTCACATTTAAAACGACTTCTATTTCCAATAAAACCGTAGATTTCACATTTAAAACGCATTCTATTTCCAATAAAACCGTAGATTTCACATTTAAAACTCATTCAATTTTCAATAAAACCGTAGATTTCACATTTAAAACGCCTTCTATTTCCAATAAAACCGTAGATTTCACATTTAAAACGCATTCTATTTCCAATAAAACCGTAGATTTCACATTTAAAACGCATTCTATTTCCAATAAAACCGTAGATTTCACATTTAAAACGCCTTCTATTTCCAATAAAACCGTAGATTTCACATTTAAAACGCCTTCTATTTCCAATAAAACCGTAGATTTCACATTTAAAACGCATTCTATTTCCAATAAAACCGTAGATTTCACATTTAAAACGCATTCTATTTCCAATAAAACCGTAGATTTCACATTTAAAACGCATTCTATTTCCAATAAAACCGTAGATTTCACATTTAAAACGCATTATATTTCCAATAAAACCGTAGATTTCACATTTAAAACGCATTCTATTTCCAATAAAACCGTAGATTTCACATTTAAAACGCCTTCTATTTCCAATAAAACCGTAGATTTCACATTTAAAACGCATTCTATTTCCAATAAAACCGTAGATTTCACATTTAAAACGCATTCTATTTCCAATAAAACCGTAGATTTCACATTTAAAATGCCTTCTATTTCCAATAAAACCGTAGATTTCACATTTAAAACGCCTTCTATTTCCAATAAAACCGTAGATTTCACATTTAAAACGCCTTCTATTTCCAATAAAACCGTAGATTTCACATTTAAAACGCATTCTATTTCCAATAAAACCGTAGATTTCACATTTAAAACGCCTTCTATTTCCAATAAAACCGTAGATTTCACATTTAAAACTCATTCAATTTTCAATAAAACCGTAGATTTCACATTTAAAACGCATTCTATTTCCAATAAAACCGTAGATTTCACATTTAAAACTCATTCAATTTTCAATAAAACCGTAGATTTCACATTTAAAACGCATTCTATTTCCAATAAAACCGTAGATTTCACATTTAAAACTCATTCAATTTTCAATAAAACCGTAGATTTCACATTTAAAACGCCTTCTATTTCCAATAAAACCGTAGATTTCACATTTAAAACGCATTCTATTTCCAATAAAACCGTAGATTTCACATTTAAAACGCATTCTATTTCCAATAAAACCGTAGATTTCACATTTAAAACGCCTTCTATTTCCAATAAAACCGTAGATTTCACATTTAAAATGCCTTCTATTTCCAATAAAACCGTAGATTTCACATTTAAAACGCCTTCTATTTCCAATAAAACCGTAGATTTCACATTTAAAACGCCTTCTATTTCCAATAAAACCGTAGATTTCACATTTAAAACGCCTTCTATTTCCAATAAAACCGTAGATTTCACATTTAAAACGCCTTCTATTTCCAATAAAACCGTAGATTTCACATTTAAAACTCATTCAATTTTCAATAAAACCGTAGATTTCACATTTAAAACGCATTCTATTTCCAATAAAACCGTAGATTTCACATTTAAAACTCATTCAATTTTCAATAAAACCGTAGATTTCACATTTAAAACGCATTCTATTTCCAATAAAACCGTAGATTTCACATTTAAAACGCCTTCTATTTCCAATAAAACCGTAGATTTCACATTTAAAACTCATTCAATTTTCAATAAAACCGTAGATTTCACATTTAAAACGCATTCTATTTCCAATAAAACCGTAGATTTCACATTTAAAACTCATTCAATTTTCAATAAAACCGTAGATTTCACATTTAAAACGCCTTCTATTTCCAATAAAACCGTAGATTTCACGTTTAAAACGCATTCTATTTCCAATAAAACCGTAGATTTCACATTTAAAACGCATTCTATTTCCAATAAAACCGTAGATTTCACATTTAAAACGCCTTCTATTTCCAATAAAACCGTAGATTTCACATTTAAAACGCCTTCTATTTCCAATAAAACCGTAGATTTCACATTTAAAACGCATTCTATTTCCAATAAAACCGTAGATTTCACATTTAAAACGCATTCTATTTCCAATAAAACCGTAGATTTCACATTTAAAACGCATTCTATTTCCAATAAAACCGTAGATTTCACATTTAAAACGCATTATATTTCCAATAAAACCGTAGATTTCACATTTAAAACGCATTCTATTTCCAATAAAACCGTAGATTTCACATTTAAAACGCCTTCTATTTCCAATAAAACCGTAGATTTCACATTTAAAACGCATTCTATTTCCAATAAAACCGTAGATTTCACATTTAAAACGCATTCTATTTCCAATAAAACCGTAGATTTCACATTTAAAATGCCTTCTATTTCCAATAAAACCGTAGATTTCACATTTAAAACGCCTTCTATTTCCAATAAAACCGTAGATTTCACATTTAAAACGCCTTCTATTTCCAATAAAACCGTAGATTTCACATTTAAAACGCATTCTATTTCCAATAAAACCGTAGATTTCACATTTAAAACGCCTTCTATTTCCAATAAAACCGTAGATTTCACATTTAAAACTCATTCAATTTTCAATAAAACCGTAGATTTCACATTTAAAACGCATTCTATTTCCAATAAAACCGTAGATTTCACATTTAAAACGCATTCTATTTCCAATAAAACCGTAGATTTCACATTTAAAACTCATTCTATTTCCAATAAAACCGTAGATTTCACATTTAAAACGCCTTCTATTTCCAATAAAACCGTAGATTTCACATTTAAAACTCATTCAATTTTCAATAAAACCGTAGATTTCACATTTAAAACTCATTCAATTTTCAATAAAACCGTAGATTTCACATTTAAAACGCATTCTATTTCCAATAAAACCGTAGATTTCACATTTAAAACGCATTCTATTTCCAATAAAACCGTAGATTTCACATTTAAAACGCATTCTATTTCCAATAAAACCGTAGATTTCACATTTAAAACGCCTTCTATTTCCAATAAAACCGTAGATTTCACATTTAAAACGCCTTCTATTTCCAATAAAACCGTAGATTTCACATTTAAAACGCCTTCTATTTCCAATAAAACCGTAGATTTCACATTTAAAACGCATTCTATTTCCAATAAAACCGTAGATTTCACATTTAAAACGCCTTCTATTTCCAATAAAACCGTAGATTTCACATTTAAAACTCATTCAATTTTCAATAAAACCGTAGATTTCACATTTAAAACGCATTCTATTTCCAATAAAACCGTAGATTTCACATTTAAAACTCATTCAATTTTCAATAAAACCGTAGATTTCACATTTAAAACGCATTCTATTTCCAATAAAACCGTAGATTTCACATTTAAAACTCATTCAATTTTCAATAAAACCGTAGATTTCACATTTAAAACGCCTTCTATTTCCAATAAAACCGTAGATTTCACATTTAAAACGCATTCTATTTCCAATAAAACCGTAGATTTCACATTTAAAACGCATTCTATTTCCAATAAAACCGTAGATTTCACATTTAAAACGCCTTCTATTTCCAATAAAACCGTAGATTTCACATTTAAAATGCCTTCTATTTCCAATAAAACCGTAGATTTCACATTTAAAACGCCTTCTATTTCCAATAAAACCGTAGATTTCACATTTAAAACGCCTTCTATTTCCAATAAAACCGTAGATTTCACATTTAAAACGCCTTCTATTTCCAATAAAACCGTAGATTTCACATTTAAAACGCCTTCTATTTCCAATAAAACCGTAGATTTCACATTTAAAACTCATTCAATTTTCAATAAAACCGTAGATTTCACATTTAAAACGCATTCTATTTCCAATAAAACCGTAGATTTCACATTTAAAACGCATTCTATTTCCAATAAAACCGTAGATTTCACATTTAAAACGCATTCTATTTCCAATAAAACCGTAGATTTCACATTTAAAACGCCTTCTATTTCCAATAAAACCGTAGAGCAATACATAACTGCAACGAAGTACAGGGCATTCTATTTCCAATAAAACCGTAGATTTCACATTTAAAACGCATTCTATTTCCAATAAAACCGTAGATTTCACATTTATTTCAAAAAAAAAAAAAAAAAAAAAAAAAAAAAAAAAAAAAAAAAAAAAAAAAAAAAAAAAAAAAAAAAAAAAAAAAAAAAAAAAAAAAAAAAAAAAAAAAAAAAAAAAAAAAAAAAAAAAAAAAAAAAAAAAAAAAAAAAAAAAAAAAAAAAAAAAAAAAAAAAAAAAAAAAAAAAAAAAAAAAAAAAAAAAAAAAAAAAAAAAAAAAAAAAAAAAAAAAAAAAAAAAAAAAAAAAAAAAAAATTTTTTTTTTTTTTTTTTTTTTTTTTTTTTTTTTTTTTTTTTTTTTTTTTTTTTTTTTTTTTTTTTTTTTTTTTTTTTTTTTTTTTTTTTTTAAAAAAAAAAAAAAAAAAAAAAAAAAAAAAAAAAAAAAAAAAAAAAAAAAAAAAAAAAAAAAAAAAAAAAAAAAAAAAAAAAAAAAAAAAAAAAAAAAAAAAAAAAAAAAAAAAAAAAAAAAAAAAAAAAAAAAAAAAAAAAAAAAAAAAAAAAAAAAAAAAAAAAAAAAAAAAAAAAAAAAAAAAAAAAAAAAAAAAAAAAAAAAAAAAAAAAAATTTCCAATAAAACCGTAGATTTCACATTTAAAACGCATTCTATTTCCAATAAAACCGTAGATTTCACATTTAAAACGCATTCTATTTCCAATAAAACCGTAGATTTCACATTTAAAACGCCTTCTATTTCCAATAAAACCGTAGATTTCACATTTAAAATGCCTTCTATTTCCAATAAAACCGTAGATTTCACATTTAAAACGCCTTCTATTTCCAATAAAACCGTAGATTTCACATTTAAAACGCCTTCTATTTCCAATAAAACCGTAGATTTCACATTTAAAACGCCTTCTATTTCCAATAAAACCGTAGATTTCACATTTAAAACGCCTTCTATTTCCAATAAAACCGTAGATTTCACATTTAAAACTCATTCAATTTTCAATAAAACCGTAGATTTCACATTTAAAACGCATTCTATTTCCAATAAAACCGTAGATTTCACATTTAAAACTCATTCAATTTTCAATAAAACCGTAGATTTCACATTTAAAACGCATTCTATTTCCAATAAAACCGTAGATTTCACATTTAAAACGCCTTCTATTTCCAATAAAACCGTAGATTTCACATTTAAAACGCCTTCTATTTCCAATAAAACCGTAGATTTCACATTTAAAACGCATTCTATTTCCAATAAAACCGTAGATTTCACATTTAAAACGCATTCTATTTCCAATAAAACCGTAGATTTCACATTTAAAACGCCTTCTATTTCCAATAAAACCGTAGATTTCACATTTAAAACGCATTCTATTTCCAATAAAACCGTAGATTTCACATTTAAAACGCCTTCTATTTCCAATAAAACCGTAGATTTCACATTTAAAACGCATTCTATTTCCAATAAAACCGTAGATTTCACATTTAAAATGCCTTCTATTTCCAATAAAACCGTAGATTTCACATTTAAAACGCCTTCTATTTCCAATAAAACCGTAGATTTCACATTTAAAACGCCTTCTATTTCCAATAAAACCGTAGATTTCACATTTAAAACGCATTCTATTTCCAATAAAACCGTAGATTTCACATTTAAAACGCCTTCTATTTCCAATAAAACCGTAGATTTCACATTTAAAACTCATTCAATTTTCAATAAAACCGTAGATTTCACATTTAAAACGCATTCTATTTCCAATAAAACCGTAGATTTCACATTTAAAACGCATTCTATTTCCAATAAAACCGTAGATTTCACATTTAAAACTCATTCTATTTCCAATAAAACCGTAGATTTCACATTTAAAACGCCTTCTATTTCCAATAAAACCGTAGATTTCACATTTAAAACGCCTTCTATTTCCAATAAAACCGTAGATTTCACATTTAAAACGCATTCTATTTCCAATAAAACCGTAGATTTCACATTTAAAACGCATTCTATTTCCAATAAAACCGTAGATTTCACATTTAAAACGCATTCTATTTCCAATAAAACCGTAGATTTCACATTTAAAACTCATTCTATTTCCAATAAAACCGTAGATTTCACATTTAAAACGCCTTCTATTTCCAATAAAACCGTAGATTTCACATTTAAAACGCCTTCTATTTCCAATAAAACCGTAGATTTCACATTTAAAACGCATTCTATTTCCAATAAAACCGTAGATTTCACATTTAAAACGCATTCTATTTCCAATAAAACCGTAGATTTCACATTTAAAACGCATTCTATTTCCAATAAAACCGTAGATTTCACATTTAAAACGCATTCTATTTCCAATAAAACCGTTGATTTCACATTTAAAACGCCTTCTATTTCCAATAAAACCGTAGATTTCACATTTAAAACGCCTTCTATTTCCAATAAAACCGTAGATTTCACATTTAAAACGCATTCTATTTCCAATAAAACCGTAGATTTCACATTTAAAACTCATTCAATTTTCAATAAAACCGTAGATTTCACATTTAAAACTCATTCAATTTTCAATAAAACCGTAGATTTCACATTTAAAACGCATTCTATTTCCAATAAAACCGTAGATTTCACATTTAAAACGCCTTCTATTTCCAATAAAACCGTAGATTTCACATTTAAAACGCCTTCTATTTCCAATAAAACCGTAGATTTCACATTTAAAACTCATTCAATTTTCAATAAAACCGTAGATTTCACATTTAAAACGCATTCTATTTCCAATAAAACCGTAGATTTCACATTTAAAACTCATTCAATTTTCAATAAAACCGTAGATTTCACATTTAAAACGCATTCTATTTCCAATAAAACCGTAGATTTCACATTTAAAACTCATTCAATTTTCAATAAAACCGTAGATTTCACATTTAAAACGCATTCTATTTCCAATAAAACCGTAGATTTCACATTTAAAACTCATTCAATTTTCAATAAAACCGTAGATTTCACATTTAAAACGCCTTCTATTTCCAATAAAACCGTAGATTTCACATTTAAAACGCATTCTATTTCCAATAAAACCGTAGATTTCACATTTAAAACGCATTCTATTTCCAATAAAACCGTAGATTTCACATTTAAAACGCCTTCTATTTCCAATAAAACCGTAGATTTCACATTTAAAATGCCTTCTATTTCCAATAAAACCGTAGATTTCACATTTAAAACGCCTTCTATTTCCAATAAAACCGTAGATTTCACATTTAAAACGCCTTCTATTTCCAATAAAACCGTAGATTTCACATTTAAAACGCCTTCTATTTCCAATAAAACCGTAGATTTCACATTTAAAACGCCTTCTATTTCCAATAAAACCGTAGATTTCACATTTAAAACTCATTCAATTTTCAATAAAACCGTAGATTTCACATTTAAAACGCATTCTATTTCCAATAAAACCGTAGATTTCACATTTAAAACGCCTTCTATTTCCAATAAAACCGTAGATTTCACATTTAAAACGCATTCTATTTCCAATAAAACCGTAGATTTCACATTTAAAATGCCTTCTATTTCCAATAAAACCGTAGATTTCACATTTAAAACGCCTTCTATTTCCAATAAAACCGTAGATTTCACATTTAAAACGCATTCTATTTCCAATAAAACCGTAGATTTCACATTTAAAACGCCTTCCATTTCCAATAAAACCGTAGATTTCACATTTAAAACGCATTCTATTTCCAATAAAACCGTAGATTTCACATTTAAAACTCATTCAATTTTCAATAAAACCGTAGATTTCACATTTAAAACGCCTTCTATTTCCAATAAAACCGTAGATTTCACATTTAAAACGCCTTCTATTTCCAATAAAACCGTAGATTTCACATTTAAAACGCATTCTATTTCCAATAAAACCGTAGATTTCACATTTAAAACGCCTTCTATTTCCAATAAAACCGTAGATTTCACATTTAAAACTCATTCAATTTTCAATAAAACCGTAGATTTCACATTTAAAACGCATTCTATTTCCAATAAAACCGTAGATTTCACATTTAAAACGCCTTCTATTTCCAATAAAACCGTAGATTTCACATTTAAAACGCATTCTATTTCCAATAAAACCGTAGATTTCACATTTAAAACGCATTCTATTTCCAATAAAACCGTAGATTTCACATTTAAAATGCCTTCTATTTCCAATAAAACCGTAGATTTCACATTTAAAACGCCTTCTATTTCCAATAAAACCGTAGATTTCACATTTAAAACGCCTTCTATTTCCAATAAAACCGTAGATTTCACATTTAAAACGCATTCTATTTCCAATAAAACCGTAGATTTCACATTTAAAACGCCTTCTATTTCCAATAAAACCGTAGATTTCACATTTAAAACTCATTCAATTTTCAATAAAACCGTAGATTTCACATTTAAAACGCATTCTATTTCCAATAAAACCGTAGATTTCACATTTAAAACGCATTCTATTTCCAATAAAACCGTAGATTTCACATTTAAAACTCATTCTATTTCCAATAAAACCGTAGATTTCACATTTAAAACGCCTTCTATTTCCAATAAAACCGTAGATTTCACATTTAAAACGCCTTCTATTTCCAATAAAACCGTAGATTTCACATTTAAAACGCATTCTATTTCCAATAAAACCGTAGATTTCACATTTAAAACGCATTCTATTTCCAATAAAACCGTAGATTTCACATTTAAAACGCATTCTATTTCCAATAAAACCGTAGATTTCACATTTAAAATGCCTTCTATTTCCAATAAAACCGTAGATTTCACATTTAAAACGCCTTCTATTTCCAATAAAACCGTAGATTTCACATTTAAAACGCCTTCTATTTCCAATAAAACCGTAGATTTCACATTTAAAACGCATTCTATTTCCAATAAAACCGTAGATTTCACATTTAAAACGCCTTCTATTTCCAATAAAACCGTAGATTTCACATTTAAAACTCATTCAATTTTCAATAAAACCGTAGATTTCACATTTAAAACGCATTCTATTTCCAATAAAACCGTAGATTTCACATTTAAAACGCATTCTATTTCCAATAAAACCGTAGATTTCACATTTAAAACTCATTCTATTTCCAATAAAACCGTAGATTTCACATTTAAAACGCCTTTTATTTCCAATAAAACCGTAGATTTCACATTTAAAACGCCTTCTATTTCCAATAAAACCGTAGATTTCACATTTAAAACGCATTCTATTTCCAATAAAACCGTAGATTTCACATTTAAAACGCATTCTATTTCCAATAAAACCGTAGATTTCACATTTAAAACGCATTCTATTTCCAATAAAACCGTAGATTTCACATTTAAAACTCATTCTATTTCCAATAAAACCGTAGATTTCACATTTAAAACGCCTTCTATTTCCAATAAAACCGTAGATTTCACATTTAAAACGCCTTCTATTTCCAATAAAACCGTAGATTTCACATTTAAAACGCATTCTATTTCCAATAAAACCGTAGATTTCACATTTAAAACGCCTTCTATTTCCAATAAAACCGTAGATTTCACATTTAAAACGCCTTCTATTTCCAATAAAACCGTAGATTTCACATTTAAAACGCCTTCTATTTCCAATAAAACCGTAGATTTCACATTTAAAACGCATTCTATTTCCAATAAAACCGTAGATTTCACATTTAAAACGCCTTCTATTTCCAATAAAACCGTAGATTTCACATTTAAAACGCATTCTATTTCCAATAAAACCGTAGATTTCACATTTAAAACGCCTTCCATTTCCAATAAAACCGTAGATTTCACATTTAAAACGCATTCTATTTCCAATAAAACCGTAGATTTCACATTTAAAACTCATTCAATTTTCAATAAAACCGTAGATTTCACATTTAAAACGCCTTCTATTTCCAATAAAACCGTAGATTTCACATTTAAAACGCCTTCTATTTCCAATAAAACCGTAGATTTCACATTTAAAACGCATTCTATTTCCAATAAAACCGTAGATTTCACATTTAAAACGCCTTCTATTTCCAATAAAACCGTAGATTTCACATTTAAAATGCCTTCTATTTCCAATAAAACCGTAGATTTCACATTTAAAACGCCTTCTATTTCCAATAAAACCGTAGATTTCACATTTAAAACGCCTTCTATTTCCAATAAAACCGTAGATTTCACATTTAAAACGCCTTCTATTTCCAATAAAACCGTAGATTTCACATTTAAAACGCCTTCTATTTCCAATAAAACCGTAGATTTCACATTTAAAACTCATTCAATTTTCAATAAAACCGTAGATTTCACATTTAAAACGCATTCTATTTCCAATAAAACCGTAGATTTCACATTTAAAACTCATTCAATTTTCAATAAAACCGTAGATTTCACATTTAAAACGCATTCTATTTCCAATAAAACCGTAGATTTCACATTTAAAACGCCTTCTATTTCCAATAAAACCGTAGATTTCACATTTAAAACGCATTCTATTTCCAATGAAACCGTAGATTTCACATTTAAAACGCCTTCTATTTCCAATAAAACCGTAGATTTCACATTTAAAACGCCTTCTATTTCCAATAAAACCGTAGATTTCACATTTAAAACGTATTCTATTTCCAATAAAACCGTAGATTTCACATTTAAAACGCATTCTATTTCCAATAAAACCGTAGATTTCACATTTAAAACGCATTCTATTTCCAATAAAACCGTAGATTTCACATTTAAAACGCATTCTATTTCCAATAAAACCGTTGATTTCACATTTAAAACGCATTCTATTTCCAATAAAACCGTTGATTTCACATTTAAAACGCATTCTATTTCCAATAAAACCGTAGATTTCACATTTAAAACGCATTCTATTTCCAATAAAACCGTAGATTTCACATTTAAAACGCCTTCTATTTCCAATAAAACCGTAGATTTCACATTTAAAACGCCTTCTATTTCCAATAAAACCGTAGATTTCACATTTAAAACGCATTCTATTTCCAATAAAACCGTAGATTTCACATTTAAAACGCATTCTATTTCCAATAAAACCGTAGATTTCACATTTAAAACGCATTCTATTTCCAATAAAACCGTAGATTTCACATTTAAAACTCATTCAATTTTCAATAAAACCGTAGATTTCACATTTAAAACGCATTCTATTTCCAATAAAACCGTAGATTTCACATTTAAAACTCATTCAATTTTCAATAAAACCGTAGATTTCACATTTAAAACGCCTTCTATTTCCAATAAAACCGTAGATTTCACATTTAAAACGCATTCTATTTCCAATAAAACCGTAGATTTCACATTTAAAACGCATTCTATTTCCAATAAAACCGTAGATTTCACATTTAAAACGCATTCTATTTCCAATAAAACCGTAGATTTCACATTTAAAACGCATTATATTTCCAATAAAACCGTAGATTTCACATTTAAAACGCATTCTATTTCCAATAAAACCGTAGATTTCACATTTAAAACGCATTATATTTCCAATAAAACCGTAGATTTCACATTTAAAACGCATTCTATTTCCAATAAAACCGTAGATTTCACATTTAAAACGCATTCTATTTCCAATAAAACCGTAGATTTCACATTTAAAATGCCTTCTATTTCCAATAAAACCGTAGATTTCACATTTAAAACGCCTTCTATTTCCAATAAAACCGTAGATTTCACATTTAAAACGCCTTCTATTTCCAATAAAACCGTAGATTTCACATTTAAAACGCATTCTATTTCCAATAAAACCGTAGATTTCACATTTAAAACGCCTTCTATTTCCAATAAAACCGTAGATTTCACATTTAAAACTCATCCAATTTTCAATAAAACCGTAGATTTCACATTTAAAACGCATTCTATTTCCAATAAAACCGTAGATTTCACATTTAAAACGCATTCTATTTCCAATAAAACCGTAGATTTCACATTTAAAACTCATTCTATTTCCAATAAAACCGTAGATTTCACATTTAAAACGCCTTCTATTTCCAATAAAACCGTAGATTTCACATTTAAAACGCCTTCTATTTCCAATAAAACCGTAGATTTCACATTTAAAACGCATTCTATTTCCAATAAAACCGTAGATTTCACATTTAAAACGCATTCTATTTCCAATAAAACCGTAGATTTCACATTTAAAACGCCTTCTATTTCCAATAAAACCGTAGATTTCACATTTAAAACGCATTCTATTTCCAATAAAACCGTAGATTTCACATTTAAAACGCATTCTATTTCCAATAAAACCGTAGATTTCACATTTAAAACGCATTCTATTTCCAATAAAACCGTAGATTTCACATTTAAAACGCCTTCTATTTCCAATAAAACCGTAGATTTCACATTTAAAACGCATTCTATTTCCAATAAAACCGTAGATTTCACATTTAAAACGCATTCTATTTCCAATAAAACCGTAGATTTCACATTTAAAACGCATTCTATTTCCAATAAAACCGTAGATTTCACATTTAAAACGCCTTCTATTTCCAATAAAACCGTAGATTTCACATTTAAAACGCCTTCTATTTCCAATAAAACCGTAGATTTCACATTTAAAACGCATTCTATTTCCAATAAAACCGTAGATTTCACATTTAAAACGCATTCTATTTCCAATAAAACCGTAGATTTCACATTTAAAACGCCTTCTATTTCCAATAAAACCGTAGATTTCACATTTAAAACGCATTCTATTTCCAATAAAACCGTAGATTTCACATTTAAAACTCATTCAATTTTCAATAAAACCGTAGATTTCACATTTAAAACGCATTCTATTTCCAATAAAACCGTAGATTTCACATTTAAAACTCATTCAATTTTCAATAAAACCGTAGATTTCACATTTAAAACGCATTCTATTTCCAATAAAATCGTAGATTTCACATTTAAAACGCCTTCTATTTCCAATAAAACCGTAGATTTCACATTTAAAACGCATTCTATTTCCAATAAAACCGTAGATTTCACATTTAAAACGCATTCTATTTCCAATAAAACCGTAGATTTCACATTTAAAACGCCTTCTATTTCCAATAAAACCGTAGATTTCACATTTAAAACGCCTTCTATTTCCAATAAAACCGTAGATTTCACATTTAAAACGCATTCTATTTCCAATAAAACCGTAGATTTCACATTTAAAACGCATTCTATTTCCAATAAAACCGTAGATTTCACATTTAAAACGCCTTCTATTTCCAATAAAACCGTAGATTTCACATTTAAAACGCATTCTATTTCCAATAAAACCGTAGATTTCACATTTAAAACTCATTCAATTTTCAATAAAACCGTAGATTTCACATTTAAAACGCATTCTATTTCCAATAAAACCGTAGATTTCACATTTAAAACTCATTCAATTTTCAATAAAACCGTAGATTTCACATTTAAAACGCATTCTATTTCCAATAAAACCGTAGATTTCACATTTAAAACGCCTTCTATTTCCAATAAAACCGTAGATTTCACATTTAAAACGCATTCTATTTCCAATAAAGCCGTAGATTTCACATTTAAAACGCATTCTATTTCCAATAAAACCGTAGATTTCACATTTAAAACGCCTTCTATTTCCAATAAAACCGTATATTTCACATTTAAAACGCCTTCTATTTCCAATAAAACCGTAGATTTCACATTTAAAACGCATTCTATTTCCAATAAAACCGTAGATTTCACATTTAAAACGCATTCTATTTCCAATAAAACCGTAGATTTCACATTTAAAACTCATTCAATTTTCAATAAAACCGTAGATTTCACATTTAAAACGCATTCTATTTCCAATAAAACCGTAGATTTCACATTTAAAACGCCTTCTATTTCCAATAAAACCGTAGATTTCACATTTAAAACGCATTCTATTTCCAATAAAACCGTAGATTTCACATTTAAAACTCATTCAATTTTCAATAAAACCGTAGATTTCACATTTAAAACGCATTCTATTTCCAATAAAACCGTAGATTTCACATTTAAAACTCATTCAATTTTCAATAAAACCGTAGATTTCACATTTAAAACGCATTCTATTTCCAATAAAATCGTAGATTTCACATTTAAAACGCCTTCTATTTCCAATAAAACCGTAGATTTCACATTTAAAACGCATTCTATTTCCAATAAAACCGTAGATTTCACATTTAAAACGCATTCTATTTCCAATAAAACCGTAGATTTCACATTTAAAACGCCTTCTATTTCCAATAAAACCGTAGATTTCACATTTAAAACGCCTTCTATTTCCAATAAAACCGTAGATTTCACATTTAAAACGCATTCTATTTCCAATAAAACCGTAGATTTCACATTTAAAACGCATTCTATTTCCAATAAAACCGTAGATTTCACATTTAAAACGCCTTCTATTTCCAATAAAACCGTAGATTTCACATTTAAAACGCATTCTATTTCCAATAAAACCGTAGATTTCACATTTAAAACTCATTCAATTTTCAATAAAACCGTAGATTTCACATTTAAAACGCATTCTATTTCCAATAAAACCGTAGATTTCACATTTAAAACTCATTCAATTTTCAATAAAACCGTAGATTTCACATTTAAAACGCATTCTATTTCCAATAAAACCGTAGATTTCACATTTAAAACGCCTTCTATTTCCAATAAAACCGTAGATTTCACATTTAAAACGCATTCTATTTCCAATAAAACCGTAGATTTCACATTTAAAACGCCTTCTATTTCCAATAAAACCGTAGATTTCACATTTAAAACGCCTTCTATTTCCAATAAAACCGTAGATTTCACATTTAAAACGCATTCTATTTCCAATAAAACCGTAGATTTCACATTTAAAACGCATTCTATTTCCAATAAAACCGTAGATTTCACATTTAAAACGCATTCTATTTCCAATAAAACCGTAGATTTCACATTTAAAACTCATTCAATTTTCAATAAAACCGTAGATTTCACATTTAAAACGCATTCTATTTCCAATAAAACCGTAGATTTCACATTTAAAACTCATTCAATTTTCAATAAAACCGTAGATTTCACATTTAAAACGCCTTCTATTTCCAATAAAACCGTAGATTTCACATTTAAAACGCATTCTATTTCCAATAAAACCGTAGATTTCACATTTAAAACGCATTCTATTTCCAATAAAACCGTAGATTTCACATTTAAAACGCCTTCTATTTCCAATAAAACCGTAGATTTCACATTTAAAACGCCTTCTATTTCCAATAAAACCGTAGATTTCACATTTAAAACGCATTCTATTTCCAATAAAACCGTAGATTTCACATTTAAAACGCATTCTATTTCCAATAAAACCGTAGATTTCACATTTAAAACGCATTCTATTTCCAATAAAACCGTAGATTTCACATTTAAAACGCATTATATTTCCAATAAAACCGTAGATTTCACATTTAAAACGCATTCTATTTCCAATAAAACCGTAGATTTCACATTTAAAACGCATTATATTTCCAATAAAACCGTAGATTTCACATTTAAAACGCATTCTATTTCCAATAAAACCGTAGATTTCACATTTAAAACGCATTCTATTTCCAATAAAACCGTAGATTTCACATTTAAAATGCCTTCTATTTCCAATAAAACCGTAGATTTCACATTTAAAACGCCTTCTATTTCCAATAAAACCGTAGATTTCACATTTAAAACGCCTTCTATTTCCAATAAAACCGTAGATTTCACATTTAAAACGCATTCTATTTCCAATAAAACCGTAGATTTCACATTTAAAACGCCTTCTATTTCCAATAAAACCGTAGATTTCACATTTAAAACTCATCCAATTTTCAATAAAACCGTAGATTTCACATTTAAAACGCATTCTATTCCCAATAAAACCGTAGATTTCACATTTAAAACGCATTCTATTTCCAATAAAACCGTAGATTTCACATTTAAAACTCATTCTATTTCCAATAAAACCGTAGATTTCACATTTAAAACGCCTTCTATTTCCAATAAAACCGTAGATTTCACATTTAAAACGCCTTCTATTTCCAATAAAACCGTAGATTTCACATTTAAAACGCATTCTATTTCCAATAAAACCGTAGATTTCACATTTAAAACGCATTCTATTTCCAATAAAACCGTAGATTTCACATTTAAAACTCATTCTATTTCCAATAAAACCGTAGATTTCACATTTAAAACGCCTTCTATTTCCAATAAAACCGTAGATTTCACATTTAAAACGCCTTCTATTTCCAATAAAACCGTAGATTTCACATTTAAAACGCATTCTATTTCCAATAAAACCGTAGATTTCACATTTAAAACGCATTCTATTTCCAATAAAACCGTAGATTTCACATTTAAAACGCATTCTATTTCCAATAAAACCGTAGATTTCACATTTAAAACGCATTCTATTTCCAATAAAACCGTTGATTTCACATTTAAAACGCCTTCTATTTCCAATAAAACCGTAGATTTCACATTTAAAACGCCTTCTATTTCCAATAAAACCGTAGATTTCACATTTAAAACGCATTCTATTTCCAATAAAACCGTAGATTTCACATTTAAAACTCATTCAATTTTCAATAAAACCGTAGATTTCACATTTAAAACTCATTCAATTTTCAATAAAACCGTAGATTTCACATTTAAAACGCATTCTATTTCCAATAAAACCGTAGATTTCACATTTAAAACGCATTCTATTTCCAATAAAACCGTAGATTTCACATTTAAAACGCATTCTATTTCCAATAAAACCGTAGATTTCACATTTAAAATGCCTTCTATTTCCAATAAAACCGTAGATTTCACATTTAAAACGCCTTCTATTTCCAATAAAACCGTAGATTTCACATTTAAAACGCCTTCTATTTCCAATAAAACCGTAGATTTCACATTTAAAACGCATTCTATTTCCAATAAAACCGTAGATTTCACATTTAAAACGCCTTCTATTTCCAATAAAACCGTAGATTTCAAATTTAAAACTCATTCAATTTTCAATAAAACCGTAGATTTCACATTTAAAACGCATTCTATTTCCAATAAAACCGTAGATTTCACATTTAAAACTCATTCAATTTTCAATAAAACCGTAGATTTCACATTTAAAACGCATTCTATTTCCAATAAAACCGTAGATTTCACATTTAAAACGCATTCTATTTCCAATAAAACCGTAGATTTCACATTTAAAACGCATTCTATTTCCAATAAAACCGTAGATTTCACATTTAAAACGCATTCTATTTCCAATAAAACCGTAGATTTCACATTTAAAACGCATTCTATTTCCAATAAAACCGTAGATTTCACATTTAAAACGCATTCTATTTCCAATAAAACCGTAGATTTCACATTTAAAACGCATTCTATTTCCAATAAAACCGTAGATTTCACATTTAAAACGCCTTCTATTTCCAATAAAACCGTAGATTTCACATTTAAAACGCCTTCTATTTCCAATAAAACCGTAGATTTCACATTTAAAACGCCTTCTATTTCCAATAAAACCGTAGATTTCACATTTAAAACGCATTCTATTTCCAATAAAACCGTAGATTTCACATTTAAAACGCCTTCTATTTCCAATAAAACCGTAGATTTCACATTTAAAACGCATTCTATTTCCAATAAAACCGTAGATTTCACATTTAAAACGCATTCTATTTCCAATAAAACCGTAGATTTCACATTTAAAACGCATTCTATTTCCAATAAAACCGTAGATTTCACATTTAAAACGCATTCTATTTCCAATAAAACCGTAGATTTCACATTTAAAACGCATTCTATTTCCAATAAAACCGTAGATTTCACATTTAAAACGCCTTCTATTTCCAATAAAACCGTAGATTTCACATTTAAAACGCCTTCTATTTCCAATAAAACCGTAGATTTCACATTTAAAACGCATTCTATTTCCAATAAAACCGTAGATTTCACATTTAAAACGCATTCTATTTCCAATAAAACCGTAGATTTCACATTTAAAACGCATTCTATTTCCAATAAAACCGTAGATTTCACATTTAAAACGCATTCTATTTCCAATAAAACCGTTGATTTCACATTTAAAACGCCTTCTATTTCCAATAAAACCGTAGATTTCACATTTAAAACGCCTTCTATTTCCAATAAAACCGTAGATTTCACATTTAAAACGCATTCTATTTCCAATAAAACCGTAGATTTCACATTTAAAACTCATTCAATTTTCAATAAAACCGTAGATTTCACATTTAAAACTCATTCAATTTTCAATAAAACCGTAGATTTCACATTTAAAACGCATTCTATTTCCAATAAAACCGTAGATTTCACATTTAAAACGCATTCTATTTCCAATAAAACCGTAGATTTCACATTTAAAACGCATTCTATTTCCAATAAAACCGTAGATTTCACATTTAAAATGCCTTCTATTTCCAATAAAACCGTAGATTTCACATTTAAAACGCCTTCTATTTCCAATAAAACCGTAGATTTCACATTTAAAACGCCTTCTATTTCCAATAAAACCGTAGATTTCACATTTAAAACGCCTTCTATTTCCAATAAAACCGTAGATTTCACATTTAAAACGCATTCTATTTCCAATAAAACCGTAGATTTCACATTTAAAACGCCTTCTATTTCCAATAAAACCGTAGATTTCAAATTTAAAACTCATTCAATTTTCAATAAAACCGTAGATTTCACATTTAAAACGCATTCTATTTCCAATAAAACCGTAGATTTCACATTTAAAACTCATTCAATTTTCAATAAAACCGTAGATTTCACATTTAAAACGCATTCTATTTCCAATAAAACCGTAGATTTCACATTTAAAACGCATTCTATTTCCAATAAAACCGTAGATTTCACATTTAAAACGCATTCTATTTCCAATAAAACCGTAGATTTCACATTTAAAACGCATTCTATTTCCAATAAAACCGTAGATTTCACATTTAAAACGCATTCTATTTCCAATAAAACCGTAGATTTCACATTTAAAACGCATTCTATTTCCAATAAAACCGTAGATTTCACATTTAAAACGCATTCTATTTCCAATAAAACCGTAGATTTCACATTTAAAACGCCTTCTATTTCCAATAAAACCGTAGATTTCACATTTAAAACGCCTTCTATTTCCAATAAAACCGTAGATTTCACATTTAAAACGCCTTCTATTTCCAATAAAACCGTAGATTTCACATTTAAAACGCATTCTATTTCCAATAAAACCGTAGATTTCACATTTAAAACGCCTTCTATTTCCAATAAAACCGTAGATTTCACATTTAAAACGCATTCTATTTCCAATAAAACCGTAGATTTCACATTTAAAACGCATTCTATTTCCAATAAAACCGTAGATTTCACATTTAAAACGCATTCTATTTCCAATAAAACCGTAGATTTCACATTTAAAACGCCTTCTATTTCCAATAAAACCGTAGATTTCACATTTAAAACGCATTCTATTTCCAATAAAACCGTAGATTTCACATTTAAAACGCATTCTATTTCCAATAAAACCGTAGATTTCACATTTAAAACGCATTCTATTTCCAATAAAACCGTAGATTTCACATTTAAAACGCCTTCTATTTCCAATAAAACCGTAGATTTCACATTTAAAACGCCTTCTATTTCCAATAAAACCGTAGATTTCACATTTAAAACGCATTCTATTTCCAATAAAACCGTAGATTTCACATTTAAAACGCATTCTATTTCCAATAAAACCGTAGATTTCACATTTAAAACGCATTCTATTTCCAATAAAACCGTAGATTTCACATTTAAAACGCATTCTATTTCCAATAAAACCGTAGATTTCACATTTAAAACGCCTTCTATTTCCAATAAAACCGTAGATTTCACATTTAAAACGCATTCTATTTCCAATAAAACCGTAGATTTCACATTTAAAACTCATTCAATTTTCAATAAAACCGTAGATTTCACATTTAAAACGCATTCTATTTCCAATAAAATCGTAGATTTCACATTTAAAACGCCTTCTATTTCCAATAAAACCGTAGATTTCACATTTAAAACGCATTCTATTTCCAATAAAACCGTAGATTTCACATTTAAAACGCATTCTATTTCCAATAAAACCGTAGATTTCACATTTAAAACGCCTTCTATTTCCAATAAAACCGTAGATTTCACATTTAAAACGCCTTCTATTTCCAATAAAACCGTAGATTTCACATTTAAAACGCATTCTATTTCCAATAAAACCGTAGATTTCACATTTAAAACGCATTCTATTTCCAATAAAACCGTAGATTTCACATTTAAAACGCCTTCTATTTCCAATAAAACCGTAGATTTCACATTTAAAACGCATTCTATTTCCAATAAAACCGTAGATTTCACATTTAAAACTCATTCAATTTTCAATAAAACCGTAGATTTCACATTTAAAACGCATTCTATTTCCAATAAAACCGTAGATTTCACATTTAAAACTCATTCAATTTTCAATAAAACCGTAGATTTCACATTTAAAACGCATTCTATTTCCAATAAAACCGTAGATTTCACATTTAAAACGCCTTCTATTTCCAATAAAACCGTAGATTTCACATTTAAAACGCATTCTATTTCCAATAAAGCCGTAGATTTCACATTTAAAACGCATTCTATTTCCAATAAAACCGTAGATTTCACATTTAAAACGCCTTCTATTTCCAATAAAACCGTATATTTCACATTTAAAACGCCTTCTATTTCCAATAAAACCGTAGATTTCACATTTAAAACGCATTCTATTTCCAATAAAACCGTAGATTTCACATTTAAAACGCATTCTATTTCCAATAAAACCGTAGATTTCACATTTAAAACTCATTCAATTTTCAATAAAACCGTAGATTTCACATTTAAAACGCATTCTATTTCCAATAAAACCGTAGATTTCACATTTAAAACGCCTTCTATTTCCAATAAAACCGTAGATTTCACATTTAAAACGCATTCTATTTCCAATAAAACCGTAGATTTCACATTTAAAACTCATTCAATTTTCAATAAAACCGTAGATTTCACATTTAAAACGCATTCTATTTCCAATAAAACCGTAGATTTCACATTTAAAACTCATTCAATTTTCAATAAAACCGTAGATTTCACATTTAAAACGCATTCTATTTCCAATAAAATCGTAGATTTCACATTTAAAACGCCTTCTATTTCCAATAAAACCGTAGATTTCACATTTAAAACGCATTCTATTTCCAATAAAACCGTAGATTTCACATTTAAAACGCATTCTATTTCCAATAAAACCGTAGATTTCACATTTAAAACGCCTTCTATTTCCAATAAAACCGTAGATTTCACATTTAAAACGCCTTCTATTTCCAATAAAACCGTAGATTTCACATTTAAAACGCATTCTATTTCCAATAAAACCGTAGATTTCACATTTAAAACGCATTCTATTTCCAATAAAACCGTAGATTTCACATTTAAAACGCCTTCTATTTCCAATAAAACCGTAGATTTCACATTTAAAACGCATTCTATTTCCAATAAAACCGTAGATTTCACATTTAAAACTCATTCAATTTTCAATAAAACCGTAGATTTCACATTTAAAACGCATTCTATTTCCAATAAAACCGTAGATTTCACATTTAAAACTCATTCAATTTTCAATAAAACCGTAGATTTCACATTTAAAACGCATTCTATTTCCAATAAAACCGTAGATTTCACATTTAAAACGCCTTCTATTTCCAATAAAACCGTAGATTTCACATTTAAAACGCATTCTATTTCCAATAAAGCCGTAGATTTCACATTTAAAACGCATTCTATTTCCAATAAAACCGTAGATTTCACATTTAAAACGCCTTCTATTTCCAATAAAACCGTAGATTTCACATTTAAAACGCCTTCTATTTCCAATAAAACCGTAGATTTCACATTTAAAACGCATTCTATTTCCAATAAAACCGTAGATTTCACATTTAAAACGCATTCTATTTCCAATAAAACCGTAGATTTCACATTTAAAACGCATTCTATTTCCAATAAAACCGTAGATTTCACATTTAAAACGCCTTCTATTTCCAATAAAACCGTATATTTCACATTTAAAACGCCTTCTATTTCCAATAAAACCGTAGATTTCACATTTAAAACGCATTCTATTTCCAATAAAACCGTAGATTTCACATTTAAAACGCATTCTATTTCCAATAAAACCGTAGATTTCACATTTAAAACTCATTCAATTTTCAATAAAACCGTAGATTTCACATTTAAAACGCATTCTATTTCCAATAAAACCGTAGATTTCACATTTAAAACTCATTCAATTTTCAATCATACCGCTGAAATAAAACGATGAACCCGTGAATTTGGTTTTTACGAAACAATTTTCAACCAAACAGCAATTGCGAATTAGTTTCCACCTTGGCCCATAAGTTTGGGATAATTACCTTCCTTACCTTGATATGGCTTCGTTTCGAGTCAGTTTAGCTCTGTACAAGATCTGGACCCCTGCCAAGCCTTTGAGTAAATCCTTCACTGATTGAACCGTTAATTAAGTATTTACGGTTAAGTGGATTTTAAACTCTCTTTTATAGAAAATGGGATTTACTGTAGTCTCAATTGCTTTACATGATTAAATCAACTTTAATAAAAATAATAATGTTACATATTTCAAATATTAAGCTTACTCTCTAAAATTGCTTAGTATTAACAAATAAAGACAGCATGTCAACTATAAAATCCTTTAATGCATTAATATTACTTTCCATAGAAAAAATGGAAGCCAAGACTGTTGGCAGAAGCAAATAGCCACAGTTGCGGAAGAATTTAATTTGAAAATAAAATAAATGTTTTATTTTTCACAGGGGGTCTCGTAATAATTACCAGATCTCTACTTTTAACAATCTGACCTTTTAATCTCCCATCTTTAATTTAATAGACTAACCTCTTATTTAAAAAAATATACATCTTAGTTCCTAGTACTTCAAAAAATCCAATTAGAGAAAATAGGAGAAAGGACAAACTTTAAATTTACCAATAAATAAGTGACGAAATTAGACTATTTTAATCACTATAGGAGAGATAATTGGGGGTATTTTGCAGACGTTCCTAATAAAGTTGTGACACGCCTTCTTTCTTTCAACTTTCTTAAGATTTCATTGGGCGTGAAGTCACATGTCGTATTACGTCAACAGGGACCATACAAATTCAACCCCTCGCTCCGATTGGTTGTCGTTAGGTCATAGGATGACACCACGTTAGTGTGAAGCTATAATCGCCCTCTATGCGACCCCGAAGTACCAAGTTCAGTTCAGTTAAGACGAATTTTGGCCTGCAGCTTAAGTGTAGCTTATTTTTTGCCCCATGTTGGCTGTCTATTTTTATCTGCTAGTTTTCAAAATGTCGTTTCCTGGTGCTGCTGCTGCGATTATTGAAAATAGAGAACACAAATTACAGAAGAACTCGTCGAAATGCATTTAAAATGCCGGATAGAGAGTTTCTCCTTCAATTTAGAATGAGCAAAGACGACGTTCGTTTCTTAATTGAAAAAAAAAGATGGTCAACATGTACGTAGTTACTGTTAAGCATGAAATCTTCGCTACCCTTCTATTTTATGGCTCTGGGTCATTCCAAAAAGTTGCGGCTGCCAATTATGAAAATGTATGAGCAATAGAGCGTGTAGCAACCGCGATAAATCAAACGCTACGGCACTTAATTTCGTATCCATTACGCGAGTAAATTGTTGAGAATACCAAGGCAAGGTTCGTAAAAATGCTCGCCGCACGTACCAAGGTATGTTTCCTAAATAGTGTATGCCTTTACAATATTTTACAATTATGTATACCTTTAGATGTAAATTTTGAGGTGGGGCTAGCTACCGGATATTTTGGGAGCGTTGGACTGTACACACATCAGTGGCCCTAAATGGGTTAGAGTGTGCAATAACTGGTGGCTTTACCGGGGAGTCGGGGTCCGGCCGTTGTAACCCATAAGGGCGGTTGCGCACTGGGAGATGTTAGCTCTGATCAAATGGTCCTATCTCCACCTCCGACTTCGGTCAGGTTTGGGCTGGATACTGAGCTTCGGCTCAGGCTAACGGAGAGGGTCCGTGCAAACTGGCCACCTCGGCGGATTGGGTAGCACGGCGGTTCTGTTTCCCGGCCTTTTGGAGCCACACCGGGATCTCCGGTGCCAGCTGTGCCGGGTTACTTAGGCTGCTGTGTGCTCGTCGTTCCCCTTTAGGAGCTCTCTCCAAAGGGTTTGACTCTTTACCTACGTAGCTAGGGTGTCGGCTGGAGTTGCTACAGCATCCACTCTTAATCCCACTGCTGTGTACGAAGTGGGAATTGGCCCACCCATTTCTGCACCTTCTGCTGGGTTGAGTGGCTTGCGTCAAAGGTGCGACCATCAGTAGTAGGCTACTACTACCCATGCTGGATTTGTCACCTGTCCGGGCTAGGTGGACGCTGGCGTAGGGCACTATGATAATCGGCCTCCGGTGGTATGGTCTCTGTTACTAGGTACACCGGGCTATAAATTCTGACGCACTGTACTCACATCAGTATGGAGGGGCCAGGGTTTAACAGTCAAGAAAATTTAGATGAACGCTCAATTGGTACTTTAATAAGGGTAGAATATTAACCTAGAATGAAACTAAAATTATACATGCTTGTAGGTTTCTGATTATGAAACCAGAATTTTGGATGCTGTAGTAAATTGGCCTGCATGCGTTTATGACTCTTTTATTTTTGGTCACTGTGTGTAATACCAGAGGTTTGAAGGTGGGGAAATGCGAACGGGTTATCGATTTTAACGCGTTTTTGAATTTTTACAGTCCGAAACGGGGTAGGTACATTTGTTCGAATTTCAATCGCCCGAACGGTGGAACAAATGTTCGGATTTCATTCGTCCGAACCGCCGAAATAACAAATGTTTCAATTGTTCGAATTGGACAACTTGTTTGTTTCATTCGTCCGAATCGGTAGCATCACTTGTCCGAATTCTGTCGCTAAATTAGTATTTCTTATAGTGTTTTTTTGTGGGTATAGCGTTGAATGTTGTGGATATTTTAGGTTAGGTTAGGTTCGGTTCAAGTTAATTTTACTATTTTCTTATATTAACAATATTTAAATTAAAAAAAAACAACCAATTCCTAATGTTCGAAAAAACGGACAAACGATTATTCGAACAAATAAAATTATCCAGTAAAGTTTACATAAATTGAACGACTAAATCACCAACAAAAGTTGTGATAAATTTTTCGGGCAAATGAAATACGTTTTCGGACATAAGATCCTGTTTTCCAGTATTCGGACAAATGATCATTCGGACATTTGTACCACCGTTCGGACGAATGAAATTCGAACAAATGTACCCAAATCTCTGAAACTAGACCAGATAGAAAATAACGGACTTCAAATTTAGAATCAGCACCCAAAAATTAGTACGAGGAGCTTTCACACTCTAAATGTAAAAAATGGTCGATGATGCGTTTCTGAAACGTAGGGCAGGATATTCGTCGGGTCTCAAGCGCGCACTCTTAAGCCTGGTTTTCACTTGGCGGAAAATCTTCGACGGAAAGCATAATGTTGGCGGGAGAGTTTTCGACGTTTCGCCCTCTCCCGGCGGTATGTGCATTTTCACTAGGCGGTTTTTTTCGGCGGAATGTTCGTCGGTGCACGGCCAACTTTGACTCGCGCGAGTAAAAGTTGGCCGTGGTCGTTAGTCCGGTTTCAAGCTTCTAAAATTGTTAAACAGACACCATTTTGTGTTTTTCAAATAAAAGAGCTTCTTATTTTGTTTACTACCTAAAAAGCCTAAAAATGGATGATTTATCTGACAACAATCATTTATTAATCAACGCACATGTAAGCATTTTAAATATAAACAAAAATATGCTAACCCTGAAATAATGTGAAATGACCTAACACGAGGCGAATTCTAGAGCTTCGGGAATGCCAGTTTGGGGAAAAATTGTCTTCCCTCCCAACCTATAGATATTTGTTCCTGATTGGTTGAAATCAAGCGATATCGCCCGACGCCGCGAAAAAAATCAAATTGAAGTTCGCGACACAAAACGGAAAACCAACTGAATTTCCGCCCGGCGTCGACGGAAAAGATCGCCCATTTACCGTCGACGCCGAGCGATTTCGCTCAAAAACCGCCAATTTAAAACCAGGCATTAGACTTGTAAAAGTTAGAGGCTGTGACGTAAGAGCCACATTTAAACAAGAAGGTCTCGTTACTTTATAAAAATAGCTATTTATTTTTCTTTCAAAACATAAGCTTATAGTTTCCTTTCAGCCATTTTGCTCGACGTTTGAGTGTTTTATTTAAAGTGGCGTTACCGTAGAAAACCATTTTCCCACCAGCTCTAGTTTTAAAAACTTATTTCAACTGTCAACACTTTTATTTAATGTTGTGTTATTGTAAAGTTAAAAAATATATTATCACTGTTTATTTAACGGTCAAAATTTTCAAGTTCCATTTCACCGTAATTTTAAATATCAAATTACCGTTAAGTAACATAATACTAATTTGACCGTTAATTTTACGGCAAAATTTGATACGTTTATATTAGAGTGTAGCATATCAGGACAAATAGGTTACTTTGAATTAAAAATTAATTAAATTTTAAGCTGATCTTTCTAACTGATTATATTCATAATTCTGAGAATTACGATCTGAATAACTTGATCAGTAGGCCGTTCGAAGTATTAATATCCATTGTCCTCCAAAACATTATTTGGCCTAACGGAGATTTTTAAAGTTAAACCTCACGGTCACAGAATTTTGCAATAGTCAAAAGTAGCCCAAGGGTTTTATTTCGGATATATAATGCATGAATGCATTTTACTTTCAGATTAAAGGAAGTCGATGAATATTTCAAAGTGAGTACCAAAATACCGCAATCTAAAAAAAAACATATCTAAGACAGGTGTGAAAACTAATTTAAAAAAAACATATGGTTATCGTGAAGACCACTAACACATAAAAAGTGCCGCTGTGAAATTATATACAGGGTGTTTCCAATTGATCGTCCCAGGCATTTGGTTCAAAAAATATATAACCTAGAAATGTGAAATTTTCAGGATGTACACTATCGGGGAAGGCCGTTGCTATTTGTAAACTGCAGAAAAATTGGGACATTTTTCAACACTTAAAACCTTAAATGAAATTGGTTTGGTCGAAATTGGTAGATTTTTTCTATCATGGAAAATAACAAGTTGGTAGTAGGTTGGCCAAGACTTTTCATAACTAATTTAAAAAGAAACCTATCGAAATTGTAATGTTTGTATGACTGCTAAAAATTTATGTTTTTTGAATTAATTTTGAGAGAAAAACAATGCAAAAAAAATGAAAAATTTCTAAAAATGGCAAAAATGGCCTTGACCCCTGAAATAGGCAGGTAAATATCATAATGAAAATTTTCCGATTTTAATGAAACAAACATTGATTGAAAGACGTTGTCCTGAGCGTTCCATAAATATTTTTAGAGACTTTGTACATTTGACTCTTGACCTCTTGAACGTAGGTTAAAATCTTAGACCTTTGCTCTTAACCTAGGTTCTTTTTATTTCGAATTATCTCCATGTATTTCAGTAGAAAATGCTAAAATCCCAATAAAAATATATCATTTCCCGTTATTTGTCAAAAATGAACTTGACCCGTAAAAATTTAAGATCATAACTTTTTCAATAATTATCCGATTTTATGGTGACGAGGCTCATTTTAAATCTATTTTCTTGTGTTTTCAGTGAAAAAAATTTTAAATTTCCTTTCGTTTCTGAGAGATGTTTTACCATTAAACTTGGGTCTAACGCAATTTATATCTAAGTTATGGGATCTTTTGCAGACCATAATTATACGATTTTAAGTAAACGTTCAAGTTATGTTTTTTAATCAGAAAAATTTGACAAGTGAGCGAACTGAGTAAAATCTACCAATAGATCGACTTCCAGCGTTTCCTCGTATTTCTGGAAGTATTGACTAACGCTATTAATTAAATATTTCGGTCTAGATAAATTAGGCTCATGGGGATTCAATTTATCTATCGCGTAAAGAAGCGAAAACATTTGATCTACATGAGGTTGTAGTGCATAAAATAAACAAAAGTTGGCCAATTATTAAATTTCGATTTGCACTTATACAATATCAAATTTTAGTAATTCTTTGACTTTAAATTCGAGACAATTTACCACGAAACTTAGGGTTCCTAAATTCATAGTCCAAAGCCAATTCCAACAGAATATCTCTAATATACCTAAGTTTCAAATCGAGTTACGCAATTTCATTGTGGAAAACCATAAGATGCTATACGGTAATGGTGTCGATAATTTGTAATCTTAAGCGTCAATATTTATCCATTTATTCTGACCCAGCAGGCAATGGAAAACCTCATGTTAGCTATAGATAGTTGACAGAAGATAAATTTGTAATTTCACTTTTAACTTAAAATTAGTTAGATTCGTTCATTTGTCAGAATATAACTGCTCGGTTACTAGTGCTTCCAACAGCTATCTGTTATCTGTTAATTTATTTGAATAGACCTAGTTTTTTTCATCGATTTCCTAATCGGAAGAACCCTCTTTTTTAATTATGTGCAGATAACAGCTGGTCCGATGACACTTATCCGAATAGAAATATCCGATTAAACCTATATCTGGTTTACTTAACCGCCTTTACAAACTGATTTTTTTATCCGAGCAATCAGATACAAACGTTACGTATCCTTCAACGAAGAAACTTCTTTGACAAAAAAATATAGCTTCCGACTAAAATAGTATATAAATACTTGTTTATTAGCTGTCATTGATATAAACAATTTAGTTTATGCTGAGTTTAGAGCTGAGATACTTCAGTACTTAAGAGCTGACGTTGAACCCTATCTCGCTGATATCTTAGGGGCCCCCAATTTTTAGGGACCAAATTTTTGCAACTCGGAAGAAGGAGGGGTTTTTAAATATTACATTTTTTGAAAACGTAAATCTCCAGCTCCCCATAATGACAATTAGTAATTAGGGATCACTATAGTTGTCTTACCGCGGCACTGACGTCGTGAGTGAACTTATGCTGTCACATGTTTTTTATGTAATTTGAAAAAGGTTTAGGGAAGGTTGTGTTTACCGCGTAGAGTCCTAGGAAGGTACTCTATCATACTCTGAACGGATGGCCCAACGAGTTGGTATAGCAACTAAACTACAAACTAAAGCTCGTGTCATTAAGTTTGTGCACCCTGCACTGTACTAAGTAAAAGTGCCTTTCTCTAAAAATGTTCATTAACTTATAATATTATTCTATAATCTGTAGCAGATAACTGGTTTGATTATCGTATTTTGAAAATAAATACTTACCAGTTAAAATATTCAGATAAGACTAACAGATTTTAACTCAGTGGATAAAATAAAGGGGGAAGAAGTTTTTTATCTGCTCGGTTATCTGTTTACAACAAGTGTAGAAGAACCAGATACCAGATATACCTTTTCAGATAGAAATTGGAACCACTATCGGTTACAGTGTCTTAACAAATAAACGTAATTATTTTGTTCGATAAAATTAACCTTTCGAAAGAAGCTTGAAAACTAAAATAAATCAAGCTATGGGCATTAGTATAGTTACCGACATGCATCGGCAGAAATTCGCGTTTTTGGCATTTCAAGGGCCTTTGGAAACCTAGTAAGTCTTCCAATTTAAAATTTTGTGCAAAAAATATTTTGCAATGTTGCTTCAGCAATGGAAATTTTCACTTTTAACCAGTAAAACCGTTCTATGTCGCACGAGTAAAGACAAAGGCGGGAAACCACCTAGTGTTGCATGGTGCAATCCATAATTACACCCACATTGTCGAAGTACCGTTTAAGCCAGCACGTTGTTGTCGCTCCTGATGGAAGAATCGCTCGCTTTCTGAAAATGATGATACAGCTGATTTACTTTTTCATTTAGGTTGATGTCCGACTTTCGAAAGATATCATTACATTGATAAATTATTTTGACAATACGTTCACAAACTTACTCGAAAAAACTGTTAAGCTATCCAGGCATTTAACTGCGGCTTACAATACGAAAGAAGGTTACTGTTTCTATAGCTGCCTTGATAGTCAACTGGAAAAACAACAAGTTCTAGTGCCCAATATTGCCCTGGGGACAATGAATTGGACGCTCCTTTTGGTCTTCTTCGGCGTGTTTTCGCTACTGGCATCCTTTCTTTTCAAAAGAGGAACCAACACACTGACAGGCATCTTGGACAGCGCCTTCTTCTTCCTGTCTCAGCTTCTTCTCAACCGTACGATTTCTTTCTCTTTCCATTCAATAACCCGCTGCCATTTATTCCTGTCATAGAAGATAAAATTTTGTAATGACACTACCGCTAGCTAGCTAAATTTTGGTATTGAATTAATAGTTCGTAAGCGAATCTAGGGATGGCGCCCGGTACTCTCCATAGCCGTGTGGAATCGGTTTATATAACAATACACGAAATTAATTCCCTTCCAGGTTTACAGGTTTTTATTGCCGTTGTTGAAACTATATTCTTTTTGATCAGAGCGGCTCCTTGCGGAGCTCAGAAGCGCGAAATTAAAATACAGGCATAAATATATACAAATTCGAACTATTTGGAAGTATACTTGAAAGAAAAACACATTGGAACAAAATCATATTTGAATAACACCATATTTGAATAACACCATATCTGAATAACACCATATTTGAATAACACCATATTTGAATAACACCATATTTGAATAACACCATATTTGAATAACACCATATTTGAATAACACCATATTTGAATAACACCATATTTGAATAACACCATATCTGAATAACACCATATCTGAATAACACCATATTTGGAAAATACCATATTTGAATAACACCATATTTGAATAACACCATATTTGAATAACACCATATTTGGAAAATACCATATTTGGAAAACACCATATTTGAATAACACCATATTTGAATAACACCATATTCGAATAACACCATATTCGAATAACACCATATTCGAATAACACCATATTCGAATAACACCATATTCGAATAACACCATATTCACTGTAAGAAATTACCGTAATTTTAATGGTCAAATTACTGGCAACGAGCTGCCAGTAATTTGACCGTTAAAAAAATTATAATTTCCATTAAAATTCAATGCTACGTTACCGTAAAATTTAAAACAGATAAAAAGTTAAAATAATAG